>NC_056739.1:932740714-932873214 GCF_019279795.1 Protopterus annectens
ACCTCTTACAGGAAATGAATATACTGAGTTCTGTTTATAATCACTGTGACGTACATGTGCAAGTGCACATCTGTTATATTCATTAGGAAGCAGTATCTTAGTTACACTTTAGCTGTGCTTAATGAAGCTTCAGAAATTATATTTAAATCATATGTAAGTATATATGTATGTATGCAGTTTGCCATTTCACCCTTAATAATTTACACCTCAGTAATGAAAATCATTGGACCATTTTCCCTTACCTCTGTGGTAAATTGTAATATCATCTTTCGATATCAAGAACAAATTCCTTATGTGAATGAATGTATGTCATTTTAACCTCAGATGTAATGCCACATCAAGAATAATATAATCTGTAAATGTAATGCATTATTCTTCCTCAACAGAAGTCATACACTCACACCTTATTGAAAGTATAAATAAAATAACTTTATAGACTGTCATATTAGTATGTACATACACACCTCTATTTAGTGCTATCTTCTTGTAAGAGGCACATTCTGAAACACCGTCTGTAAGTTATTAGTGAAAGTTTTAAGAAAATATACTTGAATAAATCTAAACATCCTGCATCTTTGACTGTCATTCCATTCTTAATAACATGGATGACTAGGCCTTTCTGCAAGATTTTTGGTAGTAAACTCTTTGAAGTGAAAGATATTTATGGAAAACTGTATGTTGTTTATTTCTGTTATTTGCCATTTCCCCACTGTTGTGTGATCTCAGAGGTGGTATACAGAAATAACAGGTGGTGTGGGAGTGCAGGAAGGCTTGTCCCCCTGCAAAAAATAGTTTTTAAAAAAATAAATTTTAGATGTTTGATTTTCAATCTTTTCTGTACAAAAGTAGGTAGACAGATATATAAATAGATGTAACAGCACATGCATATATACAGTAAACAATTTATCTGTCCTCCCTCAACTACTGCTCTGATACACCATTTTATTTACCTTAATTAAAAAAAACTCAGTCATCTTTTGCTGCATGTAGTGTTTAAGCTAACACTGCTCACAGATTTAATTATCTTATTCCCAGGGCTGTTCATTATTAATCTCTTTCACTCTGATCTCCATTTAAATAAAATTATTCATTGCTTGAGTCATTAAATGCTTTCAGTACTGCCCACAGATGTATTTATCTAGCATCTTGCCAAAGTTAATTTTAAAAAAAACTTATCTAAAGTTCAGCTAGCACTGCTGACCTGGAATGGTTCAGATCCCCTCAGTCATCTCCACAGCAGTGATGGTAGACTGCCAGTAAACAATGACATAATCTGAATATGAGAAAATGATGTCAGTGATCACATCACATTGTAACAGGCCATGGATTGGCTAGTCACCTCAAACGCTATTGCCACTTGATAGGGATTTAAAGGCTATGGCATGGTAATTTGCTATCTCCTGTCTCATTTCGTGGTATGGGATGTGTATTTTTTATTAGCCTACTGTATTGATTTCACTGAAAAATGAAGCATTTGGATGAATATCTTATTCTTATACAATTTAAGGGTTGAGAAGTATTATATCACTTCATAGCAGTAATTTTTACCTTTTAAAATTAAAAAATTGGAATAATAATTTATCTCAACACCCATTAAAGTGGCAGTCTTGATAGGTGCTGAAACAACTCAGCTCTCACAGTAAATGGGTTAAGGACTGATAATTTCCTATATGTTTGTTTATTGTACAAATATTTTATTTATATAATTGCTGTATTGAATTATAACCATTCAAAAGTGAAGAACTGTGTAGATATTTTCATACTCTATTTGGTCTATGTGTTAAAATATGTGGTGGCTTGTTCAGTTTAATTTACTACTGTATAAATATTTTTGGGTGAGTCAAAAATTTGCTGCATGTTTCTACTGTCTATATGATAGTTTGATGAAGTTTACAATAAGTCATGCTTGAAAATTATTGATGGGTCTGGGTATAGTCCCAGTAAACTCTTTGGCAAACAAGCATCTGCAAAGATCCAGTAATGGGTTAAAGGTAAATAATGCAGTATACTTAGCAGTTAGTGCAGAGGATTAAAGCTACAAACTAGTAACATGCTGTGCCCTTTAGTCCAGGATTTGATTCTCTCCATCTGTGTACTGTGTCACTTTGTGCAAGTTGCCTAATCAATGAGTGCTCTCAGGAGCCCTTGGTGGACTGTTATATGACACTAATCGTATAGATATAACACTGTTTAATTCACATCATACACTAGTGTCAAAGAAAAAGTTCTAAATTAACATAATATGAAACTAAAAGACTACCATCATCTTTTAAAAGTGTGAGATCATTTATATAGTCAAATATGAATCTTAGGCTCATCACTAGAAGTTTGAAGGAATGTACTTAATAACAACAGGGATAATAAAGATGAAAAGAAGACACAAGTCATCCAAAAAAAATAATTCAAAGCAGCTTTATTATAAAGCACTTACAATCCAGAGCAGTACTCTTATCAGGAACTTAAAAGCAATCTGAGAGGAATCTTAGCCTGTTTGTCTCAATAGCATGATGATGCTTGTACATGCAGTTTTCAAGCTACTGTATGTATATATGTATGCGCATAATTCTGGTATTCAGCATAAGTGGTAAATTGTCTTTATAGCCATACCATGAGCTGTTTAAATTAAAATATATATATTTGTGGTCCTGTATGCTCCTGAAGACATATAAGAGACAGGGTAACTTGGCTTATAGGGAATATGCATGGCAGTTTATCTTGGAAGCTTACAGTTCAACATGATTGAACTTCACTGTTAATTTTATAAAGTTTTCTGATCAGAAGACCTATTTAAAAAAAAATTGTATTTTATAAAATGCATCAACATGACAAATATTTTTCTATTGATCTGAAAAAATTTCTTCATGACAGGGTTTTAATATTTTTTAAAACATATTTTCTGTTTGTTCATTGTTTCTTGTCACTTGACTTATGTCATATGATTTTTCTATCACATGGTTTTGCTGTCACAATATGTTTTTTATTGCTAATATAATAATACCTTGTAACAAGAAGTATTCAGTCTGATGAAGTATCCATGTGGATTTATATAAGGGTTGAAAGATCCTTACATACTGATTATAGAATTGCTCTGTCATTGACCTGCTGAATCTATTGCTTTAATATTTTATCTTTTTGAACATTGTGTTTTTTGTTTGTTTGTTTCAGCCTTGGGCTGAACTGCATTTGTTTGTTTTTAGACACTTGTGTTTTATTCTCATTCTTATCCCATTTATGATTGAAGATGTTGCATTACAGCTTGTAGTTGAGCTCCCACATTAGGTTGCTCAATTATGTCATCATAATGTGATTGATGTAATGGAATACAGACAGATTTTCAAACTGTAATTTATTGAAATCTCTTACTACCAATGCATAATAAAGGGTGGAGTTGTGGGCATATCCTTGGGGGTAACACTAAAGAGTTGACTTTCTACCGTCCATTGCAAAAGCAAACTGAATTTTTCTCTTCTGCTATTTGAATTGAAAAGAAAGCAGTGACTAAGTTCAGAACTTCATGATACCATCCACCAACTGAAAACAAGTTTTCCAAGATAATTACAATTTCAAGAGCAGCAGCTGTCAGTGGTAGTGAAACTTTATTCAGTCCACTGTGGGTTTCTTAACTGGCTACACAGAGAATTGAATTTACTCACAATCATTTGATTATGCTGACTAGCAAAATCTCTCCAACTATGTCAGCATGTTCTCTGTGAATTCAGTGCTGTGTAATTTTTACAATAGTCTTTGGTGGTGGGATATCATTTGATTCCCACTTAGCTTAATCACAAATTGGTAGCCTTGACAATGCTGACAGAGGAGTGCCCTACACAAATCTGGAGGGTCCAACTGTAATTTCTAAAGTTTTGCTTCTGTGTATATCTATATCTAAAAATGTCTGTGGTATAGGGACTATTACAGGTGAAATCTACATAGGGATTCAAGCCCAAAAGGCCATTTTAACCATTGTTTTTACAACATCAGTTTTTGCACTTCCATACTCAACAGTCTCTACCATCTGACCTCAAATTCTTTTGGATTTTCTGAAACTTGGTTATTTCAATGGCTTTGTCAACTGATGACATTTCTCCAACAAATCATAAAAGGGTAAATGAAGCACCATTCCCTAGATGTAATTGTTCTCAGTCTAATCATTGCCTCTGGGAATTACTGTCATAAATCTTTTTGCTTTTAGGTTTTCCATTCCTAACTCCTTTCTTTCGTACCACATTCTCTGCTGTCATTAAAATTTCTTTGCTAACATTATTGCCATTTGTTTTCATATGCCTGCCTGTTCTTCCTGATTACTTCATAGAGGGACTGCTATTTTTGCTTCTCTCCCGTTTCTCATTATTCATTTACTTCTCTTTTTCATGCACTTCCTCTGTCTTTATCTCTTCAACATTTGCTGTATTATCCCCCATTTTAAATTATCTATACTCATTTGCTTCTGGTTATTTTTTCACTTTGCTGTCTACTTGCATTTGCCTTTTATGCCTTCCTTTGAACCCCTCTTTTCCATTCATTTTTTAATTAAATTAGCTTTTGAGCTGCATTTCAAATGTGTTTTTTTAACATTTCCTGCTAGAGCAGGCATGAAATATCCCTTCCATTATGCAAGTATGTTCTTTATCAATCCATTTCTCACAGCATTTGGCATTACTTGTAAATCAGAGTAGGTTTACATCATCACAGCTCCATGCTGGTCAATGTCTAGGGAATAAATAGTAGGTAACATTGCTATGTCTCATAATAGCTGCACGGCCTCTTCTATTATTTTCCAAGACCTGCATTCATCAGCAAAGTAACTAGTGTCTAGTCACACTAGAAGAGAGGCAGCTACCAGCTAAATAATTAGACTCTTAAGTGTGGCTCTAATACAGTACAACTTTGCTTCAAATGTGAGTGACATACTGGACAGGAATATATGTGTGCATGTCCTGTTGTCCTCAGCATTTAATTGCACTGTATATCCTTTTGTATTTCAGATTTGAGGTAACTAGCATAATATTATTTATTCTGGCTTTCATTTATATCTCTCAGTCATGCTCAATAAGTATCATATTCTCATTTCTGGCCACTTTTGTGTCTGACTGCCATTTTCAGAAATGATACTTTTTTCTCCACCAGAGGGCATCCTTATCAGTTTGGGCTCCCTACTAAATCAAGCAAATTAATGAGCATATGAAAATGGATAGTCCTCATTTCAGATGACAAGATCAAATCCTAAATTTTGTTTTAATGCTTGTACCCTAGCCCAAGATGGGATCCTCTTCATCACCACCCTCACCACTATCAGTGCTATTGTATAACTCTTGCCAATTAGCAGATTAATATATAATGCATTTTTTCTACACTCTGTTTTTTTCCCTAAAATATCTCTGTCTGAAGAGTGTTGATATTGAGATCCACATTCTTTACACTGCTCTTATAGTTCATTAAATTCCCTTGTGAGCTCTTTTTTGATCAAGATTTATCAATGTTTATTTTATTTTAAGATGACAGTACCTTAATTGAGTTAAAAATAACCAATCAGTTGCTGCAGCCCTCTTCTTAATTTTTCCTTGTAGCTCTATCTTTAAATCTGCTAATACTTTTAGTACTTCATTCGTGTTTACATTTTTATTAAATTCTGGATTTTCTAAATGGGGTGGGGATATTTTACTTAAAACCTTTACTGATAATGTCCACAATTCAGTGCAAGGAATTTTTCCTTATATACTCGACATTTTTGTATGTTTGTCTCTTATTTCTTACCTGTCCACCCCCAAAAAATATGAATAATGGTGGTCATATGACCTTTTCCATTCTTTCTTGTGCCCCTCAGAAAATCATCCTACTTGCCAAGAGAATGTCTTATGGTCAAATATAGAATTATAAGGCAATTTAATAAATTACAACACAAATTACACAGATGAAAAAGAACTTGATGCACTTGGTCAAAAATAATTCACAATGTTTTATTGTAAAACACTTGTAAGCCAAAGCAGCCCTATTATGAAGTATTTAAAAGCAATCTGAGAAAAAAACATAGCCTCCTGATATAGACCCCTAATATCCGCTCCCAAAAATCAGTACAGTCAGGCATGGATATGAATAAAAAACATGCTAACATTCTTCTTCCATATCTAACAGAGCATTTACTTATTTACTTTAGATATATTTGCTGATTCATTCTGATACTGCATAATTTAGGTATTATTTCTCATATACTAGTGTCCTGGACAAGCACAGTCTAGTGTATGTCATCACATACTAAGCTGTTGGAAAAAGAACCAACCTTCAAACATATATTATACATATTTCCCTGAAGTGTAAACAACAGCGTGTAGTTGTTATAAAAATATTTCTGAATGCCAAGGCTAACTTTCTTATCTCATGCAGCTGGTCTCAAACAGCCCTATAAAGGTAATCTGTATAGTCAGTTCCCCTTTCTATGTATGTGCATCATGACATTTAAAGGGTGCACAGCTTAATAATATACTGCTGCCGAAAAACTAAATTCTTGCAGTGGCATGGTTTGATAATACATTGTTATCATAAGACTAAATGCCTGCAGTCCTGTCTTTAACTATACTGCAAAATAATTTGCATTAGTACTGAATAAGCTCAAGCCATATGCAGAAACCAAGTATGTGGGACTCTCAAAGCTAAGAATCTGTGGAACACACTATTTGACTTCTAAATGAAGAACTGAAGAATGAAAGTATCTCTGTAAAGTCAGACATACTCATATGTGCTAGAAATAAGTTAGAAAGTTGAATTAAGTCATTTAATGTCATAGATTTTTATTTACACATTTAGTTATTATTTTAAATGTGTATTAGTACTTTGAATGGGTTTCAATCCATTGTAATTCCTTTACTCCTTTTAATATTTTTGCATTTTTCTGAATATTTTTATTACTGGAATATTAAACAAGCAAAATTAAGTAGACCTGTCCTGAATATGGGTCTATATTACCTTATCAAAAAGCTGTAATATCGAACGGCTTTTCGTCGAACTGTAAAAGTTGAAAGTTTAAAATAGTGAAAATGTGAATGAGTGAATTATTTCCCTGGGAAAGAGACCACTTGGCCATCCTTGTAAGTTTGCCCTTTTCCCCACTGTAGTATGATCTCGGAGATGGTGTATTTAGTTAAGGGGTTTAGATTAGTGTGTAGTTGGTGGTAGCGCTAGCGATTTCTTTCCCAGGGAAAGAATTCACTCATTCGGGTTTTCGCTATTTTAAGCTTTTGACTTTTATGGTTCGATGAAAGGTCGTTTGATATTATGGCTTTTCGATAAGGTAATATGCACCCCCTGAATATTCATAATAACATTCTGATTGTAAATGTTCTGGACCAGAGGTTTTACTTTTCAGAATTTCTTAATCACCAGATTAGTTCTGAATTACTTCAAATAGGAGGATATAATACTGCTTACTATAGATTTTTTTGCAAGTTAATTCTCTATTTCCTTTATGTACAAAATCCACTTTTTTCTATGGTCATTTGCATGTGTGTGTGCGCGCGCATATGTGTGTGCATGTGTGTATGTTGAGAAACTGTCACATCCAGTATTTTTGGTTATTTAACATACCCATGTTTGTTGACTTATCTTGTTCATATTTACTGGTTATTGTTTTTTTCAGTCTATGATCTATCAGTATTACATTCTGTTTTCAGATCACTAATTATATTACAAGGAACCAACAAGTAATGCAAATGCATACTTGGATAAAAACATTTATTTTTTTACTTTAAAGTATTTTTATTTGATTTTTGTTTGAAGTAACATCTTTAATACAGTAAATGAAAAAAGGAATATACAATATATTACAATCCTAAAACTATACAACTTCATAACATTGTGAAACTATTTACAGTGGTGTCCACACAGTTTTAAAATGATTTGAACTTTGTATTAAACATATATCATATTATTGAGTATTCTTGTCCATTTTCTCCCATGTTTCCATTACTGTCATCAAAGTGTTTTAATATGAAATAGTTCTGTTGGTTCTATTCTTCAGAGTAGAAATTTCCATGCGACCAACTGTTAAGGAAAGACTTTTGAATTCTTTGAAGGAAGGGGAAGTCACACTTTTCCAACTGATGGTGATGATCTTACAAGCTATAGTTAATAATCTCCAAAGAATTGATAAACATTTTTTTGGAACACACTAAGGTATGGGATAGATGAATAAGACTAATGATGTATTTAATTGGAAGTTATCATTGAATGCAATCTGAAAAAACAGTTAATGTTATTCCAATATACACTGAGGCATTTACATCCATAAAAAATATGTTGCCAATCAGCTTTTAATTTTATCTCACATCTCCAATATAGATCTTCATTAGCAAACATTAAGGCTAGTTTATGAGGTGTAAAAAACCTTCTGTGTAAGAATCTCCAAGTAAACAATTCCAAATGAAGTGATAGCATAGAATGTTTTGAGGATTTTAGAATATTTTTTTATCTTCCTCTGATGGAGGATTACCATTTACTGTTGTATAGTAATTCCAGTATGTTTTTGTATGGTACACTTTTGTTTTATTTAATAATTTTGTAAATGTTAAATAAATAATCATTACCTCAAAAAAGTTGGTTTGTAATGATTATAATATATTCAAAAAGTTTAGGAGTGTCATGTCTAACAGAAGTTTGCATTAGTTCTGTCTTATTTATGCTATATTGCCTCAGAGATTGAAGAAGTAACCCCATGTCTTTGTCTATATTGTATTTGTTGATTATTTGATTATTGGAAAAGACCTTTCCTAATTCTGTTAGTTGATGCCAAAATAATAAACTTCCTTTTTTTAGTACATTCATCTTATTAGTTTGAAATGTTTCTAGATTAGTGGTTGTAAAGGTTATAGGAAAGAGTAGGAAGGACCATGAGTTGATGCTGGGATTTTTGTTTACAAATTTGGTAAAGTTAGATCATGTAAAATGTATATATTGAGATGGCATTTTAATATTTTTATTTTCTAGGATATAGTCTTTAAGCATCCAATAAAGGGGATCTGACAAAATAGACAAACAATCATGAATGTGAGAGTGCATAGTTTCTAACCAGATTTCTTCATATATTTGTTTCCATATAGGAGTGTAAGATGAGTTTAACCATATATTTTTAACAACAGAGGAGAATACATATGTCTCAGCATCTGGTAAGTTAATTCCTCCATCCTCTCAATCCATCAAGGAACCATAAAAAATGTAATATCAGTTTATTATATTTCTGAATAATATGTTTGGGAGGAGGAAGAGAAAAGACTTAGATGAGGTATAGTACCTTAGGAAAAACTATTGATTTGATCAGAAATAACGTCTTCCATTGTATATAGATATTTATTCCAGTTAGCCATCATTAGTTCAATTTTATCTAATATTATATTATAGTTTAGTGTATGTGAATCATTTAAGTCATCTGTTGCAATATATTTAGAGAAGTTTTTATGCATGTATTTTTTGTTTTATTTTCATTGAACTGTAGTCCAGAAATATTTTGATAAACAGACATAGAGTTAAATAAAGCTTGTAGGGATTAATTTGAATTGGACGTGGTCAGAAGTATGTCATCAGCAAAGAGTTGGAGTTTTAAATTTAAGGCTCTATTGATTTGTATACCTTTAATTGTATTATCTAATATAACTTTATTTGCAAAAGACTCTATCAGTAATGCAAATAACAAGGGTGACAAGAGACAGCCTTGTTTAGTCCCTAATTGTAATGGGTCCAGATCTATGGGATCTTAGTTTGACATATGCCAGATAATTTTCATATAGGGATTTGATTAGTTTAATGAAAGCTGTGGGGAATTTATATTCATTTAAAACTAGAAATAAGTAATTCCAATCAACAGATTCAAAGGCACTGTTGATATCAAAAGAGATTACAGTTAAGTCTAATCCTTTAAGTTTATTATGATCAGTTAGTGTCAATATTCTTTTAACATTATCATACGTATTTCTCCCTTTTATAAAGCCTGTTTGATCTTCATGTATTAATAAGGGGAGAAAATGTTTGAGTCTATCTGCAAACATTGCCATAAACATTCTATTATCTACATTTAATAAAGTTATGGGCCTATATGAAGAGCAGAGTTTTTCATCTTTACCTGATTTTATGATTGGGGATATTAATGAATATTTCCAGGAGGGAGGTATGTTTATATCTTCCTTGACTATAGTGTACACTTTTAAGAGTAAGGGTAAGGCTTGATCCGGCAATATTTTGTACATCTCTGGTAATGTATTGTCTGGACCTGAGGCTTTATTTATTTTGAGTTTATTAATTTGTGATTTTAATTCAATCATAGTGATTGGTTTATTGACAATATTTATTTGTTTTTGTGTTAACCTAGTCAGGATATTTTTAAGAAATAATTTGATTTGTTTTGGAGATAAAGCCTGAGAGTTTGAAATATTATGTGTATTGTAATCAAGTGTGAAAGCTTCTAAAATGTTGTTTAAATCAATAATTTTCTTCTTTGTGTGGGGATATATAACTCTTTTATTTGTTTATTTTTAATAATTTGTTGTTCTGTTTGCTAATTCTCTCTGATAAGTGGGATTCATAGAGTAAGAATTTCACAGATTTTCTCTAGATTAATCATAATTTTGTGACGTAGAATTTCAGAATATTTATTATTAGTTTGAACAAGTTCTGGTATTAGATCTGTATTGCCTTTTTGTATTTCTAATTTAAGCTTATCTACTTTAATTTGTTGGTCTGACATGTCTTTGTTCCATGTTTTATTTTTGTTAATATACCAAGATAAATCTTTGCCATAGATATATGCTTTTAGGGAGTCCCAGATATATGTTCCTGATATGTCTTCTGTAAAGTTTACTTCAAGAAAGGTCTTTATTTCCTTTACATAAAATTCCTTAAACTGTTTTCATTTTGTAATATATGAAGGTATTCTAGTGATGGGGATGGAATGAACTGAGATAAGATCTATTTTGAAAACTAATGCATTGTGGTCCGATAAAATGCAAGTTATAAGCCTTCTAATTTTGTTGTTAAAATCATTTGATATATATATATATATATATATATATATATATATATACTATCAGTTCTAGAGTGGGAATTATGTCTATGTGAATAGAAAGTAAAGAATAGTGAATTTATGTCAGCAAATTTGTTGAAATCCTTAATACATGCTGTGTCTGTGAATTTTAAAAGTGCTTTTGATGTGGGAGATTTCCTTCTCTTAATTTTTGAATGTCTCTTTATCATCCATAATGCAATTAAAATCTCCCACTATTATTAAACTGCCTTTTGCAAAATGGATTATGTCTTCAAAATGATGGTTAACTGTTTTTAGCCCAACTCCTGGAATCTAATATAGATTGACTAGAGTATACATTTTTCCTATTCATTTCAATGGATACTAAGCAAAACGTACCAGATGAATCATGATAAGTGTTGATTATTTTAGTAATAATTGTCATACTTCTGAATAAAATAGCTACCCCTCTGGTTTTCTGTTTAAATTGAGAACTTACTAAAAATGTGTAATTGCTGAGATTTAACTTGTTTACATCTTGCTCTAAAAGATGTGTTTCTTGTAGAAATACTAGTTGAGATTTATGTAAATTAATGTATTTAACTAAGCTTCTCTTTTTAATATTATTATTTAAACCATTAACATTGTTAGACAGACACTTCATATTCTTAATTTAAATTTGAAGCTATATAACAGTATATATGTATGATATAGGACATTAAATATGAATTTGGAGAATGTTTCAAATAGTTTCCTGTATAAAATGGATGTACAATTATTTTTATTTTTACTCAAATAATTTTTTATTTTAAACAAATAATATAATGAATTCTTGATTACATTGTATATAACAGATTAACTATATACAATATTTACATTTAACCTGACATAAGTAGACTAAGATGGGAACAAGCTTAAAATTCAAACAATGAATCATATTATAAAGTATTTGTATTAACTGGAATAGTCTGATTCCAATTGTGAAGTCCTCAAATGAACAAAAAGGATTTGTATTTATTATGGAAGATACTGGCAATAGCTAGAAAATGCATAACTTTAAAATGGACTTCCAGTATACCACCTACCATGGAGAACTTTCTATGCTTACTAAATAAAACAGCACTAATGGAGATTAAAATCAAGCAACTAAGAACTTTTCCTAAGCCTTTAGTCAATAGTCCATGGAGGAAAGTTTTATCTTTAAAATGTATGTACAATTCTGGCAGACACCAGCCAATCAATAAAGAAGAAACTTACAAGTTTATAAAATCTAACAACAACAAAAAACATTATTCAACATATGAGGTAGTAAACCTCTTTCCCATGTAGTATATCTACCCAAGCAAACCCTTTAACTATATTTAATATGAGTAATTCAAAGCTCTCTACCTCATAATTTATGTAAATTCTTGAATATTTTGATATAATTTCAAATACTCAGCTTACATTAAAGATTTACAAGTTATTTCTAACGTATTTACCCATCCATATGGTCATTTGAGAAAAATAAAAAAAGGAAAGAAAAATACTTGCAATCACTTTAGAATAATCAGATGTCATAAAATGCATTATAAAAAGAGTGCATCAAAGCTTTGTAATTAGTTTATGGATCAAATCTTGAATATTAACATATAGTACTATGATACAGGTTTTGTAATTCTGTATTTTGCTGTTACAATTATATCATTGTTAATACACAGATAACACTAGTTTATGCTAGTTAAAATACATCCAGATTCAAATCTAGGAGAGTTAGCATTGTCAACCTAATATTAAGGTATTTGATGACTTCACATAATTCTATTTAATTAACATTCACTTCTAACTATCTTTGATGTTGCTTTTTGCAAAATAAAGTATTTTATTACCTTAGGAGTATCACTATTTTTAGTATTGACTGCTCATGTTTTAAAATGTTTTGGTTGTTAACATATTGATGATTAATGTTCAGCTTGATGGAAGAAACTGAAATCCATACAGAAGTTGATAACATTGCAGAACCTTTACAGATGACACCAAATAGTAAGGATATATACACTGTTTCTTAATCTGTGCTATTATAACTGACCTTCTTAACACCTTTAAGGCTTGCCATAAAGGAAATACAATATAAGGCTAACTTCAAGTCCAAATTGGCCACATCCGCCAAAGACCTTCACAAGGCCTTCTTCACATATGTCCACAATCTCAAAGGCAACACCCAGATCTGCTCTGAACTGGTGGTCAATAGCACCACATACACAAACGGCAAAGATACAGCCAACCTGCTGGCAGACAGTTTTCAGAGAAAACTTCACCCCCCCCTGCCCCCATTAGTAAACCTGGACACCCCAGCACCTGCCCCCCTCACTTCATCACCAGAGATCAGGTCCTTACTGCCCTCTCTAAAGCAAAAAATACAGTCTCCATGGGACCCGATAACATCCCTGGCTGTATCCTACATGAAATCAGGCATGAGCTCTCAGCTCCATTAGACACCCTATTCAACCAAAGCCTGAGCTTTGAGTTTCATCCCAGTTGAATGGAGGACAGCCACTGTCATCCCTCTACACAAAGGTGGAGCATCCACTGACCCAGGCTATTAAAGGCCCATCAGCCTAACTAGCCTGATCTGCAAGGCCATGCAACGCATTATCATGGACCTTATAAACAAGGACATTAGCAACCTCCAAATGCTTGACCTCGCACAGTTTGGTGTTGTGAAAGGGAAATCATGCCTGTTAAATTTGGTTGACTTCTTCTAAACAGTCATCAAAGCTATGGACAAGGGGAAGATGGTGCACAAAGCCTACCTTGACCTACCCAAAGCCTTTGACACTATTTCCCACTCGGGCATAATAGATAAATTCTCCCAGCTAGGCATCAACACATATGTTACCAGATGGGTAGCTAACTGGCTCACTGATAGAACCCACTCAGTCAAAGTAGGGAAAGCCACCTCTAGTAGTAGACCTGTAACAAATGTTGTACTCCAAGGATCAGTCCTGGGGCCTCTACTGTTTGTGATATACTTTGCTGAGGTGCAAGGCAAAACCATTGGTCTGTGGCTGACCAAGTTTGTAGATGACTGCAAGCTGGGCACTGTCTTAAATTCCCCTAGTGATGTGAACACCCTCCAAGAGGGCCTTACCCAAACTAATGACTGGTGCCAGAAGCATGGCTTCAAACTGAATGCCAAGTCATTATCCTCTTTGGGGAAGATGTCATCCCCACTAATTATCACATTAATAACAATATACTAAGCATGCAATCAGTCGTGAGGGAATTGGGTACCCAGGTTGATAGCAACTTGACTTTTGACCACCACATTGCCTCAGTTGTACGGAAGGCTTTCTACATGGCCCACCTCATAAATAAGGGTATTTCATCCAGGAACATGGCGGTCATAACATCCCTGTACTCCTCCCTTATCAGACCCATTATCGAGTACAATGCCCCCTATAGCATGTACCTTGCCAAGCACATGCTGCAGTTGGAGAGACAACAGAGGTTCCTTACCAGGAAAATCCAGGGTCTCAAACATCTATCCTATACATATGGGCTAAAAGCCCTGCCCTTCAACTCAGTCTCATACAGACTGCTCAGAAGTGGCCTGTGTCTGACATACAAGGCCATTTCAGACCCAGCCATGATGGAGTTGCTGCATATCCATAAGACAAACTCCACTCACGCAACCTGCACGCAAAGCCTTAACCTGATCTATGACATTAATAGAACTTGTTGGCGGGATAGATTTTTGTCCCAAGGACTACCCCATCTGTGGAATACACTCACTCTCCATGTCAAGCAGCGTACCTCTCTAGCCCTCTTTAAGAGGAACCTGGATGATTAGATGGGAAAAAGAAAATACACTGTTGGGATCCCACCTGTGTCCCTGCTGGACAGGGGAAACAGGTGCTGACTTTAAGGGAACATGGGAAAAATTCTTGGCTAAGCTTATAAGGGCCTCTGGGCCAATAGCCTAGTATCATCCTATGAACATATGAACTTATGAATAAAGATGGTTCACTATTGAGTAACATAAGTCCAACAATTCCAGTACAAAGAAGGTGGTGATATGCAACTGTCATTTCACTATCAAAAAATTCATATATTCAAGGAATACTTGACGAAGTATGTAAAATCACCTTTTAGTACACATTTAAACTTATTCACTCTATGGTATGTTTCTTATGGCCTAATGGTGTAAATATTATACTGGGAATTTAAGCCTGTAATGCTAAGAAATGTCTAGGTGACATGCAGAGGTGTAAATTAAACTGTCAATGCATTTGATGTGTACTATACCTAAGATTTGCATTTGACATCTGGAAAGAGCTATCATCAATCAAGGCAGCTCTAATCCTGCAACTATTCATGGAGGTTTATAATATTATCTGAAATGTGCTGCAGGGATATTGAGTTTTGAGCTCTCCTTTATCCATGAATGTGGGATGCTGTCACGTGCTTTTTTGTAAAATATCCATACCATATTTAGTTTCTTCCTCCTTTTTTATACAATTCTTCCTTATGACTTTAGACATGGTAATGGCAGGTTCATTCTTTTCAGACAAAGATAGTATAAAAACGGGTCCGGGTAAAGATAAGAGAGACCATCCTGCATTTTACTTTTTTCATAAGGGTCCAAAGAATAGTAATCAGCATGGTTATTTTTGTTAGCGAGTTTAGAAAATATTTAGCAAATTAACATTTTATGTGCATTAAGAGATGATTACTGGTATGAAAAGTTGGGAAGGAATTAAGTACATTAAAGTAACAAAATTCAAAATTAGCTTCAGTAGTGTCTCTGTCCTGTGATAGGTTTTAGGCATAATATTATTTGGTTGCTCTTTAGGTCCAGTGAGTGGAAATGTCCATATCTGCTGATAGCCTACATAGCTGACCTTAGTGTATTTTCCCTTTAGTTGCTGTGATTATCATTAATTGAACCGTTTTAGCAATAACCTTTGGCAAATCGTTCTATTATACAACTGTATTTGGTATCTTATTTTACAGCTTATGGTTTCCCCAAACTGAAACTTAAGAACAGTTAAGATCGTTCGCAAGAGATCTGTTTTAAACTTCACCCTTTGATTTGGTTAGTGACATCAGTCAATGTGTGACTGAGATGTCAAAGGGTGATTGCTGAGCCACTTTTGCCAAGTAACAGAGTGATAGGATTTTATATTTCAAATATGAGAGGGTTCATGAGCTTGGCGGGAATAGAGATGAAGCTTCAAACCTTCAAAATAAGGTAAGGCTTGAGCTATGCAGTCCTAGAGAACTCATGTAATTAGAAAGGGAACAGAGCTCCAAAATCAATGTGCTGCCATTTTAGAGAGTGTATAATGTACTGTCACTTGAAAAATATTGTATGGAGCTGCACAAAACAAGCAAATTCCAATAACTAGACACCTACAAGGTCTGTATGTGTGGTGATTGCATCAAAAAGGCTAAATGATTGCTCCTGAACATAAAAGAAGGTCTTTAAACATAAATTATCCATCCAAGACACACATAAAAGTCCTCTGTTCACTCTGCACACCATCTATATACACAAGGCAGCAATCAAATGACATTTATCAAAACCCAAAGAGCTCACATAGTCCGTGCAATGCATGTTTTAACAAAGTTTGTATCACTATAATACAAACAATGTGGGCAACACATCGCTGCATGGAAATAGACCAGATCCATGTAGATGAAATAGAAACATTCAACTCTGTCAGTATACAAGGAGCTAAAGCTCATTAATCATATTTAAAAGTGGAAAACCATTGGTGAGAATGAGAAGTCCACCCCAGACAGCTGTAGAAGCCAGTTATCAAAGTTATGATTCATAGCCACATATTTCTCAGTGAGAAAGCAACTGAATTCATTGCTTAGTGCTAATCTGTTTCAGCAAGTTAATAACCAAATAAAAGTATCTGATCTGGCAATAAGTAGTAATACTATACATTTGTTACTAGTAGTTAATAAATATAGTTAAGGAAATCTATAAAGCAATAATCTGGATGTCTTTGCTGATCTTTGTTTTTCTTTGTTTTATAAATAACTAAGCATGCAATAAAAATATTTTTAACAAAAATTCTAACTATGCTTATTTGTGATATAACGTTTTCAGTTCAATAGATAAAGAAAAAAATAAGTACTTAAAAGAATACCTGTATTAATATATGGTTTCTAGAGAAAAACATTTAACATTAGTGCAGTGTCTTGATAGGAACAACATTTAATGATTGCATTTTTATTTGTCCTTCAGTTTTTTTCTTCTTTTGTTCTACAGTTTTCCAAGCATTCTTATCAGCAATTCTTTTAGTAGTACTGCTAGTCCAGTCCATTGCTTCTACTTGATTAAATATATTGTTGTTGAATAAGTATTTGATTGCCAAATCCAGTGAGTCGAATATTTTTGTGCCTTCTAGAAAGAAGATTTGTAGTCTGGTAATGCATTTTCAATTGTTTCTTTTTTAGTGCTTTTATCAAGGGAAAGAATTATTTTCTTTTTGAAACCACAGTTGAGGAGTAATCATTGTCAAATCTAATTACTGCATCTTGATATTTAATATGTGAGTTATCCCAGGCAATTTTTAAAATGAGTTCCTTGTTATATATCTTGGCTTAGTTTTTGTTGCAGCAATGTTTTCTGAAGTATTTCTGAGGTATTTATGAATCTGTGAGCATGTTCAATGCCATAGGAGAGTGATTCAGGTAAATTTAGCATGGAAGAAATCCAGGATGTGAGGAAATTAATTATGTTGTCTCTTTCAGTTTTCTCAGGTAGTCCATAAATCCGAATGTTGTTCCTCCTTGATCTGTTTCCCAGGTCATCTAACTTGTCTAATAAATAAGCATTTTGTTTTAGTAATTATTCTGTCTGGTGTTCTTCCTCAGACAGTTTTGTATCTATATCATTTAGTGACTGTTCCATAGCAGATATTTGGCCTTTTTGTTGCATAATAATTTCCCGAAGTTGTTCTGGTTGTTGGTAACATTTATCTTTAAAAGAATCCAGTTTGTTGTCCATTTTATTGATTTTTAGTGACAAATCCTGGATGTTTCATAATAGAGAATGCAGTTCCCTTTTGAGAGAATAATCCTGTGAAGAGCTTTTGTATGACTTATTCTGAACAGCTGATAGAGATGTTCTTGTATAGTTGAGACTGACAGGAATTTTAAAATGTCAATTGTTAAGTGCTTCAAAGTAATCTTGATAATAAAATTATCCTTGAAATATTGTTTAAGTCATAAAATTCCTGTCTGAAATATTTCTAAGGTAAGAGACTAAGCTGCTACCATGTCACCTTCTTGGCCATGCCCCCCCCCCCCATGGATAAAACATTTATTGAAAAAACAAGTTACATAAATTTCAAAGGACAATGTTCCCCCTTAGACTAAAATCACAACTCCTCTTACATAAATTTTCATACATTTCCTTAATCAGTTTAACAGCTGTGATCACAGGACAAAGTTCTTATATTAAAAACATTTACACATTTACTTATAAAGAACATACGTTTGTCATCCAATCATATTAATACCAAAATAACTGTAACTGTTGCATAAACATGTAACATACTCTTTGTTTTTAAAACATTTTGCTTTACTTTGCTTACTGGACTGTATTAATACACATTTTACTATTTAAAGCCAATGTGCATTACTTATTTCTTGTGGGTAATAACTGCAATAAGCATTTTGAAGTGATGAAAAAAATTCTGTCCTGTTTTTGGAAATTACAATCAGTCACATTCCACTAGTCTCACTTATTGGAGACACTTTCAGAAAAACAATATATGGAATTTCCTTAACATGCAAATCTTAACACAGACATTAATGATACAAACCAGCAGATTAAAACATACATTGAATTTATTCATCTAAATTATAAACATGATAAACAAAAGCATATGTTCTGTAGAAAAATATTAGTAGCATAATACTCAATTTGATATAAACAGTATAAAGAAAATTGACAGTTTTATACACATACTTGTTTTATTTTTTTATATTTCTATTTTCTTTATCCTTTGTTAACTGGGTTAGTCCCATTAGACTAGCAGACGCTTTTCAAGGGAGAACTGAAGTGGTATTTATGCTAACAGGAGAAATTTGGCCAGGGCATTTGGAGAATTTTACCTACATTTTGGAGGTGCTAGATGGTGCCAAAGGGCTCCTACAGCAGCAAGGAAGATGTCCAAAGGAAGCAGCAGCATAGAAGCAGAAAGAAACACTATTGATAGTTTGAAAGAGGAAAGTGAAAATTTGGAGAAAACTGTGTTTTATATCGAGCTTCAGAATGTAAACAAAAATTCCTGAGAGGTGGATGCTACATATGAGCAGTGTTTAGCTGTCTCCATAGAGAAGGAACTAAGAAAGTCTGTTGATGAACTGCAGATAACAGAACTGGCATCAGGATGGCTTGCAGATGATGTTCTGTTAAAAATAGTTGAGCAGGATGATCCATGTGACGGCTCTGCTGTTTCATGGGGTGAGATGACAGAGTAGCATCCTCAGCACTTCTGAAAAAGTTATGCGGCAGCAGAGAATGCAGCACACAAATCTTATGCAGCAGTATCTGTGGACACTTAAAGCAGGAATCTAAATAGGAAGCAATGGAGGAGGTGTGTAACAGGTACTGTCATATACCCCCAGCATTGTCAAAGTGTCTTACAGCACTTTCATCATACATCTGAACCTCTTAGAGGCAAAAATCTGGACAAAGCCTAAAATGATGGGGGGCATACCTCTCAACCTCTGAGAGGCAAAAATCTGGACAAAGCCTAAAATGATGAGGGGGCATACCTCTCAACCTCTCAGAGCCAAAAATCTGAACAAAGCCTAAAATGATGGAGGGACAAATAGGGACAGATTACAAATATTGCCCTTACAAACTTAGAAAACTGATATAGGAACAGGGTTTGTATAAACATAGCATGTAGGGAAGGATTCGAAGTCTGAAACTCAAATGTATGCCATTATGTAGTGACTTCATTCCTGATATTTCCCATACTGATTTAGACAGTTGACAGAAAGACAGGTAGGGCATTACTAAATATGACTTACAAGGAGTATTGAAACATAATTAAAGTGCTTTCATTAATTATTTTCCATTCCAAGTAAAGATTAAGTGTAGCTGAGCTGGTTTGCATGCTACGGCTCACTGCTCAGCATTTCTTAAACATTTCATAGGAGCTAAATCCAAAGGTATAGCTCAGATCCTTAATGGTAAAATAGTGTAGTGGTTAGAGTCCCAGCTTTGGATGCAGCAGCTCATGGTTTGAGTACAAAGACAGGCCCTTTATTTTTACGTAGGAAAGCATTGTTTAAATTATTTTTTATTTTAAATTATGTAGTAATTGATATTTGTTAACCAGGGCAGTGTAGCTGGTTTAAAATGGAAGTGTGAGTGCATATAACATGTGAAATCACCCATGTATACACAAGTGTTCCATACAGTATAGTCACACTTCAAGGTAATGTAATGAAAGTACATAGGGGGACGTCATGTAAAGTAAATCATATACACTTAAAATATATCAGTAATGATTAATTAAGTTACAATTCTGATATTTTTTTAAAATGAAAACTGAGCAATGGTTAGCAGTGGTCAGCTCTGCTTTGCTGGTTTAAGGATTGCTTAGATGTAAATACTAAGCAGCAGTCAGCTCAGCTAAGCGGATTTGTGCACTGTTAGGCAGTTCTCAGCATTTACCCCTTTAAGCACTGTTCAACTCAGCTTAGCAGATTTGCACACTGCTTAGCTGAGCTTAGCATTTTCCAAATGGTCCAATGACAGCAAAGGGTGGGAATATGGCATTATTTAAACCGCACAGGTGGGAATACAGCATAACCTGTTGTAGTTTGATCTCTTCAGGAACCATGACATTAGAAAGGGAGTGCACTTTTGGGTGCAGTGCTGGGGCATTCTGGAGTCCAGGGTCATGGCTGGACCCATTGTAGAACACCATGATAACAGACTGCTGCAGGGCCAGTACCAGAGCTCTCAGTATAAAGTGGAAGCCTGGGACCATCTGGCATGCAACCTCACCAGTGCTACTGGAATCCCCTGAACTGGTGAGCAGGTACGGCATCATTATGCTGACCTAAAGTGTAGGAAGCGGACACTGTTAGTCCAGTAGATCCAAGATGCTCGGGCATGGAATGCTCCACTAGTTTGTAAGTATCTCATCCATAGCTGTACCAAATTCCAGCCAGAGTATGAGATAAACAGGTATGCATAATGTTTTCCCCCTACAGCTGCAGTGGAGAGGGCTAGCAATATCGAGGCCCATGCCAACAGTCTGACAAGGCTGCACCAATAGGCTGGTGAGTACAGATCTACCTTGCAGTATATAGTGAAATAAATAAGAAGGAGTAAATTGTTTACTGCCAGTAGGTGTAGTGTATTCTGTGTCTAATGAATAAATAAATGTTTGCCTGACTAATATTGATCTACAGGATATCCAGTAGTAAAGCACTGTGTCATATAAGTGAAATAAAGACTCATACCAAAAACTGCTGTATTTACTCTGGTATATTGTTGTACAAATTGAATGTGTACAGGTTCTTCACAGCAAATATAGCTTTGACAGCATGAATTAACTAGGTTGTTCTGAGAATCAGCTATTATGCAAAACAGTAGACTGTGGAACTGCAAAACAAGATATAAATGAAATGTGAAATATGTTATGCACTAAGATCTGAACCCTGAATAGTAATGTCGGATGTATTATAGTGTGTCCCCTGCAGCATTGCCTTGTGTTAACCTTTGCTTTCCAGATTGTATTATTTCAAAGGATTAATACACAGTACACTGTCATGCATGAATTTCAGGATTACAAGGGCAGACTCTCTAACCAACTGAGTAATAGGCAGAAATCAGTCAAACAAAAGACAGCAGTTCCCCAGTAGCTCAGTGTGATGTGAAATAACCTTGTTGTTCACTTTAGCACACCCAGACAGGGTTTGAATCCAGGGAGTGGTACTGAGATGTGTGCATATATGTACTCAAGATATCTTGAATATTTGTAGAAACAGTCAGATAGTGGCAACAAGTATTTTCTTCACAGGTCTTACAGGTAAATAAATGTTTGTAGTAGCTGTATGAAGGGTATTCCAATACACCATGTACAACTGTCTGACTGTCCAACCCCATGCCTGCAAATGACAACAGGATAGGTACATACACCATGCACCCTTCCCGATACATGTCTCTCAAGTCTCACACTGTCACAGCTAGTGGACACTGCTGCCAATCACCTTAGACACAGATAGGAATCCAGGTGAAGTATGCCAGTAGCAGACTCTCACAACATCAGTGCAGGGTACCCCTTCTTTGTCAGATATGTAACCATGACATGTACAAGCCCCCCTAGTATTGTAGCCATAGTCATCCCAGTCTGCAACATACCATTACAGGTTGACAGTTTAACAGGTATATATGTGCTACAGAAGCTATGGGCCATAGGTAGATGTAAAGTGAGGGCAGACCTGTAGAGTACTGAGCAGTACTGTTGTGAAAAATAGAAGCCTATACAGTTGTTAATGGACTTTTTTCTCTCCTTTTTTTTCCCTCTCCTCCCACCCCTCATCTGCATCACTAACTATTATACATATACTATGGGTATGTTTTTCTCAAAATGTAATGTTGGGACGTATGTTCTATTATTGTTCATATACTTAATTGGTTGCATATTAACATGCTATGTTCAAATACCATTGTTGGTGGCCTGTTGCCGTCAGTGTAACTGGCATACTGTTACAATGCTTACTGTTGTTCCATTTATAAATGTGTTCTGTTTGCAATGCAGCTGTTTCAAATCTGGTGGTTTTAATTGGAACACCCACGCATGCTGTTATAACTAATTTTGAAATGTTTTGTTGATGACTAACCAATATATCTTGGAAAACCTCAACACCATAGCATGTTTGGGAAGCCAGATCCCAGTGGATCTGCCTGTTCCACCTCATCTAGTCATGGCACCAGGCCCCAGCATGTCTGTGACCAAACCTGGAACTTCATTTTCCACTGGTCCTGCACCATCTTTGGGTGGAAACACCTCAGGGGATGGGATCTATCCCTCCTGGGTGCGGAGAGGAGCCTGTCACCTGCCACAAGTTCCGGGGTATGGTGCACAGTGTCATCTGCTCTGAGTTGGATGGACAGCTGCATCAGATGGAGCGCCGCCTGGCACACCTGAGGTGGCAGGCTACCCCTGTCATCCAGCCCCCAGCACAGCCACCTTCGGGGCCATGAAGGTGTAGTTGTAACTGCCCATGGGTGGGGACCTCAGTCCCACTGTATCCATTTGGGGGATCATGGGTGTCTGATTCCCAACCACCCTCCCCATCCAAGGTGTTTACCCCCCTCATTTGTCATATACCGTCCCTGTCTGCTGTCTTGGGTGTCTTGTCTGTCTGCAAATGCAACCTACCCTACCCAACCTACCTCCCCAAACATACCTACTGCCCTTCCTCAACATCCCACTCTCACCTTAATAATAAAAAAAGGGCATCTGTCCTGCTAAAAAATCATTGCCCCATACATAGCCCCCATAACCAGTGACATAACTCAATCAACATCCAAATTAATGTACAAATATAAGTTGCCAACACCCCTCCCTGTGGAGTGTGAGGCTATAAATTCCAAACTTTCCACATCAATCACAACTGTTGCTGCAGTAGAAATGTAGAGCTACGGCCCTTTCCTACACCAGTCCTGCACATCCCTAGCTGTTTTCCTAATGTTTTACCCCCAGCTTGCCCTCATTTCACTACTTTCCTATCACCCTTTTTTTCTTTATTTATTTAAAATTAGTGCAGGTATAAATGGGAATAAGTGTTGTTAACCAAAGTTAAGAGGACTTAACCATCTGATATCGCTTAGATTCACATAATATTGCACAAACCCACTTACAGCTGCCTAAAAGTGCTTTAATCACTCTGTCTCCATCAGCCCTTATTCTGCCCAGCAACAAAATAATTAGATCTGCCAAGTCTGAAACCCAGGACACTAAGCACTATAATCACAGCAATGTACCGCTACACCATCGGTGCAGTGGGGACTGGTAATGCTTTTACAAACATATCATGAACTATGGTTCATAGGTTCTTAGGTTCATAAGTAGGTACTAGGCTATCAGCCCGAGGGCCTATGTAAGCCTAGCCAACAAGGTTCCCTGGCTTACGCCACCCAAGAAAGTTATTTTCCTGTGCCACTGTTGAGCAGAGACACAGAAGTGATCCCTGAGGTGTATTTCCTATTTCCCATCCACTAATGAAGATTTTTCTTGAAGAGTGCTAATGAAGAACTTTGCTTGACATAGATGGGTAGCCTATTCCAGTGTATGGGAAGTCTCTGGGACAGGAATCTATCACTCCAGCATGTCTTGTTTATTGTGGTGACAAGGTTTAGGTCCATAGAGTGTGTAGCTTGGAGGGATTGGGATTTCTTTAGGTGTAGCATGTCCAACAGCTCTGGGTTTGACATAGCTTTATATGTAAGGCAGCGATCACCTCGGAGTAGACAATATGCTATGGAGTAAAGCTGGAGTTTTTTGAGACAGTCAGTGTAGGGCATCTGTTTGAGGCCAGTAATCCTCTTTGTGAGGTACATCTGTGGCCTTTCCAGCTGCTGCAGACATCTTGTAAAGGTACATTCCAAAAGGGACGTTGTACTCTATAATGGGTCTAATGAGTGTCGAGTAGAGGGGAACAATGACCTCTTTTTTCCTGGATGAGAACCCTTTTATGATGAGGTGTGCCATGTAGAAGGACTTCCTGACTACTGTGAGGATGTGACTACAGACTACTGTCCACCTGGGTCCCAAGGTCTCTTATCACATATTCGGTGTTAAGTAGACTGCTGTCTATGTAGTAGTTCATGGGTACAGAGTTTTTACCAAAGGGGATGACAATGCACTTTTTGGCATTGAGCTTTAGGCCATGGCTCTGACACCAGGCATCTGTCTCAGCAAGGCCCTTTAACATTAATGAAAAAATCCATCACTACTAAGTTTTGAACCCAGGACTTTGTTCGATACAATCATAGCAATGTACCACTTCACCTTATGAACTGCAGCCATTTGCAATGCTTTTACAAACATATCATGCACTACAGTCATTTAACATAAGGGTAAAAAATACATACCACTTGCAAGCTTAAACCCCAAATCCTGTGCACTCCAGTCACAGCAACTACCACTACTCCACATGAGCTGTGAAAATTAGGAATGCTTCAGTAAATATATCATGCAGGATGGTCATCGAACATTAGGGAAAAACCTGTGGAATCAGTACTGTTATACACATCTCTCTCTCTCTCTCTCTTTATATATATATTTATATATATATATATATATATATATATATATATTTATATATTTATATCCATCTCTCTCTCTTTCCCTCTCTCTCTCTCTCTATATATATATATATATATATATATATATATCCATCTCTCTCTCTCTCTCTCTATATATATATATATATATATATAAATAAAAAAAAAATATATATATATATATATATATATATATATATATATATATATATATAATGAAAAACAGGCAATCACAAGTGCTTTCACCCTGACTCAATTGCAGGGCTTTTTCAAACATTTAACTGAAGTTCCATTGATATATATATGTATATATATATATATATATATATATATATATATATATATATATATATATATATATATATATATATATATATATATATATATACCCAACCTCTTACTGCAAGACATCTGCATCATTTAGTAATGTCAATGCTCACAACATCTCAGTGATTTAATAGAAACCCACAACTGTTATGTGAGTTCTGCCAACCATGTCAGCCAGCACCTTCTGAACTACAGTCAGACCAACACAACACCACCCCAAATCAGCTCTGGGGAATTACTCATGAATTTGCAAATACATCATGTACTACAGGGATGTAACCATGGGGAAAAGCAGACATCGGTGAGAAATTGTCCACCCACAACCATTTCCACCACAGTCACAGCAACATACCAGTACCCTAACTGAACTCTAAAGTATAATGACTGTTTGAACAAACATATCTGATTGCCAGTCACACACTACACCTACATATACTGCCCCAAGTCACAGTGTACTGGAAATCCTGAGGTGTTACAGGACATTTCTCAGTCTACACCTACAAATATATACAGCTGATAGACCACCAGCAGCTGTACCAGCATTCACAGTCAGATAGAAAAGGATCTATGATGCTCACATCTTTTCCTCTCTCTATGCAGCCCAACAAACATTTACACACTACACTGCTACACAGTCTTGACAGTCTGTTAAAAATAGCCAGACATACATAACTCTCAACTGTACAGATTTCCATAGAATGTCCGCGGTGTGGGATTATATTTATGGCCACTTCCTGTGGGACTATATTTATGGCCACTGCCTCATAACACTTCTGGGAGCCTGCTAAATTACTGAGATGATATCAGTAGTGAAGTCACTAAATACTGATATACCATACCTCTGAACCTCTTACTACAAGACATCTGGACAAAGCCTGACATACTTGGGGGACAGGGGGACAAAAATAGGGACATATCTCACATAATGGTATTACAAACTGAAACAGTTGCTGGTGTTGCAGAGTTTGTTGTAACATAGCTTTTCTGAAGAATATATAGTCTGAAACACAAATGGATGTCAACATTTAGTGACTTCAATCCTCACATTATCCTACTGATTTCTCAAAAACAGAAAGTGTCTGAGGAACAGACCAAACATAAGAGGCAAACCTCTGGACATTCTGTGGAAATCTGGACAGTTGAGAGGTATGTCATAGACATATCCCTGTCAGAAGTCAAATCACACAGAAAATGTATGTCCAGACAAACTTGTTAATCTAGCAATCTTATAAGTGTATAATAGCAATACTAACTTACAATCTGTACCTAATTCTTGAACTTTGTCCCCAATTTTTTGGGCTTTCTCCACATTTCTTGTTCTAAGAGGTATTTCCACCTACCTTCTGTGAAGCTGTAGCTCCCACACCTCCATAATGTTCTCCTCACAGGCAAGGAAAAGGAGCAAGGCCCACATGAAGAACTTAATTATAGCACTGTGTTGCTATGGCATTAGCTAATGGAAAGACAACACAGCTGTTCTGGATGCAATTAGCAAACGGGAGACACCACTGGGTGCACAGGCCATCACCTGCTCATGAGCATTACCTACAAAAGGTACGCTGCTTTGTATGTAAAACAGGTCTGAACCTTTCTAAACAAAGAAAGACTGAGACTACACAAATCTAAACATTTGCATTATTCTGAGAAAACTCTTCAGCACTATAACAGGTATGTCAAGCTTGCTACAGATCCCCATCATGCCCTAAGATTCTCACTACACCTTTCTAAACATACTGGAAAATATTAAGATACAACCAAACACCCTAATATTGGGTGATTCCAACTACCCTGCCATTAACTGGGAAAACTACTCATGTACCAACACCTTTGCTCAACAGTTCTTGGAATTCATAAATTCCAACGACCTGGATCAACTAATCCTTATTCCCACCAGGGGCGCCAATATCCTAGACCTGGTCATTACCAACATGGGAAATCGATGCTCCACACCTATGGTCACCCCCTCATTGGTCAGGTCTGACCATAAGCTAATCACTCTTGACATCCAGATCTCAACCCCACCCCCAGTAAGGAAACTTCCGTAAAAAACTTCTCCAAAGCCACCTTCATGCTACTCAAGTCAGAAGTGACAAACTTCATGACACCCATGCAGATGAGAACTGAAAGTTTGACTGCTGAATCCTACACTAAGGCACTGTACGAGCACATCCTCTCGTGCATGAATCATGCCATCCCTAATAGAACCAAGACGCTCTCTTCCAAAAAAAATGAAGCCAATCTAGTGGGCCCTTGCCATAAACAAACTTTACAACAAAAGGAAGAAACTGTTGCAGAAAAGAGGAAAATCCCAGTATGCAAAAAACTCCCTTACCAGCCTCAGTAAGAAGCCAAGATCCCTCATGCAATCCTCCAAAGCTAGTTACAAAAATAAAATTGCCAAATATTCCAAAGACAACCACAAGGCATTCTATAGCTATGTCAAGAATCTAAATGGCAATGCTCAGATCTGCTCTGAGCTACAATAGAATGGCATTAAATATACTGATCCCAAGGATATTGCCAATATCCTGGCAGATCGATTCACTGCAAACTTCACCCCCCTCTCACCCCCTAAAGGGCCCATCTCAATACAAAAAGATTGACAAATTCTGGTAATAATGGCCACACAGGTAAAAATGCACTCTCCAAAGCTAAGAATACAGCATCCATGAGAGCAGACAACATCCCAGGCTGTGTACTACATGAACTGCTAAATGAACTGGCACCTCACCTACTTGTCATGTTTAATCATAGCCTCATCTCAGGCTTCATGCCCACTGAGTGGCGCACAACTACAATTATCCCACTCCACAAGGGGTGATCCACCTTGGATCCTGGGAACTACCACCTCATCAGTCTGACGAGCCTGATCTGCAAGGCCATGGAATGTATTATCATGGAACTTATAAACAGACATTGGCAACTTTGAAACACTGGACCTCATGCAGTTTGGGTTCATGAAGGGCCGATCTTGTCTCCTGAATCTGATTGACTTCTTCAAATCAGTCTCCAGAGCCATGAACAAGGGTATGATGGTCCATACAGCCTATTTGGTCCTCGCCAAGGCCTTCAACACCATCCCCGACTCTGGAATCACAGATAAACTTACTAAGCTGGGCACTAATCCCTACATCACTCGATGGGTTGCCAACGGACTTACTGACAGAACCCACACTGTAAAAGTAGGTGACTCCAAATCCAGCTCCAGACAAGTGACAAGTGGAGTACCTCAGGGTTCAGTCCTGGTACCACTCTTGTTTGGCATCTACTTCTCTGAAGTACAGGCCAACACTAAGGGACTCTGGCTAACAAAGTTCGCAGATGACTGCAAACTGGGAGCCATTACTGAATCCCAAAATGATGTCGATATTCTACAAAAGGGCCTTACAGAAACCGATGCATGGTGCCAGAGCCATGGGCTTAAGCTCAATGCCAAGAAATGTATAGTTATCCCCTTTGGGAAAAAACATGTACCCATGAATTACCACATAGGTGACAGTAAACTTAACACTGAAAGTGTGATAAGAGACTTAGAGACACAAGTGGACAGTGGTCTCACCTTTGATAAGCATATCGCCACAACAGTCAGAAAATCCTTCTATGTGGCACACCTCATCACTAAGGGCTTTTCATCCAGAAAAAAGGAGGTCATTGTCCTACTGTACTCATCCCTCATTAGACACATTATAGAATACAATGCCCCATTTAGTATGCACCTCTCAAGCCATGTGCAACAACTGGAAAGGCCACAGAAATACCTCACTAAAAGAATCACAGGCCTAAAGCAGATGCCCTATGCTGACCATCTAAAAAAACTCCACCTATACTCTGTTGCATATCGTCTACTCAGAGGCGATCTCTGCTTAACATACAAGGCCATGTCAAACCCAGAGCTGTTATACATGCAACACTTAAAGAAATCCCAATCCCTCAGAGACACATTCTCCAGGGATCTATACCTTGTCATCACAATGAACAAAACATGCTGGAGGGATAGGTTCCTGACCCAGAGACTCCCCAGACTCTGGAATAGACTTCCCATACATGTCAAGCAGAGCGCCTCTTTTTCCCTCTTCAAAAGGAATGAATGGAAAAGGAATGACTGGATGGGAGATAGGAAATTCACCCCAGGGATCACGTCATTCGCCCTGCTAGACTGGGTTCCAGGGAAGTAAATACTGTGGGAAGAAATAGCCAGGGAATTTTTATGGCTAGACTTGTATAGGCCATAGGGCCAATAGCCTAGTACCAACCTATGAACCTATGAAATTAAGCATATAATACAATGCAGAAGGGTGGATGCAATAATGTGAGATAGGAAGTTAAACAATAGTTCTCAACAAGACTTGCATGTTGCTGTCCAGCACCTATGGTTATTCCTGCTGGCTCTGTCTGCAGTAACATAGATCACATCTCTGGCCCCTGAGTCACCCCAGCAAAGGTCAGCTCACATATGACTACTATTGGAGTGTCTGTTGTCCAATACTGACTGTAACACTACTAGGCCGGCTACCTGGGATGTTGTAAATATTCATATGTCACCTGTGAAAGCTACTATGATACATATGCTTGTCTTACAAATGTAAGAGACCTATATAGGGTATGTGCATAGTAAACAACTGGCGCAGAAGTGTGTGTTGAACTATATGTTATATACTGAGCTCATATGTTTCAACTGTCCAGAGTTTTGCAGACTGACCAATGTTTGCCTCATATTTGTAGTCAGTGCCTCATACAGTTGTGTTTTGTCTGTCAAATCACTGGCAACCCAGTAAAGACTGAAGTCATAACATAATAGCATACATTTGAATGTCAGATGTCATATCCTTCAGAGTATTCCTGTGAATGTGAATCCGACTTTACTAACAACTAAGTGTGTTACAGCTAGATTTATAAAGTGTCACTATTTTCTGGCCTTTTCACCCCATTGATGTGTGCCTTTGTCCAGATGTCTTGCTTTAACAATTGAGAGGTATGACTGAGCTGCAAGAGTGTAAACACAATATGCCATACCGACAAAGAACAGAAATGTATATCTAGTATTACCTGTGCACATGTATGTATTAATAGTAGAAGCTAGAAGCCTCAAACATACAGACATGAGTTGCAAAACATCACGTACATAGGCTGTACTTGTTTTATAAATGTGTTATCTTAGTTCCAGTGCACCAAACAGACATAAATGTCTACACCTACTTGTTGTTGCATTGCCTTCAAACAGATTGCTAAGTTGAAATGGGAAGAGTGTTTAACTGTGTTATGACTTCCAGTGCTACACACACATCAGACAGATAGGTACAAATGACGCAGAGAAGTATAATATTTGCTGTTAGCCAGTGCTGTTAGCCTGTGAAATGAAGGCATGTGAGAAACACTGATGTAATATGACATAACGCAGCATTAATGTGGATTATTACTTCCAGACCTGTCACACACAAACAGATTTGCATGTTGTGTAGGAACTAGGCAAGTGTGACACCATTAACATATATATGGCAATATGGTAGATCTGTCTGATGTTTGTGTGGTCTGCCTTGAGTATCAGTCATCTCTGCATGTAATTTAGATTAGAAGCACAGTATTTAAGCTTTGATGACTTGTATTTTGCATGTTATTGTAGTATTACATTTGTTTGGTGATACGTATTCTGTTCTGATGTACTTTTCACAGTTCTTGGCTAGGGTCTGTTAGCAAAGGTTACCAAAGAATTCCTTTGAAACATGTGAATAGCAGCAGTTAAGTAGTGTGCATAGCTGAGGCATAGCATTGCTGTCTTAATTACAAATATCTATAGTTAGCTGAAGTGTTTCTGTTTTGTGCAGTGCTTTAAGTATCAGTCATCTCTGCATTTAATGTTGATTTGAAGCTCTTTATTTAAGCTTTTGTCACACATAATTTGTATTGTATTGCAGTATTGCATTAGTTTTGTCACACATTTTCTGTTCTTTTGGAGTTGTGAGAGTTCCCCCTTGTTGTGTTCAACTATTTGTTGGCATGTGACCAGGCTGCCCCTACTATAAATCTCATTTTGAACACACCTGCCAGTTGTATCTCATCAGCTTTTCCTACTGAGTAGACAGGTATCATTATGGAGCCCCCCTCCCTTGTTTCTCACCCAGACATTATAGTGTTTCACTCTTTCCCATGTAACCTACAAACAAAAAGCATGCTACTGTATTTCTGTCTATTCCAGCCATATTACCTCAATTTGCTGTCGCTGCCTGTTGTTCTAATGATTCAATTGCACTTATTCTGCTGCATGTATTACTGCTTGTCAGTAGCCTGATACAATTCTGTTATGCTAAGGCTGTGCCTTTAAGCACATGGGCTACAGGCCAGTTGTTTTACATGAAGTGGGTTTGTGGTCTGCACTGTTGTGGAAGGTGAGGCTACATTATGCCCTTCTGAGCTACAATTTGCTGGTTAAAGGCTCATGGTGACTGCTCATTTGAACTCTATTTGTCTGACATTGGTACACCTTGTTTGCTGTAGCATTCACTACATCCTGACCTGCTGAATATAGCTTTGTTTCTATAACCTGAACAGTAATCCAGGCCATCTCTTTTGGAAAGGGTTCCCCCTGTACCCTAGTGACATGGCAGGAGTGTGCAGTTAGAAGTTGTGTGACTGAAGAGTGCTGGAACAGAGCTCTGTTCTGAGCTTTGCTATTGGTTAACTGGTTAATCCATTGAAATTAATTTGCTCTTGTTTGCTATTGTCATATTTAAGTGTGTATCTGTTCACATGTGTTACACTGACCTAAAATGATTTGAAATATCTTTAACATAGTCTGGTTACAGGCTTTGTTGCAGTCACTTCTGTTTGTGTGATTCTTGTGTTTCCTGCAACACCATCCAGTGTTGTCCAGGACCTGTCTGCACTTACTGGGAATAGGTGAACAGGTTGGCACTGGTCTGCCATAGGATGTTGAGCTAAGAGCTCAGGGACAAGGGTTGATCAGTCACTCCCAGTATTTCTATGTTACCGTTGTTGTTGTGGTATTTAAACCCAGCATGTGCATGGCTTTGTGCAGCTTTAACACTTTGAGAGGTATCACAGCTGTATGTCTTTCCCTTATCTGCACTTCTGTATATATGAGGCCTTCACCTGCAGGTACTGTCTTGATGTTATCCAGCCATACTGACACCTATTGGTGCTATCCTCAGATAGTACACACTCTTCTATCCCTGACCTCCCTCCTACAGATGCTGATAACCATGGATGAACAATTTACTGTGCTTTCCTGTGCTTTCTCATGCTAGTCCAGTTGATATGGGCATCCTGACATGGTGTAGCCTCTGCCTTATGTACGCAGACAACTGTGTGCTACTACCATGTAGGAACACAATATGTGAGAGATGCAATCACATTAAGCGCCTGGAATCCTTGCTGTCTCAGTCACATGACAGTACATGATTGACAGACCATAATACGTTGCCAGAAATGGCCTTCATCTCTCTCCCCTGGGCTTTAGGCTTCTGGCAGAGGTGTTTGCATTTCCCATAGTGGCTTTTGTAGGCAAAGTCATGAGCAGAACATTACCAGCATGAAAGCTTATTATAAATGAAATGTAAAGATAATGCTGCTAACTGCTAGGAGTCTTAGCATGAAATTAATGTCATTGCAAGCATGTCTTGTCCTGGAGGATGCTGTCATTTGTGCAGTCACTGAAACCTGGCTTGAAGCTGTGGAGAGCAACTAACCTTGCCAGGTTACTCATCCTACCATACTTTTAGACTCCAAATGGAGGGCTGCAAAGCCAAAGGAGGTGGAGTTTTAAACTATATCATACACATACACACCTCCAGGTTGGTCAAACAGTATGATGCATGGAAGACATCCCAAGTGCAGTTAACTGTTGACAAAACACCTATTCAAATCATAGCTAGCTACAGACCTCCAAACATGACTGAGGATGTCCACTACACCTATCTGGACTTACATAAATCTGTCAAAATTCAGCCCTCTACCCTGCTCCTGGGTGACTTTAACTACCCAACCATAGCGTGCATGACCTGTTCTACCTAAACATGAATGCACAGAGATTCCTCAGCTTTGTCAATGCCAATGCATTTGATCAGCTGGTCAACACCCCTATGACAGGTGGAAATATCATGTACCTGGTCCTAACCAACATGAGTAGCCACTGTAGTATTCCTACAGTGTCATCCTCCTTGGTAAGATCTGACCAAATAGCCATCACTTTTGAGGTCATCATTGCCCCCCCCCCCTCCCTTGTCAGATTCAAACAAAAAACATTTTCCAAAACTGGCTATACATCTCCTTAGAGCAGGTATAAGTAGCTTTACAGCCGCAGTCCCATCAGTTGGAACAGCATTAGTGTCCAAGCCTACACCACAATACTATATGAGCACCTACATAGCTGTATGGACTCAGCAATACCTGACAGGACAAAATCATCTCCCTCAAGGTAGAGTAAACCTCTGTGGTGGACAGTAGCAATACACAAATACCATAATAGGTAGAAATAATTGCTGGACAGGGTCAAGAAGGAGCAGGCGCCAAATTGGAAGCAATGTCACCTTTGACTGAACAATTAAATAAGGTCACAGGTGAATTACCCTAAGGCTAACTTTGAGTGCAAATTGGACACATCCACCAAAGCCAATCACAAGGCCTTCCTCACATATGTCTGCAATTTCAAAGGCAACACCCACATCTGCTCTGTAGTAGTGGTCAGTAACACCACATAACCATATGGCATAGATATAGCCAACCAGCAGTAGACAGGTTAAGTGAAAACATCACCCCAGTCTCCCCATCAGTACACATGGACATGCACAGCACCTGCCCCCTCCCCTCATCAGCAGGCAGCAGGTCCATAATGCCCTGTCAAAGGCAACAAACTGAAGTCTCCATGGGGCCTGATACTATCCCTGGCTGCATCCTACATGAACTCAGGCATGAGCTCTCAGCTCCATTACACACTGTAGACAACCAAAAGCCTGAGCACCAGTGTCATCCCATCTGCCCGGAGGACAGCCACTGTCATCCCTTTACACAAAGGTGGAGCAATCCACTGACCCAGCCAATCATATGCACATCAGCTGAACTAGTCTGATCAGCAATGGCATGGAAGGCATTACCAAGGACCTTATAAACAGGGACATCGGCAACCTCAAAATACTTCAGCCCACACAGTGTCATATTGTCAAAGGGAGAACAGACCTGTTAAACCTGGTTGACATCTTTGAAGCAGTCAACAAACACAAGGGTGAGGAAAAGATGGTGCACATTGCCTACCTTCACCTATCCCAAACCTCTGACAATAATCCCCAGTTGGCCATGATACATAAGCCTACGCAGCTAGGCATCAACCTGTATGTTACCAGATGGGTAGCTAACTGGCTCAATGATAGTACCCTTTCAGTCAAAGTAGTGGAAGCCACCTCTAGTAGTAGAACCTTAAAGAGCAGTGTACCCCAAGGATCAGACTGGGGCCCTCTGCTGTTTGCAATATACATTTCTGAGGTTCAAGACAAAGCCAGTGGTATGTATCTGACCAGATTTATAGATGACTGCAAGCTGGCCACTGTCTTAAATTCCCCTACTGATGTGAGCATCTTCCAAGAGACCCTTACCCAAATTAATGACTGCTGCCAGAAGCATTGCCTCAAGCTGAATGCCAGGAGATGCATCATTATTCCTGTTGTGGTAGATGTCATCCAGCATGCAAGGTCCTCACGTGGTCTGTGACATGAATAGTACTTGCTGGTGGGATAGATTAATGTTCCGCACAATACACTGTCTGTAAAATACACTCCCTCTCCACGTCTAGCAGAGTACCTCTATAGCCCTCATGAAGAAGAAGCTGGATGACTGCATTGGAAACAGAAAAGACACCCCTGGGATCCCGCATGTGTCCCAGCTGGACAGGGAAAGCAGGTGCGGACTTTGAAGGGACATGGGCAAAAGTCTGGACTAGGTTTCTGAGGCATCTGGGCCAATAGCCTATTATCATCCTATAAACCTATGCACCTAGTACTTTACATGCTTCCTGTATGTATTGCAGACTGTCCTGCAATGTTGTCTGAAATGAATCCCTGTGAGTCGTAACTGTGTTGGTACTGCATTGATAGAGTATTCTCTTGTTCCTCCATTAGTTATTATCACATATCGTTAAACCTTGTCATTGTGTCTGGTCTGTATAACAGTAAGTCAGCTCTTACAGTACTTGCATATGCACTTGGTGACACTGTATAGCTCACTCCAATAACCTTGGTCTTGGTCACAATTACCATTTTGCTAATAGGCCCTTCACACAGTAGGATTTGTCACCCTTTAATGAGGGCCTTACAGTAGCTGTTAAAGAAATGGATTTTTGCAATCAGACCTACCGTATAGTCTGGGCTGAAGGGCCCATAGGTAGCAAAGCTATGCCAGACTTTACCAGGAGAGAGACTGTGTGTGTGTGTGTGTGTGTGTGTGTGTGTGTGTGTGTGTGTGTGTGTGTGTGTGTGTGTGTGTGTGTGTGTGAGTGTGTGTGTGTGCATCAGCAAACATTATACTGCAGGGTATTCACTTACATATGTTGTCTTCCACTCACAAGTTAACATGGGGGTTGGTGTCGCTCTCCCTCACAAAATGATGGTGTCTTAGTGGACTTTGATGATAATGGTGGTCATAGTGAGGCACAGGTGGGATTGTTGAGTGCTGAATCTATGCCATTGGTTGGTATCCAACTTTCACCCACAATGTCCCCCCCATGCAGTCAGTATGCCCATACATATACAGTCCCCAGCAGCCACAGATAATGGACATTCGGAGTGTGGTGGCATGGAACAAGCTAGTGTGGTGACTATGGCAAGTGTGAGTGTAGACACTAGCCATACCCAGAGAGCAGGCGAGGTCACACACAGGCAGATGGACATAGGTGCTCAACGGAGGACTGCTGCCCAACAAGCCCTTGCCGCATGTGTCACAGCAGGTGTCACCAGACACTTATAGGTTCATAGGTTGGTACTGGGCTATCTGCCCGAAGGCATATATTAGCCCAGCCACGTTGTGCGGCATTCACCACCCCTTTAGTAGTTCCCTAGATCCTTGTACTAGCAGCTAGTACCCTTGGCCCCTATCTAGTAGTGCTGTTGGTGTGATCCCCGGTGAGAACTTTCTGTTACCCATCCACTCATCAAGGTTCCTCTTGAAGAGTGATAGTGAGGGGCTCTGTCTTATGTAGATTGGGACCCTGTTCCATAGTAAGGGAAGTCTCTGTGAAGGGAATCTATCCCTCCAGCATGTTCTATTCATTGTTGTGTTGAGGTTTATATCTCTAGAGTGTGTAGCTCATTTGGTTTTGCTAAGATGGAGCATGTTCAACAATTCTGGGTTGGACATGGCTCTGTACGTTAGACAGAGATCGCCTCTGAGAAAGCGGTATGCAACAGAGAACAGTCTTAGCTTTTTCAATCGTGCTGCATAGGTCAACTGTTTGAGGCCAGTAATCCTCTTGGTTAGGTACCTTTGTGGTCTCTCCAGCTGCTGGAGATGTCTAGCCAGGTACATTCCAATTGGTGCATTGTACTCAATAATGGGTCTGATGAGGGAAGAGTAGAGGGGCACCATTACATCCTTAGATCTTGATGCAAATCCTTTTGTGATCAGATGGGTCACATAGAAGGATTTTCTAACCAGTTTGGCAACATGGTTATCAAAGGAAAGCTGACTATCTACTTGGGTCCCTAGATCCCTTATTTCTTCTTCAGATTTCAGAGGATTACCTCCTATGTTGTAGTTTGCAGGTACTCTGTTTTTTCCAAAGGGGATTACTACGCACTTGTTATGGTCCATCATGAAGGCACAGGCCCATACTGACTGCAATACCAGACAGATCCTCAGGGTTATAAATGCAGTGTTTCCTGCCATGTGTGATGATCTCCATGGCATTTGTGATGCCGTACTTCATTTTGCCAATGTTGTGGATAGATGGTGGGGTGACACATTGTCACTGCTCAACTGTGCAATATCTGTGCATGAGCATGTGGTAGGAGTAGGGCGTCAGCCATATGGATGTAGGTCAGCAAAAAGATCAGCTGAGAGCCCACTTGGCCATGCACATTCACACTCTCATAGTGGCAGTACCACCTGCACTACCAAAGGGAGGGTGTTGTCCACACCACACTGGAGCAGGCCATGGGCATGTGGTCCTGGCCAGTCCCATCAGGGACACAAATCCAGCAGACAGCAGTCACCATCAGGGAGTAGTATTGCATCTAGTCATGGGCCTGGTGGTGCCAGTGAGACTCCTGGCAGAACCAGTAACTCTGTCCCTGGCAGGAGATGGTGACCTGTACATCCTGCCATGTATGGTCCATGGCTGTGCAACATAGCCCTGTGTAGGGCAACCACATGGTTGTATTGTGTGCATGCACACATTCCTACATAATAATCACAGGCAGGTCACCACCAGATATGCACAGCTCCTATGAACAGCCCAGTTGAACACCACCCCTCCAGACACACACACACACACACACACACACACACACACACACACACACACACACACACACACACACACACACACACACACACACAGTGTCAACCATATGGCTCAGCTTAGGCCTCTGGCAAAACCACACAACACCCTGTGCATGTGATGATACTTGTGCCACATCCCTGTTATCCATACCATGAATGCAGGGACATGCTAATATGGGTCTGATGCACAGGGTGAATATAGTACAGTGTAGTCATGTAATGCTGTATAAGGTGCTGTCCGCTAGCAATAGTTATGGTTACACATTGAGGTGTATGTACCTTTTTAGCCATGATGCATTATTGCTGCTAGTACTGATGACTGACTGTAGTGTCACATACTGTATTCTGTTTGTGTTCCAGGTGTCTGTGTGTCTGCAGGCAGTGGGCCTGCTGACAGTAGCAACGATGAGTATGGTGGAGTGGAAACACAGTGACCCTTTCATAGCCAAGGCATGGCTGTACATGTACATGACTACCAGGTACGTATACATGCAGCAATGTGTGAGGGACAATTGGGGTAGACAGTGTGACCTCGCATACATACCCTTTAACACAGCCTGCTAGCATTCATACATGTCACCTGGGTGTTCCATAGTACCACAGGTTCATACATACAGAGGAGGTTACTTGAGTACTGGCACTAGGTCCCTCACAAGCTTAGCTATTACTTTAACCACAACAGATTCACCTATCAGCACCTGTTGCCCCTGCCATTTATGTCCCATCCACTCAACCTTGATGTAGTTGATGAGGGTATGCATGGTAATGTGTATGACAGGTTTGGGGTATGCATTCCTAACCCAATAAAGGATGGCAAAAAATGGCTTCAAAAACCCAAAATACATTTATTCCAAGTAGTAAAATTCAACTGCTCCAATAACAGGTAAAACACGCAACACAGTACGTTGTAAAATTCCAACAAATAAGCACTTTCATTCCTCTATTAAGTTACACAACAACTTCATCAGATAAACTAATAAAATGTTATTTCCATTCATAAATACATGTAAACCAAACACAGCAAAGAATTGAATACACACCCACATTAGAGCCAATAATAACAGAAAAATAAGAAAATGTAATAGGATACCCCTTCTTTCGTTCATAAAATTAAATACGACTACCACATAAAAATATACTAATTAAAACCAAAATCAGTAAAAACAACAATATACATTTTATCTACTTAAGGCTTTTAACTTAAGTAGACACTTAATACTTTCAGCTTTGTTTAATCTTGGCCAAAAGTGAGCAAATGGAGTTGCCAAAGCAATTTACCCTTCTGAAGTAGGAGAGGCCATGTACCTCCTCGCTCTGATGTTATTAATGTCTGTAACACAACAAACTTAAAAAACATGTCCAGGGTTGCAAGATATATGCCTCGCCAATGTGTTGGTTTCTTTACCCAAATGGATATCACTAAAGATGTTCACTCATTCTACTTTTTAGGTTACCCTACGATTTCCATACATAAAAACAAGGACAATGAGGGCAGATACCACAATATGCTATTTTAGCTGTATTACAGTTTAGTCTCCCATAAATATTCACTTTATAATTATTAATACAAACTACACTGATATCAAGAATATAGTGACAAAACACACATACCCCACATTTACACATACCTCCTATTTTACATGTGGGCACTATATGCTCAAGATCTGATTTCAAGTTTTGCCCCTTTATATAAACAAATATAAGGAAACTACCAATACAGTCCCTTAAAGAGTTTTCTCTCCACAAAATCCCCCAATGTTTATTTAAAATGGTTCTGATAAGATTACTCTCCTCATTAAATGTAGTGACAAAAGCGCTGGAAAAGTTTTTATTAGAATACCCTATTTGTCCATGATTGTCATTAGTATTTGAGTCAATGACATCAACACTCCCCGGTTCACAACTATGATCAAACGCTGGTTGACTCTGTTCACTATTCACCACCCTATTAAACTTTTCACTTAAAATATGGCTAAAATAGCCATTAGATCTTTTTTCAATAACTTCACAACTCACCTCATTAACTAATGTGTCTGGATAGCCCCTTTGCAGAAACATATTTTTCATCTTGTCAATCTCATTTAAAACCATCCTTGCCACTCTGACAAAGTGTCCTTTGACAACTGCTCATTTCTGTGTATAAGGATGGTTACTACTGAAGTGTAAAATACTGTTGGCATATGTTGTTTTTCGATAAGTTTCTGCCACAAATCTATTATTAGGTGTGTCCTTAATGATAAGTACAACTAAATAAGCTATTTGATCAAGAGTCCTAGAATGAGTAAATTTCAAAAATAATGTAGTGTTGTTAATGTAGTCTATAAAGTCACCAGTGGCTAAGATGGGGCTGGGGGCCCTTCCATAGAATAAAGATGTCATCCAAAAAGTGAGTATATGACACAAAAAGGTATACCAAAGTGATGGAAAGAAAAACCTCCCCTCCCATTGAAGCATAACTATATTAGCATATAATCCACCACACGAGGACTCCATAGCCATCCCTTCTTTTTTGGCAATAAAGCTCCTTATTAAATAGAATAAAATTTGACCTCAACACCATGTCTAACAACTGTTCATAAGTATCAATATGTTGTTGTGAAAGACCCTTAAGTCTAAGATATTCACAAAACCACTCTGCCCCATTGTCGTTACCAAATCTTTAAAATGTCAAAATTCAATCTCTCATATTCTGATAATTTATTTTTATCTCAAGCTTTATTAAAACGAGTACCTGCATGAACAGTGTACATTGATTTAGTACAAACAGACAATGTCTAACTTGCACATGCTTTCAAATAACTCTAAGGATGGATGGAGGGAGGGGTAAAAGTACTGGATATTCTCAAAGACATAGTTGGACAGGTATCATTGTGAAACATTAAATTCAAATTTAATTTATGCACATAAAGTTTAAGGTCAATCAAAACTTGAGCCAAATTAGTTTTCTTGCTAGGGACAAAAGACAAACCCTTAGATAACAGATCACATATATCAGTATTAATAACAACTGAGGAAAAATTGTAAACTTTAAAGTCACCCAAGGAGTTGCGCCAGAGGGTCTATTACACATCCTATAGCCAAATTCTTAGATACTTTTTTGCGAAGTTAAAAGATTTGGTAATGAATGAAAAACATTTGTGTATAGACTGATGGGATTTTCTAAAGAGATTTGATGCAGTGCCATTTGATTGTGATTATTTGTTTACTATCGATGTCAAAGACCTTTATTCAGTCATACCCATGACGTTGGGGAAGAGCGGTTTTGTGAATATCTTAGATTTGTGTCTTTCACAACAGCAAATTAATACTTATGAACAATTGTTGGACATGGTGTTGATATCAAATTTTATTCTATTTAATAAGGAGCTATATCGCCAAAAAGAAGGAGTGGTTATTGGGTCCTCGTGTGGCAGGTTATATGCTAAAATAGTTATGCTTGAATAGGAGAGGAGTTTTTTGTTTCCATCACCTTGGTACACCTTTTGTGTGTCATATACCTGCTTTTTGAATGACATCTTTATTCTATGGAAGGGCCCCATCTTAGCTACTGGTGACTTTATAGACTACATTAACAACACTACATTATTTCTGAAATTTACTCATTCTATGAATCTTGATCAAATAGCTTATTTAGATGTACTTATCTTTAAGGACACACCTAATAATAGATTTGCAACAGCAATTTATCAAAAAATGACATATTCTAACACTTTTTTACACATGAGTAGTAACCATCCTTATACACAGAAATGAGCAGTTGTCAAAGGACACTTTGTCAGAGCGGCAAGGATGTTTACCACTTGGTCATCCTTTTTAAATGAGATTATCAAGATGAAAAATATGTTTCTGCAAAGGGGCTATCCAGACACATTAGTTAATGTGCTGGGTTGTGAAGTTATTGAAAAAAGAGCTAGTGGCTATTTTAGCCCTATTTTAAGTGAAAAGTTTAATAGGGTGGTGAATAGCGAACAGACTCAACCAGCATTTGATCATAGTTGTGAACCGGGGAGTTTGGATGTCATTGACTCAAATACTAATGACAACCACGGACAAATGGGGCATTCTAATAGAAACTTTTCGAGTGCTTTTGTCACTACATTTCATGAGGTGAGTAATGTTATCAGAAACATTTTAAATAAAAATTGGGAGATTTTGCGGAGAGAAATTCTTTAAGGGACTGTATTGATAGTTTCCCTATACTTGTTTATAAAAGGAGGCAAAGCCTGAAATCAGCTTTTGAACATATAGTGCCCACATGTAAAATAGGACGTATGTGTAAATGTGGGGCATGTGTTTTTTGTCGCTATATTCTTGATATTAGTGCAGTTTGTATTAATAATTATAAAGTTAATATTTATGGGAGACCAAACTGTAAGACAGCTAAAATAGTGTATTGTGCTATCTGATCTCAATGTCCTTGTTTTTATGCAGGGAAATCAGAGCGTAAATTGAAAAGTAGAATGAGTGAAAATCTTAGTGATATCTGTTTGGGTAAAAAAACTAACACATTGGCGAGGCATATGTCTTGCAATCCTGGGCATGTTTTTAGGTTTGTTGTGGTTACAGACATTATTAACGTCAGAATGAGGAGGTGCATGGCCTCTTCTACTTCAGAAGGCTGAATTGTTTTGGCAACTCTGTTTGAACGCTCACTTTTAGCCCGTGTTAAATGAAGCTGAAAGTACTAAGTGTCTCCCTGAATTAAAAGCTTTAATTAGATAAAATGTATATTGTTGGTTTTACTGATTTTGGTTTTAATTAATGGTTTATTTTTATGTGGTAGTCATTTCTAATTTTATGAATGAATGAAAGAAGATGTGTGTCCTATTACATTTTCTTATTTTTCTGTTGTTATTGGATCTAATGTGGGTTTGTATTTAATTCTTTGCTGTGATTGGTTTACATGTATTTATGAATGGAAGTAACGTTTTATTAGTTTATCTGATGAAGTTCCTGTGTAACTTAAAGAAATGAAAGTGCTTATTTGTTGGAGTTTTATAACATACTGTGTTGCGTTTTTTATTTGTTATTGGAGCAGTTGAATTTTACTACTTGGAATAAATGTATTTTGGTATGTTGAAGCCATTTTCTTCTGTTCTTTATGGAATTATTAGTGCTGGTTCTTCTTCTTTGTCGTTTGGTGCCTTTTTTGGCAGAATGGATTCTTCACAACATCACCCTACACAGAGTCTGGTTGATTCTGTAGTTGATTTGACTGTTTTCATTCAAGAACTTAAGCAAATGGTCTGAATAGAGCAGTTGTTTACATCACAACTCAGTACTCATCGAGTTATGACCATACCCCCTCACATCCTTGCTTCTACTAGTGCTTTTAATATGGTTTCTTTACCTACTGAGTCTTTGTCTAGCAGTGTAACAACAATGAATTTTCCTGTACAGGGTGAGCGATTTAATAATACATCTAATGGGTGGATAAATGGGCCATTTAATTGGACAAATGGTTTTACTTCACTCAATGAATGGTTCAATGCAAATGGTGGTCTAAGTAATGGTGCTGTTGCTATTAACAGCTCATTGAATGACAGACTCACTGAACTGTATCATAATTTGTTAAAACTTAAAAAGACCCAGATGGACACTGAATATTTTAAGGAATGTATTAAAATGAAAATAGTGCCTAAAGACCTTAGACTTTGGCGTTTCCCTATAAGTCTTGTTCCCAATTCCAGTTACCATAATGAACTTTTGCAGTTATTCAATAAGCATGGATTCGAATACATGGAACTGGTGATAAAACACAATACTAAATTACTAGAATCTCTTACTAGAGATAATTTACATTTAGACCAGGCTATATTACAGGATGTAACTTAAAATGATAATAAATATGAATATTCACATATTTTGCATTTGATAGATGAACAAATGACAGTTATTAAAACCAGGAAACTTAATAAACTATTTAGGGATGTTGAACAGTATAGGAATAATGCTGCTTATCCCCCACCACCACATTCGCAAGTTTGGAATAGAAGAATGAATCATTCTTTTGATATGGGAGAGCATGTTGATCTGGCTGCCATGAGAGAGGATGTTTTACAGAATGATTTTCTAGACAACAATAATTTCCCCTCTCTGAGATGATTGGAACACCTTATGAACCGGCAAACATTGAATATGGACTGGAATGGCCTGAGGCAGCAGGAACATTTTCAACATCAGAAGGGATCCAATCAACATAGAGGGACCAGCAGTGGTTCCTGGAGGGGGAAAAGATAACTATCCAAGCAGTGCATACAATTTATCCCTTGAATGTGTTACCAGCATTAACTATTTTGGAAAACGTCTTGGGTGACTTTAAAGTTTATAATTTTTCCTCAGTTGTTATTAATACTAATATATGTGATCTGTTATACAAGGGCTTGTCTTTTGTCCCTAGCAAGAAGACTAATTTGGCTAAAGTTTTGATTGACTTTAAACTTAATGTGCATAAATTAAATTTGAATTTAATGTTTCACAATGATACATGTCCAACTAATTCTTTGAGAATATCTAGTACTTTTAACCCCCCCCCTCCATCCATCTTTAGAGTTGTTTGAACACATGTGCAAGTTAGATATTAGGTCTATTTGTACTAAATCAATGTAGATAGTTCATGCAGGTACTAATTTTAATAAAGTTCGAGGTAAAAATAACATCAGAATACGAGAGATCGAATTCAGACTTTTTATTATCGACATCAGGCATTCGATTCATGAAGCCTGACAAGGGGAGAGGGGGGGGGGTTGGTCATTATGAATATGGTTGACTACAATAACAAGATGAAAAGTATTTTGAAGAGCGAAACGTATGGCATTAGTTCACAATATTAGTTAAATATTACATATTCTAGGATTAGGAGTTTTTTACAGGACCTTTTCATTGATGGGTCAATTTCTGTAGATGAGTATAATTATTTGTCTGTTTTGTACCCTGTGACACCAACAATATTCGGACTACCTAAAATCCACAAAGAGCTGGATCAGTCTCCTATGTGACCAATAGTTGACGCAAGGGGATCTATACACATCCTATAGCCAAATTCCTGGATACTAACTTAAAAGATTTGGTAACAAATAAAAAACATTTCTGTACAGACTGATGGGATTATCTAAAGAGACTAGATGCAGAGAGATTTGATTGTGATTATGTGTTTATTACTATTGATGTCAAAGACATTTATTCAGTCATACCCCATGATGTTGGGGAAGAGTGGTTTTGTGAATATCTTAGACTTAAGTGTCTTTCACAACAACAGATTAATACTTATGAACAATTGTTGGACATGGTGTTGAGGTCAAATTTTATTCTATTTAATAAGGAGCTTTATTGCCAAAAAGAAGGGGTGGCTATGGGGTCCTCGTGTGGCTGGTTATATGCCAATATAGTTATGCTTGAATGAGAGAGGAGGTTTTTGTTTCCATCACCTTGGTATACCTTTTGTGTGTCATATACCTGCTTTTTGGATTACATCTTTACTCTATGGAAGGGCCCCATCTTAGCTGTTGGTGACTTCTTAGAGTACATTAACAACACTACATTATTTTTGAAATTTACTCATTCTATGAACCGTGATCAAATAGCTTATTTATATGTGCTTATCATTAAGGACATACCTAATAATAGATTTGTGGCAGAAATTTATCGAAAAACAACATATTCCAACACTTTTTTTACCCTTCAGTAGTAACCATCCTTATATACAGAAATGAGCAGTTGTCAAAGGACAATTTGTAAGAGTGGCAAGGATGGTTACCTCTTGGTCATCCTTTTTAAATGAGATTAAGAAGATGAAAAATATGTTTCTGCAAAGGGGCTATCCAGACACATTAGTTAATGAGGTGAGTTGTGAAGTTATTGAAAAAAGATCTAATGGCTATTTTAGCCATATTTTAAGTGAAAAGTTTAATAGGGTGGTGAATAGTGAACAGAGTCAACCAGCGTTTGATCATAGTTGTGAACCGGGGAGTGTTGATGTCATTGACTCAAATACTAATGACAATCATGGACAAATAGGGTATTCTAATAAAAACTTTTCCAGCGCTTTTGTCACTACATTTAATGAGGAGAGTAATCTTATCAGAAACATTTTAAATAAGCATTGGGAGATTTTGTGGAGAGAAAACTTTTTAAGGGACTGTATTGGTAGTTTCCCTATATTTGTTTATAAAAGAGACAAAACTTGAAATCGGCTTTTCAACATATACTGCCCACACGTAAAATAGGACATATGTGTAAATGTAGAGCATGTGTTTTTTGTCACTATATTCTTGAGATTAGTGTAATTTGTATTAATAATTATAAAGTGAACATTTATGGGAGACTAAACTGTAAGACAGCTAAAATAGTATATTGTGCTAGCTGCTCTCATTTTCCTTGTTTTTATATAGGGAAATCAGAGCGTAAATTGAAAAGTAAAATGAGTAAACATCTTAGTGAAATCCATTTGGGTAAAGAAACTAATGCATTGGCGAGGCATATATCTTGCAATCCTGGGTATGTTTTTAAGTTTGTTGCTTTACAGACATTATTAACATCAGAACGAGGAGGTGCATGGCCCCTTCTACTTGAGAAGTCTGAATTGCTTTGGCAACTCCATTTGAATGCTCACTTTTGGCCAGGGTTAAGTGAAGCTGAAAGTATTAAGTGTCTCCTTAAATTAAAAGTTTTAAGTAGATAAAATGTATATTGTTGTTTTTACTGATTTTGGCTTTAATTAGTAATTTATTTTTATATGGTAGTCATTTCTAATTTTAAGAATAAAAGAAGGGATATGTCCTATTACATTTTCTAATTTTTCTGTTATTATTGTATCTAATGTGGGTGTGTATTCAGTTCTTTGCTGTGATTGGTTTACCTGTATTTATGAATGGAAGTAGAGTTTTATTAGTTTATCTGACGAAGTTCTTGTGTAACTTAATAGAGGAACAAAATCACTTATTTGTTGGAGTTTTATAGCACACTCTGTTGCATGTTTTATCTGTTATTGGAGCAGTTGAATTTTACTACTTGGAATAAACATATTTTGGGTTGGTGAACCATTTTCTGCCATCCTTTATTGGATTATTAGTGCGGGTATGCATTCCTGACACAGGTCAGACTGTGTTAGTCTAAAATCACCAGCATGTGTGTCTGCTATTTCATATGCAAGTCTGCCCTCTCGTGCTGGTAGTGCACATGGAGTCATAGTCCTGTACATGGAGCAGCTGTTGAAAGGCTGAGCACAGCCCCTAACTGCCCAGTCTGACAAATGATTGTGCTAGATACATAACACAAATACCACAGAGGTAATGCAATGTTGTATTCTCTGCCACTACTATTCAAGTGGGTGACAATAGCAGGGGTTGTTAGGATTTCCAATGGTGAGGTCAGAGGCCCTTAACATGGTTGAACCATCACACACACACACACACACACGCACACACGCACACACGCACACATGCACACACACACACACACACACACACACACACACACACACACACACACACACCACTACATGGGGACATCCATTGAAACACACATGCACATGGAGGTGACACTTCTCAGAGTATATGACCTACCCATCTATTAATGCACAATAGACTGTGATACTACTATTGTATGCACCACAATGGCTTTGTGTTAGAAACTGTGTAACTGTGCTTGTAAGATGGTTGACATCTGGATGGGGTGAAACTATGTTGGCAATGGGGGAGTTCACAGGGTGGAAGAGACACACAAAATGGTATAGCCATCACATACACACAGTAAAGACAGCCACAGGGGCTGTGCATACAGAAACACATACACAGTTGCCAATAGACATATTAGTAACCCTACATATCAACTTATATGTACTATAGTGCAACATACACATGACATGCTCCACATAGATTATGTGCCTGGGACATAACCCACAACCTCTTACAACAAGTAATCTTGGGAATGCCTTCATGGATGGTGGGATAACCCACCAGAAATAGCGACTGATCTCATCTACTGCTCCCACAAACCTGTGCAAGGGATAGAGTAACAGACTTTGTATCAGCATGATGTGTCAGTCAGGTATGATATCTGATGTTGGCATGTAAGTCACTACAGTAACTGTGACATATTTGGCAATGATATTACTGGAATGCTCATTGTTAGGGGACACAGAGCATGTATATGTTGCACACATGTGGATATTTAATGTACATCTGTAAAGATGATTGATATGGGCTGTATAGTGTTACATGGTACATGTGAGGCAGAAGCCATTAACAGGCTCTTTAAAGTAATGCCATGAGTAGGGGGTCAACAGGTCTTAAAATGGTATAACTTACACATACAACAGCCAGAGGGGATATGCTTCACACACACTACTATAGTTGTTAGCACAGAGATTGGAATCTTTACATATCTAATTATTTATACTATAGTATTACACAGTTATTGCACACTCCACTGAGTTTAGAGGGCTGATGAGGATATATAGGTTCTTCTAAGGTGAATGACTTCAGCAGGTCTTGTAAAGTACTGCAATGGGAAGTGTACTGGGTGGTACATGCCTTAAAATGGTATAAACCCCCCAGAGGATATGATTCTCACCCAAACACACACAGGGAGGATATGCTTCACACACTCACACACACACACACACACACACACACACACACACACACACACACACGCACACACGCACACACGCACACACGCACACACGCACACACACACACACACAGTATCACAGTTGCTAGTATTGAGTTTAGAACCACTCCCTATCTATTTATGTGTACTACAGTGTTACACAGTTATCACACACATGGCAAAGATTATAGGATTTAACAGTATCCCAAGGTACTTCTAAGGTGAATTACATCAACAGTCCTTGTAAAGTATGGCAATGGGAAATATACTGTGTGGGAAGGGCATCAAAATACATTAACCTGCAAGCATACACACATACAAACACCTTTGCACACACACACACACACACACACACACACACACACACACACACACACACACACACACACACACACACACACACACTTACATTTGCCAAGACTGAGATTAGTACTCCTACTTATCTAGTTATTTGTACTATAATGTTACACAGTTATCGCAAGCAACATGGAGCTTATAGAGCCAACAGCTGTCCAAAGGTACTTCTAAGGTGAATAACATCAGCAGATTTTCTGAAGTAGGGCAATGGGAAAGGTACTTCTAAGGTGAATTACATCAACAGTCCTTGTAAAGTATGGCAATGGGAAATATACTGTGTGGGAAGGGCATCAAAATACATTAACCTGCAAGCATACACACATACAAACACCTTTGCACACACACACACACACACACACACACACACACACACACACACACACACACACACACTTACATTTGCCAAGACTGAGATTAGTACTCCTACTTATCTAGTTATTTGTACTATAATGTTACACAGTTATCGCAAGCAACATGGAGCTTATAGAGCCAACAGCTGTCCAAAGGTACTTCTAAGGTGAATAACATCAGCAGATATTCTGAAGTAGGGCAATGGGAAGTGTACTGAGTGGGAATGGCCTCTTAATACTTAAACTACGCACACACACAGACACACACACACACACACACACACACACACACACACACACACACACACACACACACACACACACACACACACACACAGGCAGGTGATGTGATATTACAACCCCCACCTCAGTACTACTATACAATGGAGCTCACTTTCATGCTGGCATGTGCACCTAGTTATGATCGGTATGCCACTGTGTACAGCAGGACATCACTCTATGCCATTCAGGGTATCCCTGTGTATGACTCACTCTCTGTGTGTATCTTCCTGTGTTTCTCTCCCTCTGTCACTGCCGGTCTCTCTCTTCTCCACGTCAGTGTGTGCGTATGCTTGACATATTTTTATCTGTTGCCAATATATATATATGTCTGTGTATCACATACAACAGATGCAACTATATCAGATATGGGCCACCTACAGCTAGTTGAGGGTAATCCTGTCTGATGAGTGTGTGTAGAGACAGTTAAGGTGTACATAGCTGTCTGAATGCAGAAACATATATGCACAATACAGTTATCTAGTCCAATGTAGGTACCGACATGGTCTGTGGTTCCCTAAGTATAGGAGCATGCCCAATGTGACCTTCTATAGTAAGAGTGGGACTCCATTCCAGAGATAGTTGTACTCTTGCCCAGGGTTTTGTGTGCTACAGCCATACCTCTCAAAAGTAAACAGGAAGTTGCTAGAGGTACAGGGTTTGTTTTAGCAGACATTTTCTGCCATATCCGATGTCTGACACTGAAATGTATTGTACCATTACCTAGTGACAAACATCCTCAGATCATCACAGTGCTTTACCAGATAAATACAAGATGTATGATGCACAGACCAATATTATGAGCCAAACTATAGACATTCTTGCCCAATCCCACCAGTTGAGAGGTGTGGCTAAAGCCGATTGACTGATGAAGCTGTGTAAACAGTCCAGCAACTTGGTGATATACTGGCTGGGGATCTCCTGCTTGTGTGGTATTCTTCTTACCTGAAAGTCATATCCTGGTATCCATACCTCTCAACTGTACAGTTTTTTGCAGATTGTCCAGATGTCTGTCTCAAAGTTTCATCCAGTCTGCATAAACTTGTGTTTTTATGGCAAGTTAGTTGCAAATAATTGAAGACTGAAGTTACAAAATAATGACAGATATTAGTGTTTCAGACTTCATAACCTTCAGACAGTTCCTGATAATGCAAAACCTGTTATTCTACCAACTTTCTTAGTTTGTAAGAGCAATATTTACAACACGTGCCTATCATTGAGCCTTTGTCCCACTTTTATTTATGACCGTGTCCAGATATCTTGCTGTCAGAGATTGAGAGGTATGGGTGCGGGTACAGAGTGCATTCTGCTGAGAAGAAATGTCCATTATATGTGTGCTATATTCCACATAACACTGTGACTTCCAGGTATGTCAATGGCAGAGCAGTACAGAGTAATGTGGTGAACCACTGACAAACAGTTGTATATAGGTTGATAGGCTGATATGACATTAGTAGGCTATTGGCCCTGAAGCTCTTATAACCCATGCAGATGAGAGCGTAGCCCATGTTAAGACATGTCAGCACCTAGAGCCCCTGTCCAGCAGAGACACAGGTGAATCAAATGACTGTATTTTCTGTTTTCCATTTCCTTATACAGCGAGCACATCACTAAGGGTATTGAGGCACTTGGCTTGATGTGGACAGGGAGTGCATTCCACAGATGGGGTAGTGTGTGGGATATGTATCTGTCACACCAACAGGCTGTACTGATATCACAGACTAAGTTGATGCTGTGCCTACAGGTTGATTGAGGGGGCCTTGACTTCCAGATGTGCAACAGTCCCATCAAGGCAGGGTCTGGGTTGCTTTGTATGCCAGAGAGGGTTCACCTCTCCAGATAACTGTATAGAATGGAGAAGAGGGACAGTGCTGTTTTCCTATTTGTGTAAGGTAGGTGTCTGTGGTCCTACATTCTCCCAGTGGGGAATCTTTGTGGTCTCTCCAGCTGCTGCATGTGCTTTGTGAGGTACATGCCAAAGGGAGCACTGTGCAAAATAATTGACCTCATAAGGTTAGCATACATGGCTGTTATAACCTCTTTGTCCCTGCATGGGATACCCTTCCATTTGAGTTGTCCCATCTATGAAGCTTTCTGTGGGAGCAACATGGTGCTCAGACATCAAGTTGCTATTATGTACTCGTAGAAGGCTTATAGCTGAAGCACTAACTCTTGTTCTTAATAAAAGTAGTGTATTACCTGAGTCTGTGACTATATATTGTTGTTTTTTATCAAGTTGCTGTTAACCTGGGTGGCCAACTGTCTCACTACTGATTGTTTATGTAGGACATTGTTGTTACTGTGATACTATGTTGGGACATCTATCTCCCCAAAGGAGATAATGATCCATCAGCAAGCATTCAGCTTGAAGCCATGTTTCTGGCATCAAGCATTTGTTTTAGTTAGACCCTCTTGTAGGACATCCACATCACTTTGGGGATTGATGACTGTTCACAGCTTGCAGTCATCTGCCAACTTGGTCAGCCATGGGCCATTGTTTTTGGCCTGCACCTCAAGGAAGTATATCCCCGATACCAGAGGCCCCCAGACTGATCCCTGGGGTATACCACTCATTACAGGTGTACTGTTTGAGCTGACTACCCCTATTATGATTATGTGAGTTCTATTAATGAACCAGTTTGATACCCATCTGGTAACATATGGATTGCTGCCTAGTTGATAGAGTTCATGTACTATGGGCAAGTAAAGCTTCAGCCAGTTCACAGTGGCCAGAGTGTACCATCTTTCCCTCATCCATGCCTTTGTTGGCTGCCTCAGGGAAGTCATCCAGTGTTCAGTGGCATACCTCCCTTGAGGATGGCAGACTGTGTAGGGTAATGTATTTGGATTTTGCCAATGTCCCTGCTGATGCGATCCATAGTAATCCATCGCATGGCCTTTCAAATCAGGCTAGTTAGGTTGATGGGTCTTTCATTTCCTGGATCTGTGAACACTCCACCTTGGTGTAAAGGGATGACAGTGGCTGTGACAGACAGTACTCAGACTTTAGGTGTGTAGGGTGCGTAATAATGCTGCCAGTGCATGCATAGGTTCATGAAGTTTGCAGCCTGGGATGTATTCAGGTCCCATGGAGGCTGTCCTCTTGACTTTCAGAGGCAGTGATGCCCTGCTCCCTAGTGATAAGGGCTGGGTGTTCAAGTACTGGGGATGTCTTGGTTTCCTGACAGGGGGGCAGAGGGGTGACATTTCCACTGAATCTGGCAGCCAGTGGAGTGGATATATCTACAGAATTTGTCTATGTGGTGTCCTTGACCACGTGTTCTGCACAGATCTGGGAGCTTCCTTTGGGAATGCAGACATATTTGTGGAAGGCCTTATGATTATCTGTCTTAGATGTGGGAAATTTGGACTCAGAGTTGCTTTTAGTGGATTTCATTGGTACTCTTATTTATTTGTTCAGGCTAAGGGGTGATTACATCCTATTGTGCACCTGCTCCTTCTCGGTCCTGGATAGCAATGTTATCCTTTTGCTATATAGTTACTTTATTGCAGATGTTTGCTGACAGGTTTACTGTCCCTTGGAGATGGTGATGTTGTCTTGTCAGGTATTCTTGATTCCATACATCTCTAGCTATATACTGGCATGATAGTTCTGTGTACTTTCGGAAGTTGGTACCTGTTCCTCTACTGGGGTAGGTGGCTGTTCAGCTGTTTATACCATCCCTCTGGTCGTTGTGATCAGCTTCTGGGACATTTTCTTTTTATGAAGGCTAGAGGTGGGTCAGGAGAGATGGTGATATGATATGTGACTGCTTTTCTGTCAGATCTTGCCAGGGAGGATGGTACCATAGGGGTGCTGCAGTGGTTGATCATGTTGGTTACTGCCAAGTCCTACATAGGTATCACATCTTGTGGGGGTATCAAGTGGCTGTCCTAAGGATGTAGCATTGATAAGATGGGGGCATCTCTGTGCATTTCTGTTCTGGCATGGTTGGATTCCCAATCAATGTTTGGATAATATATGTCAGCCAGGATCAGGGTGACGGGTGGAATCTTGATAGATTTGTAGAGTGCAAAATATGCGGTGTGGGTGTCCTGAATCAGATGTGTTGGCCTGTAGCTATGCATAATTTGCATATGGATCTTGCTGACAGTTGAATGCACTTGGAGTGTCTCATGTGTGTTAGACTGTTTGACCAGCCTGTAGGTGTGTGTCTGTCTAATATATATTCATGCTCCACCTCCTTTGACTTTGCTGCCTACATTTTCGGGTCTGACTGTGGGATAGGATGAATGATCAGGTAAGGATGGGTTTGTCTCCATGGCTGTAGGCCAGGTTTCCGTGAGTGTACAAATGTCACCATCTTCCAGGTTTATGACTGCTTACAATGAGTGCATTTTCCTGTTTAGACACCTAGCATTTAGTGGCATGGCCTTCAATTTGAATTTTGTTGAGTGTTTTATGTTGGTAGTATGGTCTTTCCCTACAAAGGCACTATGGAGGAGGTAAGACCCTTTGCCAGAGGCCTGAAAGCCAAGTGAGACAGATGCAGGCCATCTCTAGGAAGGCAGTATGGTCTGTCGATCATATGTTCTCAGGCTGCCAAGCAGTGGATCCCCCTGGGATGACACCAGTGAGGGAGCCAAGTGTTACTGACAGTCATCTTCTGTTTGTACTTAGCCATCATTCTGGGTGATGGCAGAAGGCTGCATCCAGTTCAGCAATTTGAGTGTGTACCTTTAACTCTATTTAGGTGTGGCTTGAGCCTTTTAAAAATGAAATTATCACCTTACATTTCTAACAAATACTCATTGACAGAGGTCAAATATCAAATAACTTGTGTTTGCCATCATGTATGCTTCAAGTTAAAATATTCTGATACCTTGTATGTAGCATAGTTTTGGAATTATTAATGCAAATATGAAAAAGAAATATTTGACGGCTAGAGGCGCAGTAGGAGGCAACTGCAGAAACACCTGGAGGAGCACTCGGCTGTAAGCCTAGGGACATATTTGCATGGGACACATATTCAGCAAGCTGAATCATGTCTGTCTTCTTATAGTCCAGGGAGGTACATCTGGCATCTATCACACCACCATGGACCAGGCCGTAATGATAACTATACCTGTTGTGGGGTGACTTGAGTGCATGTGTGATATGGCAGATTATGGCACCTGACAAACAAGTGACAGTGACTTTCTCCTTATCCTGCCTGGTGAGAGGCACATCTGTGTGTCTCCCAGTGAAGTCTTCTATGAGTAATATGTTGGGTGTATGGTAAGGCCTTAGTGTTTGCAAGACCCTGGTATGTGGAGTCTGTATGGTCTGTGGTGAGTAGGTTTGTGGAGTTCTCATGTGTTTTTGCCTCTGAGGTGTCCTTTGTTTGGGTTTTTGTTTTGTTGCAGACCTCCACTTACATAGGTGTGTGTTATGTATTTGCAGGTGATGTTTACTGACCCCATACACTGCATGGCACCTATGTTACTGCACAATCTGTTCTGGTGTGCACATTCTCCATTTGTCTGGCAAGTGGTTCCCCTTCCCCTTATGTGTGTCTCTTTGTCCTTATGTAGTATAGACACAGGCTTTGCCCACAGTGGCTGCCGTTATGTATTTGTAATTCTGGTGTGAGCGGGGTAAATGCCGTAACATCACACACAAGGTTGTGGACTTCACACCTCTGAGTGCACCTATTTAGCAGGTTGTCCATCATTGCACCACTTCATTTGCTGTGGTCCTCAGACAGTTTGTGTTGCTATATGTTATTATGAAGCTACATGTTGGCCTAGCTGTCAAACCATCACAGACTGACAGCTGGACAGGCCCATATATGACAGTCAGACAAAGGCCCACACATGGAGACAGGATGTTAATACTGTTCTGCCAAACATAGACAGTTGGGAGACCAGTTTGGTATTTGCTTGCTTTCTTTTACAGGTATGACATCTGCTTCCTCACTGTCTGCCATTAATATTTTGACATGACCCTTTCTTGTTTTGGAAATAGTTGGCAGGCAAATGCAAGGTTAGGACAAGCAGAACAGATATACAAGGCATACTTGTGCTCCTTCTGTGCCAACCTGTCATTCCATGGGTATGGATGTTGGCCACTGACATGTTGTCACTGCTGACACAGTAAGTTAGCAGCCTTTTATAACCTGGCAGTACACTGACCTTCAGGTACCTGCTGTCCTACCAGGCACCATACCTTCTAACTTTTTAGAGCCAGACATCTGGACAAAGCCATAAATAATTTGTGGACAAGGGCCTAAATATTAGGGATCATTGTTAACTATTGGTCTTACAAGCCTAGAAAGGTGATACAATAACAGGTTTTGCATTAGCATGCATTTTCCTAAAGGGCGTGAAGTCTGAAATTACAATATGTCATTATTTTCTGACTTTAGTCTTTTGTGATTTGACAATGATTTGCCAGAAAACCCCTTTTTCATGATAAGCAGACCATAAATATGATGCAAAGCTCTGGACATTCTGCAAAAAATCTGTACAGTTGAGAGGTATGCTAGGCACTGTGTAGGTTACTCTGAGCTGTGTACTGTCCATATGTGTGGCCCCTGTGCCTGACCTGTCCAGCTTTCCTGCAGTAACAGATATTGATGTCTGGACAGTGTGTACAACTCCTACCGTAGGTGTAGTTAACATGCAAAATAGTTGGCACCGCAGTTCTTGGAACATGGACATTGTCAACCACAGTACTGTACCTAGGCCAATAAGACACAACAGCCAGGACTAAGTGCAGGCCATATACTGACAGTATTAACCACACATATACATAGCTCATTGACCCCTGCATATTGTGGACATGCAACAAGTTATCATGTTGATTGGGACAGCCCTGCGAATGTGTGCTCTGCTGCTAATATTCTACAAACATTAATGTTACTGCATTTCTATGGGAACATGGGTGTGTGTGAGGGGTACACCTGTCAAATGTACAGATTTGCACAGACTGTGTTGATGTTGGCTTTACATTTTGGTTCCATTTAGCATAGTGTTGTCCCTGTCTTGGAGAATGCAGGCATATCACTAAAGACCACAGGTTAGATTGTAATGGCAGACATTTGAGTTTCTGACTTCTTTCCCTTCAGAGCCTCATTGCAACTACAAGACCTGCTGTGATATCACTTTGTAAGTCTGTACGGGAATATTTCATCATTGTCCTCATTTGTGGACCTTTGCCAGACATTTCTTTATGGTTTTCTATGGCTGATTTGCTGGGTGAGGCTGAGGAGTGAGTCTGGTTCCCCCACATTGACATCCATGCCTGTGACCTATGACCCCCTAGTTAGTTAGCCCCCAACATATACTGCAGTGAGATTTGTCACCTAGGGGACTACTGCATACTCTGGAGAAGTCAGTATTGGCTGCACATTTCCTGTTGTCCCACATAGCTGTTGGTTGTCTACTGCTATCCCGGTAGGCAACCTCATTCTCTTGCTTGCATGCAGTGATACCATAGCTATGCTACCACAACATACTACTCCATTCATTTATTGATAAGAAGACTGACTTACCTTGTGCCTGCGGCAGTTGTGAGGATGGTGCTTGAGGCCTGACTCTGTCGGATGCGTGCAGTAGACAGCCTATACATGCTAAGAAACAGGTAGTGTGATGTGTGTGGCATCTATTTTACTGTGTGTGTGAGTCAGAGAGATGTGTCAGTCCCTGGGTCCCTATAGTGTTAGTATGTGTGCTGTGAGTTGCCTTTTTGCCAAGGCCTGGGCATACTGGGCACACCTCCGACTGCCTACAGGAGCAGGCTCAGGGGTTCCTCCCCCAAGTCCTCCTGTGCCTAAGGGGTTCTTGGCAATGGTGGGGGACTGTGTAGCCCTTCCCTGTGATGTTCCTGATGCAGCTGTTTCCGCAGGATCATATTGCGTAGCATGGCACATACAATGAACGTGTGCACATGTGGCTGGAGAGTACTGCAGGGCTCCACCAGATATGTCGAGGCAGTGGAACCATAACTTGAGCATCCCAAACACATGCACTACAATGTTCTTAATTTGTGTGTTTGCCTCATTATGGTGTTCTTCCGTGGGTGTGTGTGCATTTCTGATGGGTGCCATCATCCATGGCTCCAGTGCATAGCCAGCAACTACCACAAGATGGCCATACGGGATGTCCCCCCTGACAAATGCCTGGTACAGCTGTGAAGCATGCCAGATGTGGGAGTCTTGATAACTACCAGGGCTGCCAGCACACACATTTATGATAATGCCCTAGGAATTGCACATGACCTGGCAGTTGATGGAATGATAGCACCTGTAGTTAACATAGGCTCTACACTCTTCACCGGGTGGTGCCTCTGGGTAGTCTGCTACATGGTAGAAGAGATGCATATTGCTGGTCCTCTCCTCAGGGATGATGGGGAAATATATGTGATCACCGGCATGTGTTTGCATGACATCCAGGAACTGGTGGAGTACCCTGGGTGCAGATGCCTGTGAGACCCCCATGATGTCCCCAGTAGGTCTTTGGAAGGCACATGTAGCTAGTATTCTTAAGGCTACACATACCTTGGTTTCAACTGGGATGGGTTCCCCTCTTTTGGCTCTGGGTCTGATGTGAGACCGGCACAGCTTGATGAGTTGCTGAAGTATGTCCCTGTCCTTGCTCTTCAATAAATTTAACTCATTTTCATACCCCACTGCCTTAGACCCTAGTTACAGCAATATTCCGAAGCTTATGTTCTTAGCTACCACTGTCACCTGTTATTGTTATGAGTCTTCCTGCTGCTCCTTATAATGGCAAAATTCATCTTTCACATACAATTGTCTTTTTACATTTTTTTCTGCATGATCTAATTTGAGCGCCCCTGTGCTTCTCTTAAATGACCGAAATCAGACAAAAAAAAAAACTTTGATTTTTATAATTTTGAAACAGTTTTGCATGCCAATAGCCATATTTTTGGCCATTGGCATGCCTAATACTCACAATACATGCTTTACTTTGATCTGTCATGCCCCCACTTTGATTTTTGCAGAAATGTGTACGGTTAGTAACCAGCTACATTTCTGCAGTGGACACGGCTCTAACACGGATGCCTGCCTGCTTGCTGAATCACTAATTCACTTCATTTGCATGGTTTTCACCAGCAAATGAGGTGATTAGCATTATTCCATGGTGTCTGTGTTAGAATAGTCCTGGGAGGCTCATGCACGCCTCCAGCCTTGTTTACTGGATCACTCAGCAGCCATATTCTTTGCTAGGGCTGCTACACTATTCATACACAGAGAATTGCTCTGTGTAAGCTTTATTGAATCCTGGGGAATATTTATGGGACAATTTAGTAACTATTCTGGGTTTTAAGGCTCAGGACATTTGGTCTTTTACACATATAGGGGCAGAGATGTTTTATGACTTAATGTTTGAAACTGATGAACTGTTGATGAAATTTCTGGAATTGTGTAACAAAAAGAAGGGCATTTATTCATGGGACAATTATTTGTTTTCTGGTAGTAACTTAAATGTAAAAAAAAATGTTACTTAGTAGTTTAGAACTAATTAATTGGAAGTTGAGGATGTGGAAAAAAATGCATGCAGGATCTCTGTGTGAATCTGTTGATAATATTGAGAAAGTTAGAGATGAGAGAAACATATGGATTTAAGGGTAGAGGTTGGAAGCTATTTTGAAATGGGGAAAAAAACAGGGTGAAATACTTGCCAAGTATAATTTTTGTGGCTGGTCATAGACGGACCCTAAGATATGCTGGCAAGCCTAAATCATGTTTCTTTTAGGGGACTTTTTTTCATTTAATTAATGATTATGACAAGGTACAATGTAGCCAGTGTGGGGAGAAAGGGTATACAGCAAGAAGGTGTGTGCCTGTATGCAGTTTAAGAAAGAAAACATATATGATGAAGGAAAAGAATAGGCTGGAGAGGAGGGTAAATGAGCTTAAGAAGAAACTGTAGAAGAAAAACATTTGGAGGGGAAATGAGGAGACAGAGTGCATGCAGGAAGAGAAGCCAGGAGAAAGGACTGATGAAGTCTTAGCCAGTGAAAATAATTGATTCTAAGGTTCAAGTATTATTTGTGCGTACATCCAGGAAAAATATTCAGTTGGGAAAAGATTAAAAACAAGAAAAACATTTAAAAAATATTTCCCATAAGAAAATGAACATTTTAAAAAAATATTTTCCATCAACTTAAAAAGAAGGAAAAACTAAAATTTTAAAGTAATTTTAGTAAATATGAACAATATTATTAACAGTGTAAGAAAGATGGGGATACTGGAATGGTGTGCTAAATATGCAGTGAATATAAGTTTCCTGACAACAGAAGAAAACAGAAAAATTGTGGCATAGAAATATAATATGGAATTTGGGAAGTGAACGTTCTTCTGGAGTGGCTGTGTTATATAAAAAATGAAAATACTGGCTATAATATAGGTAAAGCTGGTAAGTTAACTTTTGTGGATGGGAGGTGAAGAGAACAAGTTTATAGAATTACAGCATCATATGCATTTATAACTAGCAAGGAAAGACAGAGAATCTGTGTCATCAAATATTAGACTATGTAGTGCTTAACATAAAAAAGTATTAAATATTAGACTATATATTGGTTAACATGAAAAAGTATATCTACAGGGGATATTAACTGTAATTTAAGGGGAAAGGTAAAAAGAAAGCGAAAATGTAAAAAATACAGGAAGTGATAATGTGGTAAATTAGTTGTGTAGATCAAAAGTGGACTTACAGAAGGGGGCAACTGAATCTGAAATTGTTTTATATCATCTTATTATTGTCGGTAGCAAATTGTGTAATAGTTGTGATGGGTGTTTCAGACCATTTAACAATATGGATGGAGGTGATGGGAAAAAGGGACCGTATCCAAATAAGAAAGGAAATTAAATGAATAACTGAGAAATTAATGGATGAAATTGGAGACTGGGAAGTATTGCAGTTATGGAAGGATCAAATAACCATGAAGGATTTCTATAAAAACTAGTGTGAATCTTGGATTGAATTTAAAATTAAGTATAAAAAGTATTGTTTTTCAATGGGAAGATGATATAAGAAAAGAAGTGTAAATGAAAGATGGGAAATGTATAGAAATGCATTAGAGAATGTACAGACAAATACAAGAGAGTATTATGATATGGAAAAAGAAATATATAAAAGAAATTCAAAAAAATAAGGTACTACTGTTCAGGCAGTGATGCTATTTACATGGGAGACGGAAGGCGGTATCTGCATATTTGGGTAAAATAGTAAAGGAGGATATTAGTATAATGAGGGAAATTAAAATATAAAAGGAGGGGTAAAAAGAACACAACAGCAATTTATGAATAGTGTTGTGCAACATGTGAAAATATGTGTAAGAGTAAAAAGAAGGAAATCAGAAAGAATGGAAAGTAAAAAAAAACAGAACCAGTTAAGGGTGATATTAAAAAAATTACTATTAGTGTACGACATCAAAAATTAAATTGAAAAAAAAAGATGAGAATAATGAAATAAAACATTGGAGACCAACCACACTGTATAATACAGATTATGACATTTTATGAATATAATACAGAGGAGAATGGAAGGATGAGCGATATTGTGAAAGAAAGTATATGTGGTATAAAAGGGAAGGGATTTCAAACATCGTTACTGGTTTTGGAGAGAAATTATGGATAATATTATAAGTATAAGGCAGGGTATGAAACTTATGGTAGGTGATATTAACAAAGCATTTGATACAATAGGGCATGAAGAGGATCCTAGGCCTTGAACACATGCCCTACATGGACAGACTCAAAAAACTCCAGCCTTTCTCTGTCTCATATCATCTATTAAGAGGCATCTCTGCTTGACTTACAAAGCCATGTCTGACACAGCCCTGTTAGAAATATTATACCTAAAATATCCCAATCCCTCTGCACCACATGCTCCAAGGACCTCAGCCTCATTACCACAATCAATAGACCGTGCTGGAGGGACAGGTTCATAACCCACAGACTGCCCATGCTCTGGAATAGACTTCCCATACATGTCAAGCAGAGCACCTCAATGTCCCTTTTCAAGAGAAAATCTTGATGAGTGAATGGGAAATAGAAAGTTCACCCTGGGGATCACTCCCATGGCTCTACTTGGTAGAAGCACTGGGAACTAACGGCGGCATGATGCCAGGGCACTTCTATGGGCTAGGCTTCTAAAGGTTCCAAGGACATTGGCCTAGTACACACCTATGAACCTAAGAATCTATGATGCTTTGTGAGATATTATGGAGAACTATGCAACAGGTAATAGAATTAGGAGAGTATGTATGTCAGCATATTAAAATAATAGAGTAAGAGTGTTAGTGAATGGGTGGCTAAGTAAAGACATAATCATGAAGTGTGGTATAAGACAAGGATGTCCCATGAGTGGAATATTGTTAGCATTGGTAATGAATGCAGTAATCAGTGAAGTAACTTATAAAATGAAAGATGGTAGATATGTGATGTAAAAGGATGTGGTGATTCTAGTAATTCTGGCATGCACAGACAATGCAGTTATAGCTGCTAAGAACAAAATATGGATGAGAGAAGTGGTTCTCTGAATGGATATTCAAAGGAAATGGGGATGACGCTGAATAATGATAAAAGAAAGGGGTTGAGTAATGTGGTGAAAACTGGGGGGTGTAGTTTTCATTGACTGAAGTTGTCTTTGCTAGGGATATAATTTGGGAAAAATGATGTAGTTATGATGCAATTAAAGGGTTTGATAAAAGAAATAAAAGAAATCATGTGTTCTATGTAGGATGTATAGATTAACATCGAGGAAAAGTTTTTCTGGTGAATTCTGTATTACTGGGAAAATAGCATATGTGTCAAATGCATATATGATCCTAGAAAATATTAAAAGGAAATTGTGCAGCTGGTGTTTTCTTTCATACGTGGTCCCGTATTAAACCCAGTGAAAAGAGGTGTGGTGTATATGAGTGAAGATGAAGGGGGACTGGGATTACTAAATCCAGTTTATTCTGCATCTTTAAACTTGTATCGACTGTTCAAGTGGGTAAAGGTAGAGAAAATTTAATAAGGAAAAGAGAAAAAAGAATGTGTAAATGAAGAAATTAAAAATTATAAAGAAAAACGTGGGAGATAAAAATTGATGATATAGAGAGAAATAGAAAGATGTGGTATAACAATGTGATAAAACAATATCACTATGTAAATCCATGTGGAAAATGTATCAGAAGATGTACTTAAAGCCATTAAAGTAAGAAAAAAGTGGTGTAGCAGGACATCAGAGTGTCAGGATTTCTTATGGAGACTTCTTCCTAGGTGATTACTAGGCTAGCTGCCCTGAAGGACCATTTTAAGCCTAGCCAATAACCCAATGTCAGAATGAAATGTTGTACCTTGTGTCTGTCAATTGAAGACTTTAACCATTATGTCAAACCCAGTAATAAATAATTGTAATAAATAAGTTATGAGTAAAGGGGGATATGCCATATAAGAGAAAGCTGAAAGAGTGTGTTTATTTTGTGGGGAGGAAGGGACAACAGAGTATGTGTTTTTGAAATGTAAAGAGTGACAAAACGCTGGAAAAAGTTGTATAAAGACATTTTTTAAAGAATATTAATGTCATAAATTATACAGATATGAGTCTGATTATGTATGGATGTTATAAGAACAAGAAGAACGAATATGTGAGAAAGGTAGATAAGAATTTGTTTTATGTAACACTGGTTATTTGGAATGAATGACTTAATTAAATTGTGTTTAATGGGAAATTCATTTTAGCAGATATATTGCAAAAAAATTAGATTATGGTTGTGGAAGAATGAATGGGGGCCATACCGCTCAACCTCTTAGCACAAAAAAATCTGGACAGAGCCAAAAATAATGGGGGGGGGCAAAGCCCCCAAAATAGGGACACATTTTAAATATTGCTCTTATAAACTTAGAAAGTTGCTAGAATAAAAGATTTTCTGTTACCATGCATTTTTGAAGGATATGAAGTCTGAAACTCATATGCCTGTCATTATTTAGTGAATCTAAGCTTCACTGATTTGGCACAAAAATCCAGAAAAATCACAAATTTTATGAGGAACAGCCTACAAATATGAGTCAAAAATCTGGACATTCTGTAAAAATCTGTACAGTTGAGAGATATGGGGGATCGGTTATGGAAGAATAATAATAAGGATAAGAAAAATGATAAATTGTAAGAAACTAGAAAAGTGTATATGTATATATATATATATATATATATATATATATATATATATATATATAGGTCTACTTCATTTCACCTAACTTCCAATTCACTGACTCCCATTTGACTGAGACCAAATGACTGAAATTTCATTTCACTGACACTTCATTTCACTGACAGTTCATTTGACTGACAAGTATTATTAGCAAGAAGATGGAATATGCCCCCTTCCCCACTGTAGTGCGACCCTGGAGTTAGAATATATAGTTGGGGGGCGAAGCCCCCCACTTACTTTTCTTTTACTAAGCAATATTATATCAAAACTTAACAATATCATATGAAATTAACTGGGGGGCTGCGCCCCCGATGTGGGGGCTGTGCCCACACACCCACAACTATATATTCTAACTCCAGGGTCGAACTACAGTGGGGAAGGGGGCACATTCCGTTTTCTTGCTAATAATACTTGTCAGTCAAATGAACTGTCAGTGAAATGAAGTGTCAGTCAAATGAAATTTCAGTGAAATGGGGTCAGTGAAATGAAAGTCAGTGAATTGGAAGTTAGGTGAAATGAAGTAGACCCATATATATATATATATATATATATATATATATATATATATATATATATATATATATATGTGTGTGTGTGTGTGTGTGTGTGTCTATAAATATGTACATCATGCTTTTTATGATGCACCAAATTAAAGACATGCACTCTTTTTAATAGGTACCATGGGATAATATTACATTCACCTGAGCTATCACCAACTCAAGCAGATGGGACCTTGGTTTAATGTCTCATATGAAGGATGACAGACTCATGAGTGCAGCATTTCCTTTATACTGCACTACAGAGTCAGCAATCAAACTACCCAGTGGGGGAACAGAACCCACAACCTTCAGTAAGGAAGACAAGTGTTTTACCTGTTGTGCTACTTATACTGAAAAATGTTAGTTGGCTAACCACAGCTGAGGTACCTAGTGAATGTGGAGTAGTTGTGCCACATACTAGAATTACCAATAATTAGGAGATTTCCTTACGTGATAGTTGGCTTTGATGGGCTTTTGTCTTTCTGCTTGTCACCCTTATGATTAGTTTTGGGAGCTGGTGTAGTGTTGTGGAAGTGAGGTGTTTACCAGCAGTAACTTGTTGCAAGACTTTATCCTTTAGGTCAAGACGGCAATGACACCTCCCACAGGGTGTAATGTTGCTAAGAAGCAGCAAAGAAGAGTTGGTAAGCATGAAGCAATTGCTACATCCTCTCAAGATACCTAGTGCAAGGTATTAAAAAAAACGTGATTGGCTATGCGTTATTTTATCCTGGTAATTAAGATATGGTTTAGCACATTGTAGCAATGTGTATCACTTTACAGCACAATATAACACATTTTAATGTTTTACTGCCTTTTACCTCAGAGGTGGTAAGGGCAGACTGCTGAGTTATAATGGCAAATTCTCGGGACAAAGAATAAAGTATTCGAGTCTCAGACTGTCACAAGAAAGGGTAGAAGAAGTATTTTAAAGTCAAACAACTTTATTCTAACTAGAAGCTACTGAATGATGTACAGAGAGACTAAAACGGTACAAACTACTCAAGATTTAAAGATTGTTCGATGTAAAGAAAAATAAGCTACTCAGGAGTTATATTGTGCAATACATTAAGGTGTACAGCTTCTTAGGTTGGAGGTAGTACCAACTAAAATATGCTACATGGTGTTCTATAAGTGATACGCATTGGTATAATATGCTATATAGTTTCCTGACTACAGGGGTAAAATTATGAACATCAGATAAAGTTTTTGGAGGCTTTGCAGATAGAAACAGTACAAAATTAGAGAGGCAGATGAAACAATATTGGGACCGGTCCTGCAAATTACGTAATAGGCAAAAAAAAAAGACTTAGTAATACAGGAGTGGGAGCCACCAGTGAACAAGAATAGCAGCTACTATGCATTCAGTTCAATAAGGTTGAATACAGCCAAGTATCAGATACTACACACACACTATAATAATGCTAGGTGACCAAACAACACAAGACAAATAGTTCAGAAATACAGGTAGTGTGTCACAAAATTAACAAGCACAGAACAATAATTCAGTAGAACAGTACAATCAGTCACAGGGCAGTTAGGCAAGCAATACAAGAATGCAGGCTTGGGTGCAATAAAATTATACAAACACAGTATAAAAATGTTAAAGTAGCACAAAATCCCAGCACTGGGGACAGAAATAAGCTAATGTAATGAAATAACATTAAAGAATACAGTACGAGTACCAACATTAACATGCATGGGTTTACAAGCTACTTCACTGTATACAGCTATTTATTGGGAGTAAATTTCAGGTCTGCTGATATAGATAATAAGAACATGACCCCACCGGCTGCTGTATAGCCTGGGCTAACATGATGTTGTGCCCGGAACAGTATGTAATGCAGCACAGATTATAGCTAGACAGAACAAACAACTGATAGAAACTCAAAGTGCTATATAGCTACAAACAAATAAACACCTACACAATGGCAATTTTCTATTCTCTGACAAGAAAAACAGCAAAAATGGTTCCCAATGTACCAAGTACTACTCACAAGCAACACATCTCAATGTACTGCAAAGGCTCATGGCCCACTTTTGTGGAAATCCTACTCTTAAAAGAAGCCATTCACCAATGTTTTGCAGCATAATATGCTAGTGGGGGTTATTTCATGTATGATTACATCTATATCATAAATATGCAGAACCTTGGCCAGTGTTCATAGTCATTTGTGCAAATGTGATAGGGGCATCTCTCATGTCTACGAATAGGCATAGTGAAGGTGAAATTAATAGAGGACATTTAAACAAATGCAAACTGTCTTACATATAATGAGATGCAAATGTGAATTTTTTTTTAAATCGATGTATGCTAATGAGGTGTTCTTGTAATTCATAGTCCAGTATCTGCTGGATATGCACATACCTTGTTAAATGGGGTGCTTCCACTTTCATATCAGAGTTGCAATACACAAACTTGACACCAGCCAATCCTTCAGTACTTTCTTAAGTATGCTCAGGCACCAAAATGAGATATTTCTCCACCGACTCCTTCAGCATTATGTTCAAGTATGCAGAAGCACTAAAATGAAACATTTCCCCCAAGGACCCCTTAAGATGCCTGCCCATCCTGAAATCAGAATGAAACATTTTCCCCAACAACCCCTTCAGTAGTCTGCCCATGTATGTACAAGCACATCCCTGACACCCAATGAAACCCTGTCCCTTCCCTTCCCGTCTCCATATTCTTCTGTTAAATTGTTACTTACTGGCATAAATTCAGGGTAATTTACACATTTGGTATGCACATGAGCTCATTATGGATTCATCTATGAATGCTACTGATACACAAATGTGTAGCACCCTTTATCAGTGTATCAGCTGCCCCCTATCACTCATACCTTAAGCATATTAAGCGTTTATGAAAGGGAGGCATGTTTATAAACAGGCCTCTGCAGTTCCATATTCATCCTGCCAGTCTGGGATTTGCATATCCACGTAGTGCTGCTATTCTAAGATTACCGCTATGGAAATGTAAAGACCTTGGCTATGATTACTGGTTCTTGTCTATGGAACTGTTTGACATTTCATAACAAAATTAGCGCAAAGTCTGCTGGAGGCCTTCAGTTCCCACTTGAAGTTTGCATTTTTTAGTTGTCAGAATACAGAGAAAGAAAATATTTCATACATGCATATGTATGTATATCTCACAAAAGCTCCCTATCTACTTTTTATATAAATTGAATATTAAGGTATTTTGGCATGTACTTCATGTTAATGGAAATATAATTGCAGTAGGGTACCTAGAGATTTAAATAATAAAGTAAATAAATATCAGGCACTGTTCCTCAGAAGAGCTAAAACTCTGTTCACTTATGTCCTAAATATCAGGGGACACTACATTTGGGAGGCTTATCTTTTATAATATTTAGCAGCAGCTGGCTTTTCTAACACAGAAAGAAAAACATCTAGAAATACTATGTATTTTATCAGATAATATAAAAAGAAGACATTTGTTTATATAATAATGATTTTTTTTTCATTCTGTTATTCAGTGGAAGGGGTATCTGGCATCTAATGCTTTTCATAGGCTTCTATAGTATAGTAAATTGTATACCAGCAGTTATTGATACATTGCAGACTGGGAAACAATAGTAAGTTCTGGATGTAACCCCCAGATACACCCAACTTCCCTATGCATTACTGGTAACAGACAGATGTGAGCTTGTATTAGACCAGGTCAGTGAACTGTTTTTATCTTCTCTTTCTCGATTGGTAATGATTGTTAGTGAGGCACTTGCTGTGAAATGTTCACCCAGAAGTCAAGTCAGTGTCAGTAATGAACAGTTGACTTCTGAGGTCACACTGTTACATTTTTGCTATCTGTTCATCTAGCTTAACTATGTACAGGTACTGCTATAAATCATCATTTTTTTTTGTTTGTGGGAAATACAGTGAACATCTTCTGCAGAAGAAAATAACTTGTTCATAGGCAGGTAAATACTAGGCTTGATTCTCTTGTGGGCCATTTTAAGCCTAGCCAATCTTCCTCAAAGGTAAAAGTCAAAATCTGTACTTAGTGTCTGCGAGGTAAATGCCTTAACCATTATAAATTTCCAACTTATGCATAATTTCTTCAGCTTTTATATGCCCTTACAATTTCTCAGCATCTGGTTCTTATATATTCTACTATAATTGGTAACAATATTTGATTTAATTCAAATGATTTACCAGATCTGTGTGCTTTCCCATTTCACTTTTGTGACAGCTATCACTAAAATGGGATCTTATTATAAAGATTGATTTTAAGTAACCACAGAAAAACAGTGGGAAGTTTTTCAAGCATACACTGGAACATCCAGTTAAGCTAGAGAAACTGATGACTATGTTTATATAACATGTTCTGCCAATAGTTAAGCAATGCCCTTAATTCAAAATACATTGCTTTCCAAAATATGATCATAGATTCATAGGCTCACAGGTTTATACTAGGCTAATGAGCACTGGGGCCTTTATAAGCTTAGCCATGCATCCAAAATGTATTCTGCAAGTTTCTGTGCCTTAAGGGTTATTTTAAGGGGTAAAAATAAGTTATTTTAAGGGGTGTATGTGTTTTATAGAGTTATACTCTCATATTGGAAGAAAGGATCTTTTCTTTCTCTCTCCTTTCACTTTTATCTTAATAGTATCTCCTGTTTAACAGGATGATGCTCAAACAGGCTGCAAAGTTAAATCCAGGATTTTGTCTTTTTACATAACAGGTACATCACCAGCAGGCTGAGTTTTATTCTGAGCATCAGTACATTCCTTGAAATAGAGACTGAATTCCCACTGCTTGATTTAGCTACCTTTCTCAGCTGTTTTGTGGTTGAATCATGGTGACTTAGTTTTATAATATAGTGACCTATCTGTTGATTCAACTGGAATGTCACTGTTTATAAAATAAATGAGGTATTACAAGAGACTTATCTAATGCTAGAACTGATTCTGCAACCAGACCACTGGGACAAAGTCCAGAAAAGGCAGGTGTGGTATGTATATGATCTGCAGTGACTTTGCTACTGACCTGTTTATGTGTCTGCTGTTTACACTTTAGGATTTCTATTATAAATTCTGATAAAGAAAGGAAAAGAACGAGGTTTTTAAGCTACAGAACAGGCAATGTTTCTTTTATCCTCTGTCCCTAAGTGTTCTGTGTACATGCAATATTTCTATCATGTAATACAATCCAACAGAAGAGTATAGTTCTTTCTAAAGAGGTAGTGGATGGTAGATCTTACATAGGCTAGTTTTACATGTTTTCTGGTTGTCCTTTTAGTGACAAGTGACCCGGCACTTCCATCTGCAGTCAGTAGGTGAGAATAAGATTTCATGAGAGACAGTCTGTCTGATAAAAAATTCTCGCTCGCTCACTCACTTGTTCGCTCCGTAATGTTCACCTGAAAGTTGGATGTGAAGAGTGGATAACTAAATAAAATGTCTGCAGTGTTGTAGAAAATGCTGTACCCATTATCAAGAGCAGTTGGTCATGTAGGTAGATAGTGAATTACAGTCATTCCAAATTATATTTGATTCTAACTGTAAGTAAATTTGGTTTTCTAGGCTGAAACATCTGGGCTACGGGATGAATTCCTTCAGACACCAATACTGTGACATCGGAATGGGAATATTTAAAAAAAAAAAAAGGTTGATATGGCCTTCTAGAAAAGTGGCTTATCAAAGAAAATGTACTTAGTAACTTTTTATGCCCTTGTGTGGGCCTGCTTTTGCCAGAGAATGTGAGTTCACGGAACAATTTTTCTTAATGAAGAAATATTTAATTTGAACTAAGACATCTCCTCACTCTAAGGGATAAAGTTTGGCAAAAATGGAAACAAAGTCCCACAACTGAAAACCAAGCCTCCTTTATAGCCTTACATAGCCTTGTCAAACTGTCCACAACAAATCACAAAAGCACTCACTAACCAAAGAAAAAAACTGCGTTTCTCACATTGCCCCAAAAACTTTTGAAAAGAAGGTAACCTTCTTACAGGAAGAACACTGACTCATCACATCCACTCTACAAAACCTATTCAGTCTGACACAGAAAAACACTCCCCAGAATATTTCTTTAAAGAATTTCCCATTTCCCATCAATAAATAAACACACAATCATAAATTATCCACCCTACTGCCATTCACCCCACTTTTCCACTAAAAAATGCATAAATCTCAAAGAAGTTTCAACTTGAACATATTGTTACCAACTCCCCTCCTAGATCTGACAACACAAACCCTGGTGCACATACCATTGCAGAGATCCCCTATGTTATCACCAGTATTTATATAATATACCTCACAAAATAAATCAGGGCAGACATTTGGAAAACTGGTCTAATTATACTCATCCATAATCAGTCCAACCCAAAAGATACCTCTTTCTTCCTTCAATGTCCATATTTCAATTCTTGGTAGACTTTTCAAAAATATAATCTATACCCAGCGCTCTTATTACATCTAGCAATGCCTCTCACTCCTCAATACAGCACACATTCCAGCTTGAATAAAGCACTATGACAGCACTTTGGTCCCTAAATGATGACTTCCTGCAAAACACTGATAAACTCCTATATACAGGTGACCTATTTATAGATCTGACAGACATTTGACATCACAGACCACTATCTTGTTATAAACAAATTAACTTAATTTGATATCAGACAAGACAGCACTCACTCATAACAGGTACAAGCATGCAAAATCTGAAGGTAGTGCTACTCAATGCTAGAAGTCTAAACCTCAAAATGCACTCTCTCGAGGCACTCCTAAAATGGAGAACATCGATATCTGTGCAGTAACTGAGACCTGGTTCAAGGCTCCAGACAGCACCCCTGCAATACCAGGCTACAACTCTTACCACACTTTTCGGCCACCAAACCAGGATCGAAACACTAAAGGTGGAGGAGTGTCCATATTCACCAAGGATATTCACATCAGCAGGTTAGGTGCCCAACACAATGCACCTGAAATTATCCAGGTGCAACTAACACTAGGTAAGACTGCAATCCAAATTGTAGCTTGCTACGGATCCCCCACCATGCCTCAAGATTCTCACTACACCTTTCTAAACATACTGAAAAATATTAAGATACAACAAAACACCCTAATACTGGGTGATTTCAACTACCCTGCCATTAACTGGGAAAAGTACTCATGTACCAACACCTTTGCTCAACGGTTCTTGGAATTCATAAATTCCAATGCCCTGGATCAACTAATCCATAGCCCCACCAGGGGCTCCAATATCCTAGACCTGGTCATTACCAACATGGGAAATCGATGCTCCACACCTATGGTCACCCTCTCGTTAGTCATGTCAGACCATAAGCTAATCACCCTTAACATCCACATCCCACCCCCACCCCCCAGTAAGGAAAATTCCATAGAAAACTTCTCCAAAGCCAACTTCATGCTACTCAAGTCAGAAGTTACAAACTTCATGACACCCATGCAGACGGGAACTGAAAGTTTGAATGCTGAGTCCTACACTAAGGCACTGTACGAGCACATCCACTCATGCATGAATTGTGCTATCCCATATAGAACCAAGATGCTCTTTTCCAAAAAAGGAAGCCAATCTGGTAGTCCCCTGCCATAAACAAACTTTACAACAAAAGGAAGAAACTGTTACAGAAAAGAGGAAAATCCCAGGATGCAAAAAACTCCCTTACCAGCCTCAGTAAGAAGCTGACATCCCTCATAAAATCCTCCAAAGCTAGTTACAAAAATAAAATTGCCAAAGATTCCAAAGACAACCACAAGGCATTCTATAACTATGTCAAGAATCTAAATGGCAATGCTCAGATCTGCTCTGAGCTACAACAGAATGGCATTAAATATACTGATCCCAAGGATATTGCCAATATCCTGGCAGATCGATTCAGTGCCAACTTCACCCCCCTCCCACCCCCTAAATGGCCCATCTCAATACCAAACAGGTAGAACATGCACTCTTCAAAGCTAAGAACAAAGCATCCATGGGACCAGATGACATCCCGGGCTGTGTACTACATGTACTACAAAATGAACTGGCACCTCATCTAAGTGTCATGTTTAATCATACCCTCACTTCAGGCTTCATGCCCACTGAGTGGCGCACAGCTACAGTTATCCCACTCCACAAGGGGGGATCCATCTTGGATCCCAGGAACTACCGCCCCATCAGTCTGATGAGCCTGATCTGCAAGGTCGTGGAACGTATTATCATGGAACTTATAAACAAAGACATTGGCAAACTTAAAACTCTGAACCCCACCCAGTTTGGTTACATGAAGGGCCAATCTTGTCTCCTGAACCTGATTGACTTCTTCAAATCAGTCTCCAGAGCCGTGGACGAGGGTAAAGCATTCCACACAGCCTATCTGGACCTCGCCAAGGCCTTTGATACCACCCCCCACTCTGGAATCATTGATAAACTTACTAAGCTGGGCATTAATCCCTATGTCACTCGATGGGTTGCCAACTGGCTTACTGACAGAACCCACACTGTAAAAGTAGCTGACTCCAACTCCAACTCCAGACAAGTGACAAGTGGAATACCTCAAGGTTCAGTCCTGGGACCTCTCTTGTTTGGCATCTACTTCTCTGAAGTACAGGCCAACACTAAGGGACTCTGGCTAACAAAGTTCGCAGATGACTGCAAACTGGGAGCCATTATTAAATCCCCAAATTATGTCGATACTCAACAAAAGGGCCTTACAGAAACAGATGCTTGGTGCCAGAGCCATGGTCTTAAGCTCAATGCCAAGAAATGTATAGTTATCCCCTTTGGGAAAAAACATGTACCCGTGAATTACCACATAGGTGGCAGTACACTAAACACTGAAAGTGTGATAAGAGACTTAGGGACACAGGTGGACAGTGGTCTCACCTTCAATAACCACATCGCCACAACAGTCAGGAAATCCTTCTATGTGGCACACCTTATCACCAAGGGCTCTTCATCCAGAAAAAAGGAGGTCATTGTCCCACTGTACTCATCCCTCATTAGACCCATTATAGAATACAACCCCCCATTTGTTATGTACCGCTCAAGACATCTGCAACAACTTGAAAGACCACAGAAATACCTCACTAAAAGAATCACAGGCCTAAAGCAGATACCCTATGCTGACCACCTTAAGAAACACCAGCTATACTCTGTCACATATCTACTCTGAGGCTATCTCTGCTTAACATACAAGGCCATGTCAAACCCAGAGCTGTTGGACATGCTACATTTAAAGAAATCCCAATCCCTCAGAGCCACACGCTCCAGGGATCTAAACCTTGTCATCACAATAAACAAAACATGCTGGAGGGATAGGTTCCTGACCCAGCGACTCCCCAGACTCTGGAATAGACTGCCCATATATGTCAAGCAAAGCACCTCTTTGGCCCTCTTCAAAAGGAACCTTGATGATTGGATGGGAGAAAGGAAATTCCCCCCAGGGATCACGTCAGTTGCCCTGCTAGACAGGGGTCCAGGGAAGTAAATAGTGTGGGAAGAAATAGCCAGGGAATTGTTATGGCTGGTCTTGTATAGGCCCTAGGGCCGATAGCCTAGTACCAACCTATGAACCTATGAACTGATTTAAAAACCTTGTCAGGCACTTCAGAGATAAAAATATGATCCTTCCAATTAGAATCTGTACCTCTTATCCAAGGTGCACCACAAGCATCCATTTTTATCCCAGTGCTTTTCATATTCATTAAAAACTTCCTTGGTTTCCCTCCCATCTTCTACTCATGCGGTATGCAGACAACAGGGTTATGTATCCATTAATCCAGCCTCACGGTAACATTCAGTCCTGCCTCAAGTCGGACTTACATGGGTTGCACCAGTGACTCATAGACCATAAACTACTCCTCAATCCCTTGAAGATATAAACTATGTTTTTGGAACGCCACAGAAACTTCAGCAAGTATCTGATGCTTTATCTAGCTTTGACTTATACACCCATAGTACAGAAATGACCTCCACCTTCAAATACTAAGGATTATCACTTGATCAGCCTCTAATTTTCTTTCTACAGAGACTAAGTGAGATCAAAAATAAACATTCACTTCTTCTGGGCCAAAAAGATCTCCCCTTTTCTACCTCAACCAACCAGAGCAGCCATCAGGAAGGGAGTTCTTGTAATATCAGCTAGAGGATGCACTACCCATTTTTGCATCTGCTTACAAGAAAAATACCATCACACTCCAGACAATCTCCAACAGCATCTGCTAATTCAATACAAACTTAGCTATCACTGTATTTCCAGGGAAAAATTTTATTTATTTATTTTTATTTTATTTATTTTACATTTGTTGACCGGGCTAGTCTGGCTGGATACATGTCCATTTTCAGCAGAGGCCCGAGGAGAAAAGCTCCACTATATACTAGTAAATAAAACAGCACATTAAGAGACTAAAATGTAAGTAATTACAGAACTATTCCAGCAATTTAACAGAACAGTAGCAATTTAACAGAAAAAAATACGAGGATCCCTAATCCCATACTCTTTACAGTAGCAGGAATTGTAATGAAAAAATAAACAGACACTAGAGTCTATACAATATTTACAATATTAGCAGATATAATAAACATTTTGTGCCAGAGCAAATAGTTTTAAGACCCAGACTTGTACAGTAGGAATCAAAATACAAGGTTTAAATACAAGGTGAGAACAGGTTGCAGTAATATATCTAGTGTAAATGAGAAAGTGACATCATAGGAATAGTAATATCCATGTGGATGCCAGGAGAGCTGCAGAGGAGGAGTAGTAATAATGAGAGAGACAAGTAGAAAAGATGGATGCATAGCAACAGGCAAAGGAGGGAACTATAATGGAAGTTGGATGCTGGGGTCAGTCAGGATTTGAGCAAGGGCAAAGCCAGTGAGATTTGAAATAGTTTTTTAATTGTTTCTTAGAAAGTTGTGATGAGACTAAAGTAGTCAGTTCAATGGGAAGTTTATTCCAGTATGAGCCAACAACATTTGTGAACAAGGAGTCACCAGATTTATTGTGTGATTTGAGAGTAGCTACTAGCAGTTTGTTGGCTGAGTGAAGGGAAGTAAGATTCCTGTAAGGAGCAACAAGGTTGTTAAGTATGGGTGTATTAGTAGGGTAATAGAGAATTTTATGGGTGATAACTAATTGATGTAGAAGAATAAGATGTTGAAGTTCAAGCCAGCCAAGTTTTTTGAGATTAACACAATGATGGGTACGAAATGAGGAGCCTGTGGCAAACCTGGCAATGCTATGGTAGGATGTGGCTAGTTTCTGAATGTTAGATTTTGATAGGTTGATAAAAGATGGAGAGGCATACAATAATGTAGAGATGAGATGAGTTTGGGCTAGAGTCACCCTGGTAGTTGCTGAAAGAAAGGGTTTAAGTCTGTAGAGGGCACCTATCTTTTTATTAACAGCTTTGATGGTTAGGTTGATGTGGGAATCACAGTTTAGTTGATTATCTATTGTAAACTCTAGTAGTTTAGTGGAACAATCAGGCGTTATGACAGTGCCATTGTCAGAGACAATAGAAAAGGAGAGAGGGGCAGACTTAAGGGTTGGAGGAAAAAGTAGTAATTTGTTTTTTTTGGGATTAAGGAGGAGACAGATATGTTGGAACCAGTTTTCTGCTGCTGTAAAGACTTTTTGGGTGGAAGAATGAAGTTCAGCCGGAGATACAGCAGTACAGATGAGTGTTGAATCATCTGCATACTGAATGCATGTGGATGTTGGGAGGGAAGTAGACAGGTTATTTATAAAAATGGAGAAGAGAAGGGGACCTAAGATGGATCCTTGGGGGACCCCGATGGTGACTGGGAGCTGAGAGGATAAATGGCTGTCCCAAAGGACTACTTGTCTTCTATCTTTCAAATAGGAGTTAAACCAGCGCAATGCCAAAGAGTCAAGAGAAATTGATTTCAAAGTGTCTAGCAGAAGGTGATGGTTCACCATATCAAAGGCTTTAGAGAGGTCGAGAAATAAAGCATAGGAGAATAGGTTGTTATTGCGATTTTTGTTGATGAAATCTGTAAATGAGAGAAGAGCAGTTGAAGTGCTATGAAAAGGTCTAAAACCATGTTGGGAGTCTGCAAGTAGGTTATTATGTAGAAGATGATTCAAAAGTTGATGGTGTATACAACGTTTCATAATTTTAGTTAGCCAAATAGTTAACTATAAAATAATGATTGTAACCTGTTGGTCGGATCCCAACTCTACAAATGACTTCATTGCCAGACATTTACACCCCTTGCAGCTAAACTTCATGAAGAAAACTTCCTCATACACCCTGAGAAACTAGTCAAAAGCCACACCAACTCTCATTACCCATAGAATGAAACTCTGCAGACCTGGGAATTCATTCACCTCTAAGGCACCTACTGTTTGCCAGGCTCTCCCCATCGACCTAAAGGAAATCAACACTTCATCCAACTTCAGAATGCAACTCCAAAAGCACATCTTCATCCAAGCCAAGTGATCCGTCTTCAACAAAGGACACATTGTCTGACACACTATCCTGTCTCCTTCCCACTTGCCTTCTCCTCTCGAAGAATTACTGAACATTCAGAGACCACTTCATAATCTAACGTGAACATTTGTGCATCACACTCCTATACACAGATTTGTTTAATATAATGGACATATACAGGTCTTTCTATGTGACTAGTCTGAGCTACTCTGTTATCGCTTACATTTCTGTCTTCATTTTTGTTTCTAAAATGTTTTCTATTTCACCCAGGCTGAGCCCAAAATTGGTTACTGCTGATCAGTGCACTACCCAAATAAACAAAAATAAACAAACAAACAAATAAATAATCCTGATTCCAATCATCATGATTGCAACATTCATACTGTATACAGAAAGATTCTTATGTTTACTGATATCATTTTTCGTTTTCAGTAGAAATATTATGATTTACACTTTTATACAATAATATTTAAATATGTCATTTGACTTCGTACATAATTCATATGATCTCATCTTCTTATTACTAAAGATATTTTATCAAAAGCATACAGAATTCTATCAGTACTTGGCAGAATGCCATAGTAAGGACTACATAGGCAGCAGCTTTCTATACCTGTGCTTTCTTATAACATTGATTTTGGGGTGGGATGCTAGTAATATATTTTATTCCACTTGTTCTTTTTTATTTTTGATGAGTGTATATGATTTAATCAAAATTTAATCTTTGAATGCACCATGCTGCGCACATGTAACATAATACTATTTTACCAAAATCAAAAATCAACTGAGATCTTCCAATACAAATGTAAAAAGTGCATGCGCGTGCGTCTATAGGGCAAGCGTTTTCACCATGGAGGGAGCTTCTCCTCTTCTGCGTGCATGTGTGCTTGTGTGTGTGTGTGTGTGTGTGTGTGTGTGTGTGTGTGTGTGTGTGTGTGTGTGTGTGTGTGTGCATCTATAGGGTAAGCGTTTTCACCATTGAGCGAGCTTCTCCTCGTGCAACACTTTTTTGTTCATTTTCACCATGGCGAGAGCTTCTCCTCTTGCAACCTTTTTTGTTTGTTTTCACCATGGAGGGAGCGTCTCCTCTTGTAGCCCTTTTTTGTTCTTTATGAATTCCTACTTCACTACATGTAAATGGCAAATGAAAAGCATTGCCTGCAATGATGTCACAGTCAATGATTTATGCTTTGTATGCAGCTGACAGAAATGCCATTATTACTGTCTTCACTATATCTGGTTTATATTGTCTAGATATGAATGAACACAGTCAGTTTGTGGTATATATAAATCATTTGTATGCAACATTACTAATTTAGCAGTTTTCATAAAAGGCATCAAACAATTACGTTCCATCATTTCAGTTCTGGCAGTAGAATTTCACTATTACAACTTCTGTAAAATGAACACCACAGCTTGTTCTACCCAAACCATACCTGTCAACCTTGTTAGTACAAGAAATCTGGACAAAGCCCGACAAAATGGGGGGACAAAGGCACAAAAATTGGGGCATATTTTAAATATGTCTTATAAACTTAGAAAGTTGCTAGAGTAACATGATTTGTTTTAACACAGATTTTCTGAAGGATTTGAGGTCTGAAACTCAAATGTATGTCATTATTTAGTGACTTCAATCCTCAGGGCATCCCAGGGATTTGCCAGAAACCCACAAATTTTATGAGGAACATACCACAAATATGAGCCAAAAGTCTGGACGTTCTGTGGAAATCTGGACAGTTGAGAGGTATGACCCAAATACATATTCTGCAAAACAAGAAGATGCACTTTGTGTAACGAAGAATTAACAATACTGTATATTCCTTAAGCATATACACAATACAATTAAGTGTATGGTGATAGAGCGCCAACTGTCTAACTCTGAAGATTGTCAGTAAATACCATTTCTGTCACACAGCATAGCCACTGATGAACTAGGCTGAACATCTTAAAGTCTGACATCACCAGGGGCAGCAGCTGCTATCTCATCTGTTCACTTCTTATAGCATTTAGTTATGCCAGTTAAGAAATATTTTATTTTATTTTGCCAAATATCTTTTTTGTGTAACATTTTTCTGAGTTGTTAGCAGCAGTAAATGTCATGACTTACATTTTTCCATTATTTGGATTTGTAGATCTAGCTCTGAATAAACTAAACAAATACGCTATCCTGTATTGGATAAGTAATGTGCCCTCCCCCTGTAGAAATACCGACAGATGGAATAGGATGTGTCATTTAATGCTCACAAACAGAGAGTAAGGAGGAAGGTATAATGCTGACCCTCAAAGTCCATATGTTGACACTGTAATTATAATGAAATTAAAATGTACTTTATCTGCTTACTTGTAACTTATATATACTTACTTTGCAAGCTAATGTATGTTTCATAGTAATATTTGTAAGTGCATTATGGTTAACAGCTATCTGAATAATATAAGTTAACTTTATTAAATGTCTGGGTATTTAGCCTCTAATTAACAAGACCTTTTGAGCAAAATAAACTAAAATAAACTAAAATAAAATTAAAAAAATAATAATTGTGAAACAGCTTTTTGTCTATTTGTTCTATGGTAGTATTTATTTAATGTATTGTGAAGTGTCTTGCTGGCTAAATCATTCTGGATTGACATCTCACATTAAGAAGTTGCTTATGTCTGTTAGTGGGATTTTTAGTATTAAGATTATCATAAAGATGCATATTTCTAAAAAGAAAGTGCATGTATGAGAATGTGTCTGTAGCTCTATAAGATGGAAAGAACTTTGCAGTATAATAATATATATATTCCTAAGTAACATTCTTTCCACAAAGTCTTAACATGTTTATGCTTTGAGAATTTTCCGAGAAAGCATGACCAGATTCGATATAAGAGGAGAGTTGAGTTTTTAGATGTTTATTGCACTCAACATTCTGGAAAAGTGGTCTAGTATCCGTATTGACAGATCTGGCAACTGTTGTGTGGAAAGAAATCAAATGCACTGGCCTGGTGCTTCATGCCTCCATCATTTTAAAATGTCTGTTGTGGGAATATCATTGGCGATTCAGTTATTTCAAAGAAGGTGTTCATAGAAACATGACACCTTGGAAGATGGTTTGCAGACAGCAGTAAAATGGTTACGTTTCTTTCAGTGTTCACTTGTTTTTTATTTTTTGTATAGTGCAGTGTGAAATATCATTTATAATGAGTATTAAATATTGATTGGATAGTACGGTTTTCTAAGCAGGCAGCAGAGTTTAATTTTACCAGATAGTATGGCTAGGTTTCAAGTTAGGAGGTCGGCAATCTTATCGCCTCTTTGGAGATGACTGCTACATAGAATGTCTCAGTGGATAAAGCTGAGATCATGTAGTGAAAGAATTCCATGTGGATTATGGATTATTGCAGGAACAGAAGGACAGGCAGTCGGTGTCACTTTTAATATATAAAATGTTTAGTATTTCATGTTGAAAGATTTTTGTTTGAAGATTTCTTTTCAGTAGAGCACATAACTTCAAAAGACAATACAGACAAGGGGCATGGACTGTAATTTATGTGCCCTGCTAATGACAGAAATGTCCACTCTTTGACCTCCTTCAGAAGGGGTCATTTTTAAATCAGTCATGTCAAGTGCATTTACTATGTTTTATTACCTGGATTTCTCTTCCGTGTGCCCTAGATGTGTCAGTAAAGCAGCATGTAACAGCCTTTGACAATGAGCAGTGTCAAAGCATCTGCCACAGTAATGAAAAGCATCTGTGGTGCTTCCTGATAGATTAAGTGCATGGCGATATAATGCCAAGCAGCTGATACTGAAGGTTGTCTGTAAATATCATTCCTGTCACACAGCTTGGCCACTGATGAATTTGGGGGAGCATCTTAAAGTCACCCTGCAGCTGACATCACCAGGGGCGGCAGCTGCTATGTCATCTGCTCACTTCTTATAGCATTTATTTATGCAAATCAAGAATATGCATGCATAGTAACCCACCTGAGCTTGAAAGCACTCTGTCAAAGTTAATGAGCTTCAGAGCCACTGAACAGAGTTTAGGAAGAATATATCGCTATGCACAGCATGAAATTATTAAATGGAACCTCAGAATATATCTCTATGAGGTGTGAATGCATCCGGAAAAACAACATATGGAAAAACTACTCCTGGTGTGTGTCAGTTTCTAATAATCAAAGGAACTGGTGGGAAGAAATGGAACTGTATTTCTTAACTAATTAGGTGCAATCCCCTTAGCAAAACTGCATGCTTTCATGTTGGATTGGGTGTTTCTGGCGGTTACATGATTTGTTCACAGTATACTGGTGGTGATGACAAGTCTGTATTCCATGATCGCTTGATGGTCTTCAGCCAAAAAATGAATACAATATGTCAGAGGATAGGCCATAGCTGATCAAAATAAAAACAAAAAAAACAAGGATGTTAGCTAGAAGCCAAAAATCAAAATGAAACAGGAATGCTCAGAGCATAATAACAGAGATTCATGCAGGACAGGTGGAGGTGATCAGTGCTGCAAACGTAAACACTTTCAGTAGATCTAAATAAAAGCACAAAATAGATCTCTGATAGCTAGCCTGTGAACATACATCTTGAGGTGAGTGTTAACTGCAGGTCTAAAACAATATCTAGATACCTACTCCCTGGAAACAGGAAACCTTGGATGTGGGCTGCAGTTCCAAGCAAAATGGGTAACAATGACAGCCAGTAGGTCAGCTGTCTACCACGGAAAGCTCCTTATAAGCAGACACCTTGTTCTTAACCACTCGGTAACAGCTGTGGCCCATGATATCATAGACAGGCCAGACAGACAAGAAATAATCAAGTCCTCTTTGAAATACCTCCACCAGATTTACATGGAAGAATTGTCCAACTCTTCCAGTCTCACTGCCTTTTATACCATTGTGGCATTATTAAGGAGGTGCTGTATGACATAATTTCTTTTGAAGGGGTGCTGTACCCTCTGCATAGTCACTGAAGTGAAATTTCACCTAATCCCGTGATTTCTAAATAAACAAACTCCAAGGTTGAATTAAGTTGGAGAGAGGGTAAAACTGTTAACCTATTCTTTAAGTTATATACAATCTGAAAACGGAATTCAGTGATCACATATTCAGTCTTTGAATTTGAACCAGATTACCCCTGAGGTTTCTTTACCGGTCAACTGTGTGAATGTTGTAGAGCAGCACAGGCAGGACATTAGATGCATTAGCGTTAACATTGTTGCTTGCCACTCACTTGTCTAGCAACAATGTTTCAGTGTGTTTAGTAACAATAACACATGCACTTGGCATCTCATATGACTGTACTGATTTTGTCACTAAACCCTTGGATTGACTAACAGGTAGTGAGAAGAATTCACTTTGTTGCAATTTAGATGACTGTTGCTACTCTGCAGAATTTGTAGATGGTATATTCTGATATTTTATATCTTTGAGGTACACTTGCAAACCATTTATTTTGCAATAGTTAGGCACAGATTCTACTGCTTCTGTAATGCTCTACCTTAATCTCTGCTGTCCTTTGACAAGTCTTTTGACTTTGCAGATATGTGCATTTTTATTCAGCCTCCATTTTATAGAGAAGACATATCTCTGACAGGCCTGTCATAATAATATTTCTAGTTCCTGATGATTTTTCTACAGCATGTCAGGTAAATTGGCTCTGCTGTACAGTAGAGGTAATGGGTTTGAAATCAGTAACTTTCATTTCAGTCTTATACACAGAAGAATTTATAATGGTGACAAACCTTTTCTTTAAAGGTGAATTTCTTTATTCAGAAACTGAAACACAACAATCATGTCCTGAAGTGTGACACTTACTCATGAGTTTGTTTATAACTTGCATTCTTTCTTAATGTCAGCTACCCTGAAAATAGAGTGGACATGAGGCTATGAGCTTGAATTCACATGTTGTGGTAAAGTTACAGAATTTAGCCTTTGCAGATTGTGGGCAATTACACAATAACAACAACATTGTTTGTGTTAATTGTTAATTAATATACTTCTAAGGCTATTAATAGCTGCAGAGATAGGCATATTTTTCAGTTATAAAACCTATGGGTGTTTAAAATGCCAATGCACAAAAACATAAAATAACTAATGATGATCTTTGTACTTGTTTCAACATTTCATTTCTTCTTTCAGTTTAGTTTTTTACATTTTTTTATTTACATTTCTTCACCATTTCTCTGATTATCTGATAAAAAAACAACAACAAACAAAAATTATGTTTTCATTATGTTAATCATAAAAATCTCTAATAAATTAAGCATTGTTAAATAATAACAATGAAGAAAATAATGTGCAATCTGCTTTATTTTGTCTAAGGGGTTTGTTGATTAAGGACCAAAGAAGCTCATTTACATAGAGCATATGTTGTCATTGATTAAGTCCCTTCTGTAGTTTACCATAACTCTATTTTTAAATTTACAAAGCTTCTTTAGCCAAGCATTCCAGTTTGCTGTCATAGTATGCCTCATAGTCTAAATATAAATATATATATCATATATAAAAGATTCTTAAAGATGAAACTATATGTTTACTTGACATTACTTTGACATCACAAATGTAAATCTCTTATTTCCATATATGAAATATATTAACACAACTCAATTATTCACTCTCACATATAATGTTATTTAAGTAAGTACAAAATAATAACAAAACAAAAGCCTGTAAAGCTGAGCAGACTGATAAAGCTGATAAAGCCCTGATAGTATGCCAGTTAAATGAGAAACTCAGGTGCTGTGAGAGAAGGGACTGGAAGAGAAGAGGGGAGGGAGGTATGGCTTTGCCCAAACAAAGACATGTGAGAGATGTGCCCCAAGGTTGTTTGTTGTACATAAGGCAAGGGCAGGAAAACCCAGTACCACCCAAAGTAGCAGCCTGGGGACCAAGATGGGCATGGATGTGAGCAGACTCAGCATGGAAGAGTCAGAGGTCAGCAGTCTGTGAAGAAGAACAGTCTCAGCTCTGTCTGTTGTTGTGGCTCCTCCAGTGTTGATGATATAAATGGTGAAAATGGAAGATGTGAAGACTGGCTGCTGCAGCATAACACCTGGGAGTGGCACCTGTGAGAACTGTTTGGCTAACTGTTGGTGTCAGTTGTTGTCAGTAGGTAGATCCAGTTGTTGTTATCTCAGAAGGGATGAAAAATGAATGGGCAGGTAGAAGAGGTAGGCAGTGATAAGTGAAGGTTATATAGTAAGCGTTTGCAATCTATATAATTTAATTTGCAGGTTAAATAATTGTTAATATAATAAGTTATAATTAAATAATATAATAATTACCCTAACTTCATTATAAATTGTACATATAACTAGCTGCACTATATGCAAATATAACTCACATATAACCCAGTTGTAAACATTCACAAAAGAGACGCCCACAAGCACCTGAGAGCAAACAGAATTTGTATTAGATCATTGATAGAAGAGAGATACATGATAATTTGTAAAAACATTATAAAAAAAATAACTAAAAATGTACCCAACAGCAAACGAATAAATTAACACTAAACATTATCTAGCACTATTCATCAATATATATAAATAATATATTTCAATATTAAATAAAATATAGTATTCAACAATCAGTAATTCTATCTTGTATATGTTCTTGTCCTTATTTTGATTTTTACATTTTTATTTGTTGATTTTTTACAACATTTTTATTTTTTATTTTATTTTTCTTTCCATTAATGTATACTTTCTTAAATTCAATCTAGGTATAATGAACTTACCTGAAAAAGTATAAAAATAAAAATAATGAAAAATAATTGAAAAATTATAAAAAAATAATTAAAATAATATATCTTTTAACTTACTTGCAGTAAGAGTTCACAGGAATAAGTGAGGAAGTAAGTCAGTTAAAGGATGTTCCGGTGCCTGCATCCGCATGAAAGCAGGCTGTCATGCAGTTAAGCATGCCAGCATCCGTGTCAGAGTGCTCCACATACACATATAACACACTGGCATAGACATGTGGGGGCTACGGTCTGCGGTAAGAGGCTGCCATAAGTACACGCCCCCATGAGTGCGCCCGGACATACAACACAACAGCCCAAAAACACCCAAGAAATAAAAACACAACAACACATTTTTCTACACAAAACACACATTCCCAAAACATATAAAAACACAAAAACTATTTTAAATTTAAGAAAGTATTAATGAAAAAAATATTTTTAGGCTCATGCATGCACAACTCTGTTTGGCGCTTATATGTAGAGATGTTTAGAAAAAGCATATAAGAATAAAATATGCAAAATAAGCCAGGAAGCAATAGTGTAGCGGTAGAGATGTTGTGTGTAGGCGGTAGAGCGTGGCGCCCCCACAATTTTGCAAAATAAGCAGGAAACAAGTCCCTGACAAATATGTACACATAAAACCACAATATATGTAAAATGCAATTAAATAGCCCATTTATATTGAAGAAATGTGAGTTAAGACATGAACAGAAACTGCCAGATGTGCCCATAGCTGAGCTACAGTTCAACAAAGTGAGTGTATGTGCCCGTAGATAAGCATTGGTTTAACTGGTGCAAAATGAGTGCCCGTAGCTGAGCAGTGGTTTACCACGCTAAATATATGTGCCCCTAACTGAGCTGAGCGGAATATGCGTGCCAATAGCCAAATGAGACTTAAACCAGCGTACCCCGTTTGCGCGGAGCTGTGCACCGCGCAAACAAGCTAACCGACGGGCAACGTTGAGCAAGCCGTATCAAAACTGCCTTTACACAGACACACCCCTCATCATGTGTAGACAGTCATGAAAAATAAAAAGCAGTGGCCAGGTTCGAACCCAGGATACTATACACCATAGTCAAGGTACAGAACCACTAAGCCATGACAGCAGTACCTAGAAATGCAATAATAGCTCATATATAGGAATGAATACAAACTACAGCATGGCAATGCAGGTTTACTGAAGTTGATACAATTCCAAAATGGCCAATCACAGATATGTGCGGGAAAAATGACTATATAAGCCCCATAGGTGGGAATACACAGCATAAACGATTGTAGAACAGACCTGCAGGCAGAATGTCAGGAGTAGGAGAGGGTAGTCGCTTTCGAGCGCAGAGGTGGCGTGTTGAGGAGTCCAGGTACATGGCCTGGCTCCTAGTCCACAATCATGAGGCCCAACTCATGCAGGGCCAGGTCCTCTGGGGAGCGTACAGGGCTGAGGCGTGGGACCGGTTGGCTCATGAACTCACCAGTGCCACAGGAATTCCAAGGACAGGTGAGCAGGTCCGTCACCACCATGCGGACCTGAAGAGATGCGAGCAGGACCAACTGAACCTTTGGATCCAGGAGGCTGGGCAATCACCCAATGCCCCACCACTGAGTAAGTAACAATTAATTATGTATGTAAAAAGTTAAACTAGCTGAAATTATGGAGATGTGTATTCCAATATTACTTCATTTATATTACAGCTGCAGGTGTCCGTTCTGTGAACCGCAGAGCCTATGGCGATAGGCTGGTGCGGTTGCGCCACCAGGCAGGTCAGTAATCCACTACCAGTAACTGTAAAGAAATATAAAAGTATGACAGTCAGCAAAAGAGTGCAGTGTAGCCAGTAAGGAATAAAATCTGCAAGTAACAGTGTGAAAGTGTATGCAAGTATTGCTTGATTACAAGAGTTCCCAGCCTGTAAGTGTAAACTAAACATGAAACTGTCCAACATATATTCTGAAATAAAAATGCCCTGCCTGTAAGAAAATAGTACACAACCTGCAGCAGGATGTAAAGTATAGCTGCAGAAGATGATGAAATCACATGTGTGAAATATATCCCTGTGGAAATACTGAAACATGACAGAAGTGAGACTGCTGGAAAGGATTGTAATAACTACTGTTAAAACATGTCAATAAAGCTTAGAAGTACCATCCTGAATAGTAGCATGAAAGCAAGTGAGAGAGTGTGAGAAAGTGTCAGGAATACAGCAATACAGTAGTAACAACCCCTGAATAAAGTATACTGCAGTCAAGACAGAATTAAATGCATGTGAGACTCAGAACCAAACAGCAAAATCTGTTCAAAGTGTTGCTGCATGTGGAATGTGTACCCCAAAATCTGGATATGTTGCTCCCAGTCTGAAATACGCAGATAGGATGATTGTCTGATATACCAAACATCCACACTTGTCTACAAGTATATAAAGCAAAAGTAGCAGGATGATGTATCTGAACAAAGCTTGATATGAATGTGTATGAAGAACACTAAAATGTATATTGATGTTGCAGTAACAGTCCTATCAGCAAGGTGAAATAGTTAACATATAGGACACTGTAGTTAGAACAGTAGTGTGTATATAACTGTAGCTATTAGAAATGTACAGCATATGTATTGGTATTCGAAGGTGTTAATATTACCTTATGTACCCCACCCTCTAACCACCTATAACCCATTCCACGTGAAAATGGTATGTGCAATCACAATTAACACCCCTGGACGTTTGTCCTGTTGGGTCATATACACTTGCATGTCTGTTGATGCATCTGCCCTGTTCATACATTCACACCTGATGGCCTGTTGCCATCAATCAACCCTGCATGTTGTTGGACTGTGTATTACTGTTCAAATTATGCATGTGTTATGCACGCTGTTCAATGGTGTGAATATCTGGGTGTTTGGTTAATGGGAATACTAATGCATGCTGTTACAACTAACTGTGAATGGTATTATATGTCACTAACCCAAACTGTCATGACATAATGCAAAATATAGAACTACAGGGAAGGCGGGTTCCAGCGGACCCACCTCTCCCACCTCAGCTGGCGAGTGCACCTGGCACTAGTGCCGAGTCTGGACCCTCCTCCGGTGGCCCTGTGCCACCTGCGGGTGGAAGCGCTGCAGGGGACGGGGCTCGCCCCCCCTCTGCAAGTGTGGCCCATTGGAGATCCACCACTCACCCTCCGTAGTGTCCGGACTGTGGTGCGTTGGGAGATTTGGGACTCTGTCCTTGAGCCCCTATGCCAGCTCGAGGCACGGGTGGCGCAACTAACGGGCATGCCCGTTGCCCCGCCTACACAGCCCCCAGCACAGCCCCGTCCTGGGCAGTGAAGGAACAGTGGCAACTGCCTATGGGTGGGGATATCAGTTCCACTGTTGCCATCTGTGGGCTCATGGGCTCTGGATATCCAAACCTCCGTCCCCGTCAATTGTGTAACCCCCCCCACACATGTCATACACCGCCCCTGTATGCGTCTTGTTTGTCTTGTCTGTTTACCTACCCAGCCTACCTCCCCAGCTGAACCGACTTCCTTCACCTGACATACCACTCTTACCTGAAAAAAAAAAAAAAAAAAAAAGGGCACTCTGTACCCACAAAAAAATTACACCCCATACATAGCTGCCCATTCCGCACACATGTCCACTGGACATGGAACCTATCAATTACAATTGGCTGTACAACAAGTATTATTGTTGTCCTGACACCTCTCCCAGGGGTGGAAGGTTTCAAATGTCACACCAAATTACATACATATGCACAGCTGTTGCTGCTGAAGAAATGGGCAGCTATGGGCCTTACATACATCCCTCCTGCACATCCCAAGCTTGTTTTCCTACTGTCTTACCCTCTTTGTGACCCCTTTTTCACCACTTTCCTGTCTCCCCATTTTCTTTTCTTTCAAAGAAAATAGCGCGGGTGTGTGCCAGAGTAAGCACGTTAAGCAGTTGTAACCGGGTGTGCGCGGAGCTAACCGCCAGTGCGCATGCGTGAGCTCCGCGCAAACCAGCGCTAGCCCAGTTACAACTGCTTAAAAGTGCCTTAGTCACTGTGATTGACTGGTCCTGTACTCAGTTTAAAAGAAAAATAAACTCTCACTGTCAGTCCCGAACCCAGGACCTTGGAAACACTAGTCTGTACAACCTACCATTAAGCCATGACTCTTATACAAAAGCATTGTGCTAAAATAAATATAACCCATAAAAGTAGGGATGAATGTAAAGGGAATATAGGATGTGTAGTACACAAAGCATGTCATTTAAAATAAATGTCAAAAACAATGGATATCCATAATAGTAGTGTGTGAAAAGAGACAGCCATGCTAGTTGGCAGCCTGTAGATAATAAGGTCAGTTAAAGTACATAGATATATGTATGCATATGTACATATATATATATATATATATATATATATATATATATATATATATATATACATATGTCTATATATACTTGTAGGAGTCAATGTGCATGCACACTTGCTACAGGGAACATGAAAGAGGAATGGAGAATTGTGGATATACAACACAGCCTGAAGCATGACAAAGATACTAACCTTTACAGTCACAGAACACTGTCCACAGCATACCAGCATGGTCCCCGCCCACACAATCTGAAAGGGCAACGCCTATCACACATACCCTTTTATAGCACTGACCTGAAATCACAGTGAGAACTGCAATCAGTACTCAACTGGCTGTATGCAATTAGCAAATGCTGGCCTTCAATTGGTGCAGAGGCCATCACATGGACCTATGCAGATACCTACAAAAGCATCCAGTGCTAACACTCCCCACATGCAATAAATTAATTGCATTGTCTGTAAGCAGACAGAGGGAGGCCGAGAAGTGGAAGAGAGAGAGAGAGAGAGAGCACCCAAAAAAAAAAAACACACTGTGACTCTCTCTACCCTGAAGCTGTCAGCACTGACAGTAATAGCAGCAGCAAGCAGAAGCTGTGGAACGCAACCAGCTGCGACAAACAGAGGTAATGCAAAGTAGCAGGTTAACAGTGTGCATACTGTGAACCCTCCAAATGTGTCATAGGTCTGTATCTATAGGTATGTCCATGTGATATGTTGTGTGTACATAGTTCCAACAAAAGGGGATGACCACACATCACATGTCAAGCAGTCATAGGCCAGGATCCTGGTAGCATGCGTCTGTGCGTTGGCCTAGCAATGGCTGTAGTGACTGCTTTGAAATGTCAGCCAGGCCCACATGTCAGGATCAGCCCATCCCAAAGGCACACTGGCTGGGAACAAGTGTCTGCAGGTACCTGATGTCACTGCACATGCATCCCATACTGCATTACCCCATAGTGTAGCAGACCAGGCCCATTATGCATATGATGTGGTAATTCCCATGGTCAGTCGAGGTGCCCCCTTAGTGCTGTGGGACCACTGTTGCGGTATGCCACTGTCCAGGTACATATCCTGTAGCACGGCCCAGATAAACTATCACTGTTACATGCGGTGGTATGTCCCCTCAGAGTGCTGGTAGCACACATCCAGGGGGACCACGAGGTCACAGTGATGATGTGTGTTCTCCTCTGCTGAGGGCTGCCCTCACCTGGACATGTGCGATGATAGGGAGGTTACATCCAGCTGTGATACATATCCGCAAGGTGAGGGAGAGGGAGGGGGGATATGTGCACCAAACATGTCTGCAGGAATGTTGCCAATATGCGTGTGTTTGGTGAATGGTAAGTAGGTGTGGACTAACACAGAGCATATCCGAGGCATGTAGTCCGTATGTGTAACATAACTGAAGAAGGCCCTGTGGTCATCCACAGTGTTTGTGTCTATTACCCTCCCAGAGTAGGCTGTGGCTGTTGTTATGACGGACTGTAGCGTAGTACCAGTGCTGACCACAGATGCCTACCCTTAATGTGAATGTGCTCTGTCCTGCAGTAGCCTCCTGCTATTGTTATACAGTCTGCCTCTGTCTGGGGTCCACTGGACAGGATGCCTAACCATTGTGCATAGGGTCTGGGTTAGACATGTGTGTGCAAGTGTCATGCAATCCACAGCATGTCTGTGGTAAGCATTTGCAAAGGGGTCAGCAGTGTGGCTTGTGGCTTCCACTGGCCCAGTGTGCTGCATGGATACCATCCCAGTCCCAGCAAGTGAATAACTGTCTAACCACATACATATCAATGTAGTCCACTGTACTGGTGGTGGTGGTGGGATATGTATATCCAGGCCGAGTAACGTCTGTCCACATCAGAGTGGTGGACGGTGTCCCACATACAGTACCTTGGGATGGACCCCCAAAGTGAGGTTGTGCATAGCACCTGTCAGTGTGTGCTGACCGATGGGGCATGCTACTATGTAGTGTGGAATGTGGCAGGTATTGTTGCACAGGTATTGGCTGAACACTGATATCTGGCCATGCACCTGTGTATCCACCACGACACACACACATGCAACATATGGGAGTGGTAGTATATCACTACACATGCATATCATGTATAGTATGTGTGCCATACATTGCTGACATGGTCTGCTGATATCCTGTTTGTGTTCTCTTCCAGGGAGATGGCGCGACAGCGTAACCCCGCCTACTCCGTTGCGGAGGATGAGGAGATCCACCACAGCCTGGTGCGGGAGTATGACATCCTGTTTTCCCGCACCAGTCAGAACCAGCAGGAGAGGGCCGCACTGTGGCAAGACCTGGTCCATAGGGTACATGAAATTTGGCACGCATAACAGGACATATGAGCAGGTACTGCAGTGATTTAATCCGAAGTGTCCGGCAGCGTGCAGCAGATATCCACAGGCAACAGGTCGCCACAGGAGGTGGGGTGGCCACACACCCCCCCTCACCAGACTGGAGGGGCTACTCCTAAGTGTTGTGGCTCCAGCCCCGGAACACCAACAGCAGTACACCTGCATTATGATGGAGGCTGGTTCCACACAGCAGCACGACATGGAGCGTGCAGGTAAATGCCATATGTACACCTGACTGTTCTGTACACTGTATCATATGCAATATCAATGGGACAGATGTGCCCACTAACATTAATCTCATCATTTCTGCAGGTCCCTCCAGGGTTACAGAGAGACAGGCCATCCATGCTAGTAAGTGTGTTTAACATAACCTATAATAGTCCTGATAATGCTAGTAACAGTAGTGTAACTCAGTAGTGCTCTGTGTGTATACTGCAGGGTGTGCATGTGTGCATGTGTGCAGGTGTGTCAGTACCCATGTGTGCATGTGTGCAGGTGTGCCTGTGTCCAAGTGTGCATGTGTGCCTGTGTCCACGTGTGCATGTGTGCATGTGTGCCTGTGTCCACGTGTGCGTGTGTGCATGTGTGCCTGTGTCCACGTGTGCATGTGTGCCTGTGTCCACATGTGCATGTGTGCATGTGTGCCTGTGTCCATGTGTGCATGTGTGCATGTGTGCATGTGTACACGTGATCATGTGTGCATGTGTGCATGTGTGCATGTGTCCATGTGTGCATGTGTGCATGTGTCCATGTGTGCATGTGTCCACGTGTGCATATGTCCACATGTGCATGTGTCCACGTGTGCATGTGTGCATGTGTGCATGTGTGCCCGTGTGCATGTGTCCATGTGTGCATGTGTGTATAAGTGCATCACTGGTAACAATGTCTGGAGAATGTAAACTGTGTTTCCTGTCTTCATCCCACAGGTTCTGGGGCTGCTCTGGTGACCTGCAGCAGGGAACCTGAATCCTGTGCCATGGCTACTGGTAATGATGATATATGTGTAATGGTACAGGAAGGTGTGTCAGGGTCTGCCATTGGTCAGCCAATTGACAGTACACAGCTGTCAACCCCATCATTGCGCACAGTCATCCTGCCTATACATCCTATGTCACCATTGTCCCTAGGTGATAGACAGGATACAGCGGGCATAGACCAGGGTAATGTGGTACCTGTGGCACATGCGTCCCCACACAGCAGCCATGGGCAGGGTCCTCCGATGGTACCACACAGATAGTTGCCCATGGGTTCTTGTGGGAGCATCCATGGGCGTACTGCCTCTGGCCGATGTGCCCAGAGAGGTCTGTCAACCTCAGTGATGTTCCAGACTGTCATGCAGGCTCAGTCACGTATGGAAAGGTACACCAGACAGGGTCTGAGGGAGCTCAGAGCATGCCGCACAGCCATGACAGACAGTATGCGTGACATTGCGGATGCTATCCGTAACTTCACCGATGTCATAGACAGACGTTGTGGGGACATTCTACAGCAGTTCCACAACCAGATGTCCATGAGCCAGGGCAGTGGTGGGCGTCTGCGGCGTCGACGTGGCCGTATGCCGGCAGCGGCAGCAGCTGGCAGTCGGCGTGGATGGCAACAGGCTCGCGCACGCCCCCATAGTGCCAGCAGCAGCCCCAGCAATGCTGGGTCTGTGCTGTCATCGGAACACCCCAGGAGACCACGTGCGCGTGGCTCTGGACAGTCCCAACAGGGACATGTGTCCAGTCAACACACTCCCGCTTCTGATGATAGTACCCAGTCAGGCGTTGTACTGGATACGGTCCGTAGCACCCCTGCCAGGCACAGGTACCGTGTCTGTGCACACAGACACTGATCTGTATGGCCTGCCAGGTGCAGTCTGTGGCTGTCCACAAACCCCTGTAAATGGCAGCCATGAGGTGGAACTGTGTGCGTGCATACACACATGCGGAATGTTAACACTTAGGGCATCCACATACACGCACACACTGCAGCAACACTGGCCCACCCTGTCCTGCTGCCCCTCACCAACACACATACACACACATGTTAATTGGTGGTATCAGTGGCTGACTCAGGCATACCTAATCCACACCCTGTGCATATGATGACACTGTGCCACCTCCTGCAATCTCCAGCATCATTGCGGGAACAGGTAAACACATTGCTGATGCACAGGGTGACTACATAGATGTGTATTAGTAATATCATGTTGGTGACAGTACAGTGTGCTGCTATGACTGTGTGTGTACCCCAGCATGCCTGCTGTAGTAACTGTATGAATGTCCTGAATTGTTATTTGCACCCATAGTACATACCAAAGCATAACAGCTGCACATAATTGCATGCCGGTGGTAAGGTTGTCAACAGATAGCCGCATACATGGGTAGCACAGGGGGAAAGCTAACGCAAGTAGTGATATGCAATGGTGGACATGTACAGTAATGGTGTCAAGATGCCCACAACAAATATGCCATGTGTATGTTCACGCATCTAGATATGTGTGCAGTACCAATGTTGTCCAGACCACAAATAAGATGACATAATATCGGTTCCACCATGGCCATCTGTGCTGCATATTCCTGGGTACATGTTGACAGTGCCTACATATATGCATTGTGAAGTACTGTTATTGTTACCCCTTCTTTGTTGTATGATGCAGTACTTCCAGCCCTGTGTACTGTAGCCTTGTTTGCATGCATGTTTGCCTGGGGTCCCCTGGAACACTGCTTACACCTGCAACGCAGGGTTACAGTGCTTCTGTAGACTGCTAGTGACATCTGCATAGTGTACCATATGTATGTCAACCTTACACATGACAGAACGTCACTGTCTGTCCTGTACGCATGTAAGTAGCCTGTGACACATTGCACACGTCTTACCCGGCATATACCCACGTGTGCAGTCATATATGTCAGTGCTATGAGACAGAGGCAGTCCACCCACACATACACACCTTCAGTATGTTGTTCCCCATTGGCCCTATGTGTTGGTACACACCATGGCAATCACACTACTAGGGTGGCATGTCCAAAGGTAACCTGTGAATCGCCTCTATGGTCCAGTCGTGGTTTATGTGGGTCATGTGTCATTGTCACAGCTGCCACACGTATGCAGTGAGCCATCACCCTTGGCCAGGTATATACAACACATGTGTGGGATGCCACCACACAGCCAATCTGGGGACTGGTCTCTTTGAACCCAGTGATGCCATACCCTGTCAGGTGGCATGTCAGATATACTACGTACATGACAAACGTCAAACCCAATCCCTGCTGCTACTAATGATAATACCCCTGAAGATGTTCCTGATAGCTTTGACCAGTCCTTTACTGAGACAGTGTAGGCCCTAGCTTGCCATCTACCTCCTAGCTCCCCTGGTCCTGAAAGCAGCACCCCTAGAAAACTACTTGCGTCCAGCTGCCAACCAGTCGCCACTTCACTCCTCCGTACCTTGGTTGTAACAGTGAAACCCACTACACTGTGTGCCGATCAACACCCTGCCAAGTACCTATCAAAACCAGATGATGCTATTGCTTACCCCGTCTCAAAGGTAATCAGAGGTACTATGTTAGAATCTAACCTTCCCACCATCTGGGAAATGTCATATGTAATCCCACTTCACACAGGAGGCAGCTCTACTGACGTCTCCACTGATAGGCCAATAGCTGTACACTCTCCACATGCAGAGATTATGGTGACTTTTGTCATAGACAAGTCATGCACCACCTAGTCCAAACTCGCATTAGGGCAGACACTCAGCATGGCATACGTCCTCATCACAGCAGTCCGTCAGGCCTCCTAGCCTTTACTAACACCATAAGCCATACTTGCAACATCAATGATGTATCCACAGCCCTCTTATTGGATAGCTCAAAGGCATACGATATGGTTGATCACCAACTTGGACTCCACACCCTGCACAGACTGTCTAGATACTGGAGCCTTCCAATGGTGTCAATCCTACCTGCATGGTCAGCAGCAGGCCGGCCTCTGGCAGACCAAACCCTCTAACCGTCTACCTAACACCCACAGAGTACCACAAGGCTCTATGCTAAGGACCTTGCTGTCCTCCATCGTCATTAACGACCATTATACTGTCATCCCAAAGGCCAGCTGTATCCAATATGCTGTATACTCTACTCTGATCTGCTCAGCCACATCTCCAGTAGAGTTATGTTCAGCTACCCAGACCACCTGTAATACATTAGCAAACTGGCTTTCTGAACATCGTCTGATCCTAAATCCCAATCAAACTGAACTGCTGTTATTCCACAAACACGTAGGTCTACCACGTTCACCGTTACCATAACATCAACTGATGGCACAATAATCTACCCTGACCCATCTCAACAACTATTAGGTGTCATCATAGACAATAACCTCATATGTGACATACATGTTAACCAGATTAGCCAAGCCATCAATAGAAAGCTAGGGTCACTGTACAGAATTAAAGCCTTCCTAGCCCCTCCAGCTAAAGGTGCCATAGCTCACTCACACCTTGTTGCAGCCATTCTGTTTGCATCCCCTCTACTCTCACATATGAACAAGACTGTCCTTAACAAGCACTGGATTTGCTACATCCACATTGCCAGGTTTGCCACTGGCCCGCCTGTTAGGACACATCATTGCATCAATCTAAATCAGCTTGGTTGGCTAGCAATACCCAGACTAATACAGTATAACCAACTAATTATGGCCTATAAAATCCTGTATAGTCCAGACAATACTCCTGCACTTAAATTACAATCACCCCCTATAACAATCCTAGACCGCTTCGATCCTCAAACATTGTACTACTTTGAACTAGCGAGTCTATTAACACAGCTGGTGATTCTCTCTTTGCAAATCCTGTACGTAGATCCTGGAACCCACTTCCAGCTGATATTACCCTAATGTCCACCTTAGGTCATTTAACAGTAGACCCAAACAACATTTGGCATGTAACTGGCTATGTCAGTGTATCAGGCCTGGCTAACTGGGATGTGTAACCTGTGTGAACCACTGTACTGTGTAAATACAATTTAATCCTGGCTTGTGCTCAGGTCTAACATTAACCTGTGGAACATGTTGGACCTGCTTACTTATGTAATCTCTGTAAATAATCTGTTTGTACTATGTCATGCTAGTATTCTGTAATGCTGTATCTGCTACCCTCGTAGCTTGTCTCCATGGGCCTACCCTGGGAATGGACATGCATCCAGTTGGGCTATCCCAGTCAACATATGTAGGAGAAATAAATAAAGCAATACATGATATTACAGTGACGACAATACCAGTCAGACATTGCCACACACTGACAGCATGCTGAACACACTGGGGCATATGTGGGGACTCAGACTAGCAGCCTGCCTGTGCATCACACACCTCCGCAGCTGGCACACAGGCATATGTTCCGTAAGAACAGAGCACATGCCACACATGGCACGCACATCCCCTGTGCCACACACCCACAGCCTGTAGGGCTACACAACACACCTGCTACAGATGTGTCAGGTACCTGTCATGTGTGCTGCACTGGTGTCCCACTCAACAGGCTGTATCTGGTGAAGGGCACGGTGATATGACTCAGGGCCACTATGGTCCACCACAGCACACATGCATACAGGTCAGACAGAGGCATGGACAGATATGACTCACTCATTGACCATGCCAGTGTGGCTGCCTGGGACATACCTCCCTGGATTACATGATAGGGAACATAGAATGGATCTCTCAGCATGTGGCACAGGCCAGTATGAGCCTGATGTTGGTTGCCAACATACTCTCCCCAGGTATTCTACCACTATATGTGGGAAGGCTGTTGTATGTCTACATTATGCTCAGTCTCCACTGTCATTCATAGGGTATCCACTGGCTGTCAACGTCTGCTTACATGCTAGGGAAGCCACATTGATGTTCACGGGTCATCTTGCACGTGACACACATGGCCCGATGTATACTGGCATGGCTCCTTGGTACACACATACTGTCTTATGCTGCAGGACATGGTTTACATAGCGACCTCCATGGGCATCACACAGGTTAGGACACTAACAGTGCTGCTACACAACTACAGCAGTGTACACCAGAGGATGCATGCACCGGACACTGCCCTCTGCACGGTGAACTGCAGTGTCTGTGCAGTATCAGATGCATAATTCGTGGCTCACAGGTGTTACTCATCACTGACAGGTTATGCCTCTTACCATGCCTGTCGTCCCCTACACATGTAACACACATGGATAGGGGTGTGGTATCCCAAGTTAACACAGATACACACACCTCCAGGTTGTTGGCACAGCACAAACCATCAGGGCCTACTCAGGTGCAGCTGACAGTGTGTCGGACTGCCATCTGGTTCATAGCATGGCACACACAACCCTCACATACACAGGAAGACCACCTATCCTCCATAACAACACCGGCAATATGACAGTCCCATGAACTGTGTTTATAAGGCCATACTGCATCCAGCTGAACATTGTGTGTGAGCATTACTGTAGCTACAACACTCTAGCTGAAGAGTTCACAGCATGTGGTCACCGAAATGCAGTGGAATGACATGTTACCACTACCACAACAGGTGGGAACATACAGCACCTGTACATTGACTACATGTACACTATATGGGCCAGACCAGATGTGTATCCCCTGCTGTAGGTCTTTCACCATAGACACCCACACTGTATAGGGACCTACCACATGCGGACCATGCACACTAGGACACACAGTCATATTGGTATACATTGCTAATACCATTTATCCACCCAAAGCATGTGTCAGACATGGTAACTACTGCAGGACACAGGTATTGCTGTGTATGTGTCACACACATACATCATGTGTGCAATGCCATTGCTGGGTTAGGCGATGGCATGCATTGGTATGTACAAACACCCGCACAAGGTCATACTGTGTGACACAACCACACGTGATAGTTGTGGGTTACCCAAACATGCCTATCTGTACTCTGACGATGGTAATAGACACAGTAGCAGAGCACACTATTGGCATTACTAGCCAACCAGCCTTGTCTGGCTGTGCTGATAGTGTGGTGACATCCCCTGTGTTTACTGGTGGGGTATGCAGCATCTGGGGTATAGTAATATTTGCCAAAAGGATCTGTTCCCTCACACTTGCATTTACACACACCCTACTACCCCCACACACATGCAAACTTGCCATATGCAGGATTCATTCCCCTACCTACCTATGTCATGACACGTGAGAGGGACGCATTAGCAAAGCGCACTGTTCGGTTTACTAGATAGTTCCTCGTCTCTGGCTATACTTAGAGGGTGCTGACAACATCAGTACTTTGAAAGGGTAATGTGCATCAGGTAGTGTGATCTCCTGATTGCCAAAACTAACATGTTTTTCATACGGAAATGCACACACACAAACCCCCCACATCCAAACACACACACACATGCCATTTACAGGTTTCAAATTCCTACCTAACTACATTACGATACTCGGGAGAGACGCATTAGCAGAGTGCGCTATTCACATTACTGGGAGGCTTCCCTTCCCCTGCTGTACTTATAGGGTGCTGACATCATCTGTGTTAAGAAAGGGGCATCTGCATCCTGTAGTGTGTTCTCCCAGTTGGCAAAAGGAACATTTCCCTCATACATATCTGCACACACACAATAACCCCCCCCCCATCCAAACACACACACTTGGCATCTGCAGGATTCAAACCACTACCTAACTATGTTATGACACATGAGATGGATGCATTAGCAGAGCGCGCTATTCGCATTACTGGGAGGCTTCCCTTCCCCTGCTGTACTTATAGGGTGCTGACATCATCTGTGTTAAGAAAGGGGCGTGTGCATCCTGTAGTGTGTTCTCCCAGTTGGCTAAAGGAACATTTCCCTCTCACAGCCTTTCACACACACAAACCCCACTCACCCACACACATACACACACACTGAGCATTTGCAGGATTCGACCCCCTACCTAACTATATTATGACACTTGAGGGCGACGCATTAGCAGAGCGCACTATCCGAATTACTGGGCATCTGTTCTGCACCTGTAGTATTTCTAGGGTGCTGACATCTTCATTTCCACAGAGGTCTGTGGTTGTCTTACTACCTGTCAGGTGGGGGATAGCATGTATATGCATATGCAGCCACCTACATCAGGGTCAGATGTGCACATCACACTGGCAGGTTATGTTCTATACCATGCTTTGGGACCACAGGACCTGTAACACACAACACTACCAGTCCAGCACACCACACCCACATCCAGGACACACACCTAGCTTCCCTGGGAACAGTGCCAGGATATGCAGGTATTCACATACACCATTCCAGTTGTTAACATCAGGTACAGGCATATTGTGTGTGAGAACTACTCAGGCCTCTACCTCTTTACCCTACCGCCACTACAATTTGTGGGTCCATGTGCTATGGCAGAACCACACACCACAGCCACATGGTTTAATACATATTGCCCATGTCCATCTGCAACGTGGGTACCCACTGTTCCACACCAGAGGTAGACCACCATTGATGATACCTGCCCATGTCCACCTTTCCCTGGATATCCATATCCCATCTCCACCCCCAGGCAAGGTTGTCACTGCACACAGACTGTGTTTAGCACAAGCAGACTCTACACTTGTGTAGACTGGGGTTGATGACTTCAGAGGACCCATGCTGGAGGACTATACTGGCCACGCAGCATATTCCTTGACACTTGCATCCTATGAGCATGTGTACAGTTTGCATTGGTCATTCAGATATTGGCAAAGGCTCTTGCTACACCCATAGTGCCTATGTTAGGCAGGGCTCGAATGACAAACCCACCTTCATAGGTATCACAAGGGATACGAAGCTAAGAGCAATGCTACCGAACGCCAGATATCTAAACCTCCAGATGCGTGCACACAAAACACTCCTTGGCATGGAAAACATCGATATCTGTGCAGTTACAGATGCCTGGTTCAGGGCTACTGAGAGCACACCAGCACTACCGGATTTAACCCGGTTGATTTCTTTGAAACAGTCACCATGGCCATTGACGAGGGGAAGGTGGTTCACACAGCCTACCTGGACCTTGCAGAAGCCGTCACAACAATACCCCACTTGGCCATTCCAGAGAAGGTCACCAGCTTAAATATAAGGCCCTATGTCAGTAGATGGATTGCACAGTGGCTCAAGGACAGATACCACATGGTTAGCATTGCTGGAGCCATGCCAGACCCCACAACAGTTACGGGTTGTGTCCCACAAGACTCAGTCCTGGGACCCTCTTATTGGGTATATTTTATTGGAGGTACAGGCCAACACGGACGGACTGTGGCTGTCCAAATATGCAGATGACTGCAAACAGGCCACCATAATCGCCTCTTCAGTGGACACAAGCATCTTCCAAAGGGGCATCATAGCAACAGACAACTTGTGCCAGAGCCATGGCCTTCTGCTGAACAGTGTTTAGAAAGGGGAATGTGCATCCTGTAGTCTGTTCAGATAGTTGACAAAAGGGACATTGTCCTCACACACACCACCCCCCTCAGACAATCACACACACTTGCCATTCACAGGATTCAAACCCCTACCTAACTATATTATGACACTTGAGATGGACGCATTAGCAGAGTGCACTATTTGCATTACTGGGAGGTTTCTTTTCTCATGCTGTACTTATTGGGTGCTGACACCATCGGTGTTTAGAAAGGGAATGTGCATCCTGTAGTGTGTTTTCCTATTTGCCAAAAGGGACATTTCTCTCCCACAGACTTACACACACACCAACCCCACTCACACACACTGAGCATTTGCAGGATTTGAAACCTCTACCTAACCATGTTATGGCACTTGAGATGGACACATTAGCAGAGCGCGCTATTCGCATTACTGGGAGGTTTCTTTTCTCATGCTGTACTTATTGGGTGCTGACACCATCGGTGTTTAGAAAGGGAATGTGCATCCTGTAGTGTGTTTTCCTATTTGCCAAAAGGGACATTTCCCTCACACACACAAACCCCCCTCAGACAATCACACACACTTGCCATTCACAGGATTCAAACCCCTACCTAACTATGTTATGACACTTGAGATGGACGCATTAGCAGAGCGCACTATTCACATTACTGGGAGGTTTCTTTTCTCATGCTGTACTTATTGGGTGCTGACACCATCGGTGTTTAGAAAGGGAATGTGCATCCTGTAGTGTGTTTTCCTATTTGCCAAAAGGGACATTTCTCTCCCACAGACTTACACACACACCAACCCTACTCACACACACACATACACTGAGCATTTGCAGGATTTGAAACCCCTACTTAACTATGTTATGACACTTGAGACGGACGCATTAGCGGAGTGCGCTATTCGGATTACTGGGGAGTTTCTTTTCTCCTGCTGTACTTATAGGGTGCTGACATCATCTGTGTTTAGAAAGGGGACTGTGCATCCTCTGGGGAGGCAGACACCAAGCATACTCTGGCTAAGCTGTCATTCCCTAGGGCACACAGCCTAGTGTTGACCCTACACCCATATGTTTAATTGTGAAATGCACATTATTTGTTGCTGATAGACTGTTTGCACATCTTTATTGCCATAGCATTCCCTGTTTGTATGAACAACTTGTGCATCTGTGGAAGATGTTTGCATCTGGGAGGGATCCACTATATCATGTATGTCTCTGTAGTCATTTAGCTATGTGCACTGGGCAGACTGCTATAATGTGGTTGGTTCCTGGAATACAACATAACAATACCAGCTATGTGTGTCCAACTGCTACACCGAGATTTGGCCTAAGTGTGTGAGCATGCCCAGTTCAGCCTTCCCATGGCATGTTGTCAATGTGTGTGAGCATGCCCAGTGTGAGCATTCCATATGTTGGACTCTGCAGCCCACCACATTTGTGGATGAGTGTGAACTTCAACAACTATCACCCGTTTATGGTTGTGTGTTGTGTGTCATGTTGTGTAGTTACGGTACAACTGCTTTGTGTGTGAACACAACAGGGTTATACTGTGCCTGCAGTGTTTGCATGGGATACTTTGCATACAGTTGTCAACATCCTTTCACACTGACCTAACACTGTAGTACTGTATAGTGTACTGGTAGTACTTTGACTGTGGTGGGCAGTATCCTAGGCTTTACTGCTATCACTGCTTTACATTTCGATAGTGGGCACAACAGCCTGGTTATGGGCCAGTTGTGTACATCTGACCATGTTGCATTCTGTTCAGATATGAACTACTTAAACCAGGCTTGTCCAACATTGGTAGTGTATTCCACAACATAGGTGTACATTTGCAAACACTAGCGATGTGCCCTAGTCCATGTGTAATGCTATTTGGAGTATGTTTGTCCTTCAACACACATTGTACGTGGAGTTTGCCATGACATATGTCATGGTTAGTATACTGTGCCTCTGTCTACCTGTGACATGACAGTGGTACCCAGGATAAATCTACCATCTCCCATCCACTCATCAGGGTTCCTATTGAGGATAATTGATATGTGACTCTATGGGTAGCCTGTGCTGGGGGTGGCTTCTGTGTTATGGAGCACACAGTACAGCTTGTCGTACGTAAGTCAGTGCTGGGGTTCAGGTCTCTCATGTGCATAGCTCACTGCCATTCAGATTGTACAAGGTGCAGCATGTTCATTGATGCCAGCGACACAGGCAACACATGGCATCTGTGCAAGCTCTTTGATACTCCTGATGAGGTACTGTTGGGGACTTTACAGTTGGTGGAGGTGTCTGCTGAGGTACATCCCACAGGGGCTATTGTAGTCAATTGTACCACTGATGAAGGATGACTGCAGAGCCACAATGACCTCCCCTTATCTAGATCTGACAGCCTTTGTGATTAGGTGGGTATATGGTATGTTCCTGTAAACACTACAGCACATGTTTGTCCAATGCAGGATATCTATCACCTTGTGTCCCCAGGTCTCTCATTACATGTTAACTACATAATGGGTTCACACCTATGTGGTAATTGGTGGGCACTTACTGTATATCCACGGGGGTTGACTATACACGTTTCTGCACTTAGCTTGCTGACATGGCTATGGCACCAATTGTCTGTTTCTATGTGGCCCTTTTGTGGGTTGCTTGTGTCAGCTGGTGGATCATATGTGGTGAGCAGTTTGTAGTCCTCTGCAGACATGTTCGGACACAGTCCTTCCATGTTTGCCTGTACCTATGGGACATATATACCAGACGAGGGGGATCCCAGGACAAAGCCTTGTGGGATGCCAGTTATATCTGGTTTGTAGTCTGACATGGCTGCAGCATGTCTGACCATGTCTGTTCTGTCCTTGGTCTGGTTTGCAACCCCTCTACTGACATGTGGGTTTATATTTAAGCTGGTGAGCCTATCTATAATGAACACATAGGGTATTGTATAGAAGCCTTTGCAAGGTCCAGATACACTGTGTGGAGCACATTGCCCTCATCAATGACCTTAATGGCTGTTTCAATTGAGTCAAACATGGTTAGGGGCAGGATCTGCACTTGGGAAGGCCACACTGGGTTGTGTCCGGTGTCAGTAGGTCCCCAATATCTTTATGTCTGTGGTACATGCTGATCCTTTCCATAGCTGTGCAAACCGAGCTTCTCAGGATTCTGGGGTAGTAGTGTTCAGTATCCATTCAGGCAACACCTTTGTTGAGAAGGACCACTGTTGTTGTACACTGCTCTTTGCTACATATTCTGTGGTAAGGCTGACATTGAGCAGTAGTGTGGTTTGGCATTCCATTCATCTTGGAGTCCATGTTGCACTAAGCCCAGGACAACATCTCATACCATTGCTGCTGTGTGTTTTGCTTTGTAGATGTTGGCTGTTACCTCAGCATCTGCAATGTCAGGGGGCCAGCAGTCTTCTGGGATAGATATTCTGCATTCGGGGGGGGGGTTTGCACTGCACCTGTCAGGATGTATGTTGGCAATATGTGTGTGTGTTTGTGATATTTGTGTGATTCAGGGCATATCTGTGAATTCCCAACATGGTTCCTACCTTCAGTTGTGAAAGCCTTGGGATTATCCTTAGTGTCATGTACAATTTGTATCTTCATAGGTTCATAGGGTCATACTAGGCTATCCACCCTGGGCATTTGTTAGCCTAGCCAGAGTGTGTGTGGCTTTTGACACCCCTTGCCATGTGCATATTATGGCCATGTATGTTTTGCTTGGCTGTGCCTCTGTCTGGACATGACACAGTGAAGACCCCCAGTGTAACTCTACAATCATCCATCCACTTGGCAAGATTCCTGTTGAAGAGTGTCAGTGAGGGGCTCTGCCTAACATGGAATGGGATTGTGGTCCAGGGTGTGGGGAGCCTCTGGATTATGTATCTGTCCCACCAGCACATCCTATTTCATTATTTGTTGAGGATGACATCTCTCCCTCTCACAGCTCCGATGGATTTGTGTTTTCTGGGGTGGAGCATGTCCATTACTCCTGTGTTGGGCATGGCCTCCTACAACAGGCATGCAATGCCTCTGTGTAGGCAGTATGTGACTGGATTCAGCTGGGGTGTCTACAGCCAGGCAGCATATGACATATATTTGTGACCCTTTATCCTCTTGGTTAGGTACCTTTGAGGTCTTTCTAACTACTGCAGGTGTCAGGTAAGGTACATCCCATATGAGGCATTGTACTGGATTATGGGTGTGATTGGAGAAAAGTATGGGGGCACAATGACCTCTGTTGCCGTAGATGTGACTCCTTTCCTGCTACGGTGTCAAATGTAGACAGTCTTCCTAGCCACATTGGCAATGTGGGTGTCACATAACAGGTTACTGTCCACTTGTGTCCCTAGGTCCCTGGTTACTCTTTCTATACATACTGGTTTACCACCTATGTGGTAATTAGTGGTACCTTGTTTGTTATTTGGTGGGACATTCATACTGCCCATTGTCTTCAGGACAGCTGGGTGGGGTTATTGTGTGTGAGAGTGCGGTCTGTAGCATGCTACAGACTGCACAGCAGTCTTGCCTACAGTTAGTTGCACATGTGTGAACTCCAATGCCTTGTGCATTGTCAGTTACCTGGACGTATGGGTGTCTGTGCTGACTATGGATACTCACCCTCCTTTTATGTTTCGTTCCAGGTTTTGGGGCCATGACACATGACACGTGGTATAACCTGGTAGTGCTGGTGTGCTATCAGGAGGCTTGCAGCAGGTTTCTGTCACTGCACAGACATCGATGTTCTCCATTCTGGGGATGGCCTCGGGAGCATGCATATTGGGGTGTACACATCTGGCATTGGTCAGCATTTCCCTTATGTTTCTTCCCACTTATGTTTTCTAGGGTGGTGGGTTAGTCTTTTCAGCCTTGCCTACAAAAGGCTCTATGGAGGTGGCAAAGGCCTTATCCAATATTCAGACACCCAGGGGTAACAGGTGCAGGCCATCCCAAGGACAGCTGCGTGGCTTGTCAAGCATGACATCCCAAGCGGACAGACATTGCATCCCCTTGGAATAACACCAGTAAGTGTGCCACTTGCTATGACTGATCATTCCATGTTTGTACTGTGGCATTACTCTTGGTAAGGGTAGGATGCTGCGAATGGTGAGTGTCATACTGGCCTGGACTACATAATCAGATAGCTCATCTATGTCTCTTTTCATGTAGTCTAGGGCGGTACATCTCAGGTCATTCACACTAGCATGGACTATGACTGCATCATATTTCTACTTGCTTTGGAGTGACCTACATACTTCTGTTATGTGGCATATTGTGGCAGCCTACAGGCAGCTTACTGTACCCTTTCCCTTGTTCAGTCTGGTGTGCGGGACAGCAGTGTGTCTGACTATGGAGTCACCTATTACAACTGTATCAGGCATGTTGTTTCTCCTTCTGGCCTGTGACTGTTTGGCACACCAGCTTTGTGTGCTATGTGTTGCATGTGCTATGTTTGGAGGCTGTTTGATTGGGTGTCTGCTTTAGAGGCCTCTGTTGGTGTACTGTGTTTGTAATTTGTGCCTCCGGGAATGTTTGTCTGTGTTTATGTGTTTGGTTTGCAGTTGTGATAGGTCTATGTGGGACTGTGTTTGTGGTGTGTGTGGTTACCTTCTCCTACTGACTTGTTTTGGGAGTACTGAGTTGAGGGAGCTCAGCCTCCAGTTTGGATGGATGGTTGCATCTCTCACATATGTTTGTATTTCTTGGGTGGTGTTGGGGGTTGTCTGTGTACTTGGGGCAGGTGTGACATTGCCTCAGGATTCACAGATTCCACTTGTTGTGGCTGGCCTTAGTGGATTGCATGTGTGGACAGATCTTATTGCCATACTACTGATCAGTGATTACTTCATTGTTCATGTTTGCTCTATCATGTAGTAGCTTCCTCATTCTTTTGCATGTTTTGGTTATGGCTGGTGTCCACCATGCCAGATTTAGGCACTGTGTCTTGTTTTAATTTAGGACTGCATAATCCAAGCATTCCTGGCAGTGTTCATGGAATGGCTGTATTACAGGTTCTGAGGTGTGGCCCATATTTTGCACCTGCACGGGACCTTTAATGGATTCCACATCAGTTTGGAGGAGTGCAGATATTGCTTAACACCTGTTTTCCACTGTGGTTTCCCAGCCAGGGACTGTGGTCAGGATTTGTATATCCAGTGTGATTACTCTATGGTCTGGTTTTACCAGTGAGCAATGCACTTCTCATCTTGACATCCAGTACCCATGTTGCTGATTATCACATCCAGTATGCTTACCCGTTCTGTGGGAGTGGTACATTGTTCCTGGGCCTTTTGGTTTGTGGATTCTATGAACCTTTGTCCGACACTGTTGGAGCTAGTATAATGCTCCCAGTCTATGTCTGGGTATTTGCAGTCACCCAATTTAATGTGGGTTGGAGGACTTGATATATTCATGTATTCCAGCATAGGCCGGATGCAGTTCCTGGTTTTGGGACAGTAGTCTGTAGCAGGCTATGAACTGGGGGGCAGATTTAGCCACTGTTACTTGAGCATGGCTAGTCCATGCTGCTTTTTGTTGTGGTACCGACATGGGGGTGTGGTTATCCTTGACAATTCTTGCTAGTCACCCTCCTTTTGTAGCTTGTTCCAAGTTCTGAGGATGTACAGCACAGTATGAGGTGTAACCTGGTAGTGTTAGGGTGCTGTTGTGAGCCTTGCCTCAGTTTTCTGTTACAGCACAGTTATCAACATTCTCCATACTGGGTGAGTTTAGACTGCATGCATCTTGCTGTTTCAACTTATCCCTTATCTTATTCTTATCCCTTCTGGTACCTATGGAGATAGGTTTGTGTTTTGAGCCTTACCTATTCAGGGCGCACTGTGGGTGACAACAGCCTTTGCCAGTATCCATACGGCCTGCACTGATAGGTGCACGCCAGTCCTAGCAGGTGGTGCATGATGTCATGCTCTGCATGTCATCCCAGACTGGCACACATTGGGTCCCCTTCGACTAACTGCGATACTTCAGTCAATTGTTGCACTTGATCATCTCGTTGTCATGTTGTGGCATGATGCTTGGTGAGGGTAGGATGTTAGTCAGGGTCCTCAGGTGTGCATATAGTACTTGGTGTTACATTACTTAACATATAACATTCATGCCTCAGGTGGTGCAGCAGGGCTGCCTCTGTCGGATGCGCATATTACACTTCCCTGTACATGTTTGAGAGCAGGTTGTGTCACGTTAGGCATCCCTGTTACTATATGAGTGAGTCAGAGAGGGGTATCATTCCCAAGGTTCCTACTGAGCCAGTGTATGTGCTATGCGTTGCCTCTTTGCCAAGGCCAGGGCATACTGGGCACGCCTCCTTCTGCCTACTGGGGCAGGCTCAGGTTGTTCCTCCTCCGAGTCACACTCTGCCTGTGATGGCCTTGGCAATGGTGGGGGGCTGTTTGGCCCAGCCCTATGCTGGTCCTGCTGCAGCTGTTTTCACAAGATCATATTATGTAGCCTAGCACATACCATGACAATTTGGGTACATGTAGTTGGTGTGTACTGCAAGGCTCCACCAGATGTGTCCAGACACCGGAACCGTGACTTGAGCAGCCCAAACACATGCTCTATCACATTACATGTTTGTGCGTGTGCCTCATTATGGCGTTCCTGTTCAGGTGTGTGTGCGTTTCTGATGGGTGTCATCAGCCACGGCTCCAGTGCATAACCTGCATCCCCCACTAGGTGTCCGTGTGGGATGTCCCCATTGGCAAATGTCTGGTACAGCTCGTCAAATGCCAGATGTGGGAATCGTGATAACTCCCAGGGCAGCCAGCACACACATTCATTATTATGCCCTGGGCATCACACATGACCTGGCAGTTGATGGAGGGGAAGCCCTTGCGGTTTATGTAGGCCCTACCCTGCTCTCCTGCTGGTGCTTTGATGCGTATGTGCGTGCAGTCTATAGCACCCAGTACCTCAGGGTATTCCGCTATTTGCTGGAAGAGACGCATATTGCTGGCCAATACCTCACGGGCATTGGGGAAATATACATGATCACCGACATGTGCTGACATGGCATCCAGGAACTGGTGTAGTACCCTGGAGGCTGATGCCTGTGATATCCCCATCATATCGCCAGTTGGTCTCTGGAAGGTACCTGTTGCTAGTATTCTTAGGCCAACACATACCTTGGTTTCCACTGGGATGGGTTCCCCTCTGTTGGTTCTGTGTGTGAGGCGTGGCCTGCACAGCTCAACAATCTGCTGCAGGAGCTCTCTGTCCACTCTATAGCGCTCTACTATCTCCAGCTCATGTAACCCGTGGTAGGTGACCATGGGCCTGTACACTCTTCTCCGTCTCCTCACTGTGGGTTGTCTGGCACCTTCTGCATTGTCACCACCCTCAGCAAGTCGCCTATGTCTCATTATGACAGCTATGGCAGCCCCTAGCATTTCTGCTCTGAGTTCAGCTTTTTCAGTTTTCACTTCTATTAGCTTACTCCTGTCTTGCAGTGTCTCTTAATGAAAACATTCTGCACTACTGTTTGCAGAGTTTTAAGTGCTGGGCTGGGCTACTATTCTGCCTGTGTAATTGCCTGCTTCTAATTATTTTCACCTGCTAGCTTCAGCAGTTATCCCTGCTAGCTTCCTATTAATTCTGTTGCTTCCTTTTTCCTCTCTGTTTCCTCAGAGGGGAGCAACTTGCATACTATCTGAAACACGCTCACAGTGCCTTACACGCGCGCACACGTGCTTACACGGTTAGGGATCTACTTATTCAGGTTTAAACGCGTGTACACCCGCGCAAACACTGTTACACATCTGCCAACAGCCTCCTACATCCTCAGACTGCCTTACACGCGCGCACACCCACGCAAACAGTGTTAAACATCTCCCAACACGCTCCCACATGCTCACACTGCCTTACACGCGCACACACTGCCTCACTCGCGGTTCATTGCGTGCACACGTGCGCATGCACGGCCAGCAAGAAACTTTGGTATAGGTAACAGTGTACACCTTCCATTTCTTGTCTTTCCATGACTTATCTAGTGGCACAACTCTTTCCATGATCTGTGCCTGTCATCTGTCATGTTACACTGGCCTCCAATGAACTGCATTTCTGTCTACCATTCCCCCCAGTGATGTCACCTATCTCCTACTCTATTCCTCCCCCTTTTGTATCTCTTACACTACTCAGACCGTGCTCATTTGCTATGTGACTGTGGGATTCAGTATCCTAACCCTCATTTACATGTGATTGCCTACCATCTTTTTTATGGTTTTATACAGCGCAGCCCGTTTGAGCGGGGCTGTGCTGGGTTTAAACATTGGCGATTGCCGAAAAAAAAATCATATTTTTAATATTTTTGCATCGGGTTATCTTGCCAATGGCCACATATTTGGCCATTGGCATGCTGCCTGACTCATATGCAACCTTTTTTTGGAGCTGACATCGCTCCTTTGTGGATTTTGCAGAAATGTACTCAGTTGTCAACTGAGTACATTTCTGCAGCTAAAACGTCTCCTACACAGACTGGTTTCTGCTTCGTGGATCGCTAATATACCTCATTTGCATACCTTTCGGATGCAAGTGAGGTATTTAGCATGTCCACTCCCAGTCCGTGTAAGAGACGTTTTAGCTGGTCTCTTACACGGAGTTTAGGGCTGTTCCTGGATCGCGAGGCTTGCATGGAGTGTTGCACGTCTCTTACACTCCGTGCAAGCCTTTGTGAATCCTGCCCAGTATCTTTATTTCTAGAAAGTCTGAATATCAGCAACTTTGGTCTGAAATTTGGTACATTTATAAAAAGCATATAGCCAAGGCATCAAGGGTTGCTGGACTTCATAGAAGGATTTGTCTGATGTCTGTGTTTTAAGCACATGATTTCAGTATGCTATAACAGTCTGGACAGCAGGAGAATATAATACACTTTATTTATATTTAACTACAGTATATGTGTTTTTTGAAGAATGGATTCTCTCATCTGACTGTAAATAATAACTTTATCACCTTTGACTACTTGTGCTTGTATATACTGCAGCTCATCTCAATAGAGATAGTACAGGTGGGTACTTCTTTGTAACAGGGACATTTGTTCTGGCCAGCCTTTCATAACTTCCTATACTTTTCCTTGTACCCGCCCTGTAACTGGAATATCAGTATCACTCTTCCACAAGAAATCTACCCTGTAAATATTGAAAGTATTGTACGTATTTCCACATTGCTTAAAAAATTGAGAATATTGTTGGGTTTTTTTTTGTTATCCCCTTTCTCTGTGTATTTACTTTTAAAATGCATTGTTGTTATCATATGATATATAATCCATTTTCATTTTTGTTACAGATTTTTTAAATTATATTATGTACTTTGTTCCTCTGATGCCTGTGTTATTACTGGAAAGGAGCAATTGACCAATCTAGCTACCCAGTTACCAACTTTTAAACAAATCAGTCAATCAATCAATAAATCAATCAATCTATACTTTTTTCTGAGTACAATTCTTAACCTTATTCATTTCTCAGCAGACATGGGTATATGTGAGAGACATAGCCCAAAGTACTTCTAAATAATAAAATGACTGACATTTGAAAACACCAAAGGGTAATGTTTAATAAAAATTAAAAAAAAACTTATTATACTTAAAAATAAAGTCAAAATAAAATAAAAAAGTCTTGCTAAACTTAACAGTGAACTCTGGACCCTTATATAATAAACTAGAGTCAGATATGAGGTAAAAACTGCCACCCAGGCAAAGGACAGCCACAATGCCTTCTTTAACTATATTAGAAACCTTAGAAACAATGACCGGCATTGTGCAGAGCTAATAGTAAATGATATCACATACTCAGACTGAGAGGACATAGCCAGTCTAATAGCAGATAAATTTAGCTCTACCTTTGACACCTACCACCCTCCTACATTCCCAGATCTCATATTTGCCTTTACACTTCTCCCCTCCAATCTCCCATTAATAAACAAGTCCTAAAGGCACCATTGAGGATAAGAACACTGCTCCTGTGTGGTTCAATAACATACCAGGCTGCTTACTGGGCAGCCTGAAACAGGACCAGTGTGACCCCAAACAGAGACTATTCAGTGTCAGCTTCCAAACAAGCTTTGTGCTGGAGTAATGGAGGAAGTAACTGTCCTCTTGCAGAATGGTGGGGCTTCAATGGACCCAATAAATTATAGACCTATATAGGTTCATAGGTAATTACTAGGCTAACTACCCAGGGGGGCATTTTAAGCATAGCCATACTTCCCAAATTTAACTGACAAGTTTTGATATCCCACTGTTATTTTATGGGGTATATTTAGGCTTGAGCATGGGTGGTCAAGCATTTATAGCCTACCTCTGTCTAATCTGATTTCCCATCCACTGGTCCAAGCTATGCTTGAATTGGGATAGGGAAGAACTGAGCTTCACTTTGATGGGAAACCTGTTCCAGAGAAATAATGGTCTCTGAGACCATACCTTTCAACTGCCCAGATTTCTGCTTTATATTTTCAGTCTCTTCCTTATAAAATTTGTGTTAATTTTTTTTTTTGGGGCAAATAACCGAGGATTGAAGTCAACTAAATAATGACATACATTTGAATTTCAGACAATATCCTTCAGAAAATGCATGCTAAGGAAAATCTTGTTATTCTAAAAACTTACTAAGTTTGCAAGAGCAATATTTAAAATCTGTCCCTATTTTGAGCCTCTTTTTACCCCATTAGTTTAGGCTTTGTCCAGATTTCTTGTGCTAAGAGGTTGAGAGGTTTGTCTGAGAGACATACCTGCCCCTCCAAAATATCCTATTTTGGCTTGCAGATGAGATTTAGATCCTAGACTGGGTAATTCTATACTATCTGTTTTGTGGATGGACAACAGTTGAGATGACAGGGATGCTTTCTAGGCCAGGCATAGATTACTTCTCAGCAATTTGTAGGAGATTGAGTACAGGGATAGGGCTTTGAGGTGGTCTGCATAGGACATGTTATCTTTTTGTGAGGAACCTCTGTGGATGCTTCAGTTGTTGGATATGCCTGGTCAGTTGCATGCCAAAGAGGGTGCTATACTCAATGACTGGTCTGATATGGGCCAAGTACAGTGGAACAATGACATCCTTTGACCTAGATGCCATACTTTTGTTTATAAGTTGTGCAACATAGAATGATTTCCTTACTGGTATAGCTGCATAACGATCAAAGTCCAGCTTATTGTCTATATGTGTTCCCAAAACCCTGACCACTGGGTCTACTGTCAGCAGTGTATTGCCAATGTTTTAGTTTCCAGGGATAACCATCTTCCCAAAGGATACTATTATGCATTTCTTGATGCTGGGTTTTAGACCGTGGCTCTGTCAGCAGTTATTATTGCCAGGACTTCTTGGAGAGTATTTGTGTTGCTGGTTAATTCTTTAACTGCACCTATTTTGCAGTCATCTGTTGCATGGCATTGACGTTGACATCAGAGAAGAAGTGCTACAAAGGAGTGATTCCAGCACTGAGCTTTCCAGGGCTCTGCTAGTGACTGGTCTCTTTACAGAGGCAGTCTCTCCTTTCCTAGTTTCATGGGTTCTATTTGTGAGCCAGCTGGCTATCCAGAGGGTGACATAGAAGGTTAAACCTAATTTTGTGTGTTTGTCTATAATGCCTGAGTGGGATATTATGTCAAATTCTTTGGCCAGGTCAAGATAGGCAATATGCATCATTTTACCCTTGTCCATTGCTTTAGTGACCTACTTAAATATGCCCATCAAGAAGAGTAAGCATGGCCTTTCCTTAACAAAACCCACACTGGGTTGGATCCACTGTCTGAAAGTTTCCTATGTCATTGTTTATCATCTCCTTGAAAATTCTTTCTGGGGTTTTGCATGTGAGACTAGCCAGACTTATGGGATCTTTAGCTTACTGGGTCCTTAGATGGCCTACGTTTGTGCAGAGGGCTGACAGTTACAGTCCTCCATTCACTTTGCATGAAGCCTGTCTGAATGCTGTGGTTAAACAGTGATTTTAGTTCTCTGTGTAGGTCATGTTTCATGCTATTAAGGAGGCATCCTTGGATTTTATTGGGGACCATGGGTGCAGTGCTCCTAGCCTTGGAAAATATATTGAGGCCCTGTTTCCTATAGTGACAGAGAGTTATGGGTGAGGGTATTTCCCCTGGGGTACCTGGGGGGAGGAAATGAAGTTAAATCTGTTGGTCAGTAAATCTGCTGCATTTTCTGAAAGAAGGTCGAACAGCTATTATCTGTTTGCGAACTGTTAATGCCACAGGAGTACTAAAATACAAGAAATACATTAGGGCCATACCATGGTTATGGTAATTATTCTTCTATTTCTCAAACTGAAAATGGACAAAATTTTATATTATCAGTTTCTAGGATGGTTTATCCCAACTTATGTCATCTCCCACAACCACTGCTTGTCTGACTAGCCTCAATTGTAAAGCTGTGGAAAGGAAAAGCATCATTATGGAATTAATAAATAAGGACATAGGTAAACACCAAACTCTTGATCAAAGCTAGTTTGGATTTGTTAAGGGAAGATCCTGCATACATTACCTGATTGATTTGAGAGGCTACTAAAGCAATGGATGAAGACAAATCAATACACACTGCAAATATGGATCTTTCAAAGGCAGTCTGCCATCCCACACTGAGGTTTTTAGTTAAACTATCCAAGTCAAATGGTAATTCTTGTGTAACTCATTAGATAGCAAATAAACACACAAATATAACCCAGCAATTAGGGTGGGTTGCTCTGCTTCCTCCAAAAGACTTGACTTATGTACCCCAAGGTTCATTCCTTGGACTACTGCTCTTTGGCATTTATTTGTCAGAGGTCTAAGCTACTGCTAATGGTATGTGGTTGGACAAAGTCTGCAGATGACTGCAAACTTGGTGCCAACATAATTTTTCTAGAGGTGACCATAATCCTCCAAGAGCACCTGTCCTAAGCAGATAGCTGGTGGCAAAACCATGGAATAAAACTAAATACCAAGAAATGTATAAGTGTGTCCTTCAGTAAGCATGACCCCCTTAAAGCTATCACATTGCAAACACATCCCCTGAAAATGTTCCTGTAGTCAAGGATCTGAAATCTATGTTGACAACAAACTGTCCTTTGATCACCATGTATCCCTTATTGGAAGGAAGTCCTTTTTCATTGTACAGCTTATATCTAACGTTATGACATTCAGGTCAAGGGATATACTCATTCTACTGCAGTTGGTTCTCATAATGCCATTCATTGGATATAATGCCCTTTCAGTACGTTGTGCAAATATTTCTCACAACTGGAATGATGCAACACTTCCTCATAAAAACTACACAGACCATCTCTTAGACTTGTTCCTCTTCTCAGTATCATACAGGCTATTGAAAGACGACCTCTGCCTGGTGTATAGAGCTTCAAAAGACCCTATCCTGTCAGACTTATTACACATTCCCAATTCCAGTGTGGCATTAAACACCCACTCAAGCAATTTTCAATCTATTTTGTAACAGAAATAGAACGTGTTGGAGGGATGACAAAGAATTCTGCTTCAGTGTAACCATCATCCACTCCATATAAAGCAAAGTACTTCTCTTATCCTATTTGTAATTTGGATGAATGAATATCTCCTTCTATAGCACCCTTATGGACAGAGGGCAACAAGTAAATCTCCTAACATTCCCCTGTTCTGCCAATTTCTAGGTTATTTGTACATGAAATACAAGGGCTAAAAACTACTAGGAGAACAGAAAGCTAGGATTCGTAAGATCTTCATAGATCAATAGCCTTGAAAGTACCTATGAACCTATAAAAATATACACTGTACCACATCTTCACATACACAGACAATAATTTAGTAATAAAAAATATTAAACATAAGCCATTTATTGTACCACTCTAACTGCATAGCATTAAATTTTTTTCCATTAAGCTAATGATGGATCTTGTATATGAAGCCATCCAGCCTTTGTGAGTATATAAAATTCAGCCATGTTTATTTTCTTCAAATTATCCAGCTGTTGGAGCAGTTCATCTACCTGTTAGATATGTTAGGGAGCTTACAGGATATATGTATAATGCTTTTTATTTGATTGTTTTGGTAACCTTCTTGAAGATGTCCACCAGGAAGAGTAGGCATGGCCTTCCCTTGACAAAACCACATTGGGCTGGATCCACTGTCTGAAAATTTCCTTTGTCATTGTTTATCATCTCCATGAAAAATCTTTCCGGTGTTTTGCACATGCATGGAAGATTACTGACTGTAGTTTGTTATTCACAGATTTATACAGATCTCACCATCCTTCTTAAGCAGGCTGATAATTTGATCCCTCTTAGTTTGGCCAAGAGCTACCTCAATGTACTTCTCATTCACAATGAAACTTGTTTTCCCCACCAGAGATTCACTTACCTAATTTCAAACCTAACTAAAACATTTATTGCATCTCTTATCCAACTTCCTAAAAATGTTTTAATGTTAATTTTTTCTGTGCTCTGAGTCAAAACATATTTATTACAAAAAAAAAAAAAAAAAAAAAAAACAGAAATTGCTTACTATAAAATTCTCACATATTAATAAGCGGCCTTAGGCCAATCCTTTCAATTTCTTCTCTTAACAGAAGTGGTCAGAACCACATGATAATTTATAATGGCTATTTACTTCCTGAGTTCCTCAGTTTCCATAAAGATTCCAGTAGGGTCAGTCACAAGTGCATTAATGATGAATACAATATTGTTGAAATCATAAATCTGTGATCTTTAAAACTGGATATTTGAAAAAAAAAAAACAAACATTAATTCAAAATATAATTGTATACATTAAATGCTTTTAAAATAGTATGTATATTTTTTCAAAAGCTGACAGCTATGTTGGCGCCATTTGTTCTGGATTTAAACCAGGCCAAAGCACAACAACGGCCCCCATATCGTTCATTGATACAGTAAACCAAGCCTGTGATGATGGTAAAATTGTCTCCACCCTCTTCCTAGACCTATCAAAGGCATTTGATGTAGTTTCCCAACCTTTACTTCTAACCCAACTCTCTAACATTGGACACTCCCCCTCCACACTCAACTAATTTTCAAGTTATTTAAAAGACAGGCAACAGGCTGTCATGGCAACACTCCATCTCACCATGTCTAAACACAGCCTTTGGAGTTCCCCAAGGCTCTATACTTGGACCCTTTCTTTTCACCATTTTCATTGATAATTTCCATTTGTCTGTGACTTAGGGAGCTCTTATTCAATACGTAGATGACTCAAATATTGCATGTTCGGCTGACTCAGTTTCTGACCTACAAAATAAAACTCAAATGGCCTTCTCCACCAATGAAACCTGGATTTATAATAATCATCTAGCCCTAAATTCAAATAAAACCAAGATAATTTTCACCCCTAAGAAAACAACTTCATTAGACAAAACCAAATGTTCTATTTATTCCTATAGTAACTCAAAAATTGAAATAGCTAGATACACAAAACTTCTTAGTCACCATTGACGAATACCTCAAATATGATATGCACATACAACACAATATTCTCAAAACTCATCAAAAGCTAGTATTCTGTATAGATGTAGCTATTTCTTAAGCCCCACCCCTAAACAAATCCATGTTGGCACTTTTCTGCTCCACTCATTCATCTGTGACATTCCTCTTCTTACCAACCTCCAATCATCACTAAAGGCAAAGCTCGAGACCTTGTTAAATTCACAACTAATTCCAAATACTCTCCCCATCACTGCACTGCACTACACTCCCAAAGCTGGCTTGAACTTCCACACTACCTCCCCTAGTTGCACATAACTACAGCACACAAAATGATCTTTAAGCCCTCGGATCGTCCTGCCCTCAGCTCAATATTTACTTATTACCTCCCATATAGGTCCCTCAGATTAGAGAATCAGCAGCTCTTGCAAGTACATAAACCAGCCGGCCAGCTTCTTTATTCCTGCTCCATAGCCAAAGATTGGAATACTCTACCATTATCAATTAGATCAACCCAGAACCTTACCTTTTTCAAAACTTCATTACACGAAGACCTATCTTCTTTTTGAACTATACGTGCACCAACCCTACTTCAAATATTGTCTATAAGTGATGTCTTTCTAAATGCTTTCATATAAGGTACACTGTAATTCCTCACTGCTCTAACATCAGCAAATTCCATGTAATGCTACATTCTTTGCTTCTTATAACCCATATGCTATTTGTTGACATCTGACTGTTAACTAATCTTTGTATTTATTTCTGAATTAATATTATTAATGTTTTCTTCACTGTGGAGTTTTTTCCCCTGGCAAATTCCATGTAATGCTACCTTCTCTGCTTGTTGTTACCTATATGCTAATTTGTAGTCATCTGATTGTTAACTTTACTTTGTATGTACTTCTGAATGAATACTATGACTGTTATAGCTATTGTGGAGCTTTTCTCCTGGGCTTCCACTGAAAATGTGCTCTGAACAGCCCAGTGGACTTTCCCAGTAAACAAAGTGCAAATAAATAAAGAAACACAATGGAGCCCACTGGTGGAACTCTCGACCATGTAACATAATAATCCATCTGGGTCAAAAACAGCCACATCACCTTGGAAATAATAGGTCCACAGTTCAATGCAGTTGAGTAAAATAAGAATTTATTCCACACGGTAATCTAATCAGTGGCAACAAAACCAAACCAAATCAGTAAAAGACAATAGTATAGTAAGTGCTTTTGTCTACATAAATCTTGGACTTTATCAAACCAAGCGCTTCAACATTGTGACTGTTTAAATAATACTCCCACTTAACACAATCAATTAAAATCAATTGGTATCAATCAAACAACATTAAGAAAACATTTTTAACCCTTTGGTACATATATAAAAAACAAAGAATAATGTTCATTGATACCCGCTGGGTAATTGGCTCCTAATTTGAGTTGCCATTTAACCTCACAATGAACATTTTTCTTTGGTACCCATCTTAAAGGATATAGCATTGATGTTATAAATGATGTTTGCAACTAATGTTTGGTAATGTTTCTCTCTTTTTTTCTACATTCCTATTTTTTACATTCTCTTTTTTACATTATTTTATATTTTATTATATATATTTTTATATATGTACCAAAGGGTTAAAAGTGTTTTCCTAGTGTTGTTTGATTGATACGAATTGATTTTAATTGATTGTGTTAAGTGGGAGTAATATTTAAACAGTCACAATGGTAAAGCACTTGGTTTGATAAAGTCTGGGATTTACATGGACGAAAGTGCTTACCATACTATTGTCTTTTACTGATTTGGTTTGGTTTTGTTGTCACTCATTAGATTACCGTGTGGAATAAATTCATATTTTACTCAACGGCATTGAACTGTAGACCTATTATTTCCAAGGTGGTGTGGCTGCTTTTGACCAGGGTGGATTACTTGTGTTACAAAGTGCAAATAAATAAATAAATAATTCTGAAGTTACATTCTAAGCCACATTAATTAAAGGTCAATAGGATTTTATAAAAAAAGAAATGTTAAATTGCCATTGAATGCTGTAACCTCAAATATACTCTGGCAGTTCTTGATGTTTGTTTTATAGTTGTGAAATTTCTAAATGGATTCAAAGTCTATACTAAGTAAACAATAAACATTGCTGGTGGCCGCTGTGTTGCAGCGGTTAGCATTGCCACTGCTCAGCAAGAGGTTCTCTGGTTTGATTCTTGGCTGCGTACCTTCTGTGCGAAGTCTGCATGTTCTCCATGTGGTCACTTGAGTTTCCTCTGGGTAATCTGGTTTCTTCCCACATTCTAAAGACATACTGCAGATGGATTGGATGCTCTAAACTGGCCCTAGGTGTGAGTGTAATTTTGTGTGTGTGTGTGTGTGTGTGTGTGTGTGTGTGTGTGTGTGTGTGTGTGTGTGTGTGTGTGTGTGTGTGTGTGTGTGTGTGCGTGCCTTCTGTGGAAGGCTGGGTGCCAGGCTGGCAACAACACAGTAAAACTCCACTGCCAATCGTTCTGCAGACCGTTGTTCCACCGTGGTGACCCCTAATGGGAAAAGCCAAAAGAAGAAGAAGTAAATAATAAACATTGCAAAAGCAGTGTTTGTGAGTTATAGCCAGTATATTGCAATACTGGCATTTGCCACAGGCTCACTACTCACCTGGGGCATCTCCACCAGACACTAGACAATATGGGGAATTTATAAAGAAATAGCTCACTATATTAGTAAAAGTAGCAAAATGACCAGCAACATGCATGGAAGGAGTGATATATCATATGTAAATGAGTGTCAGCATGCTAATGAAAGCCACTGCATATGCAAAAGACAAAATCAAACATGGCAGCATGATTCAGAAAGCTATAACATTTGTGAAATGAACAATTATGTGTACATCATTATTTCTCAGTGAACAAGTGTGCAATGTGTGCCAGTGAAGCTGCAAGCTGCTCTGCTGCTCTTAGCATAAGAGAAATATTTATAAGTGGCTCACATACACTGCCTCCATGAATTGGACACAGTGGACCATTACTGTGTGGACAAAGATATGTGGAACCTCAAAGACTGGTGCTGCTCTTACAAATGATCAAGGGGATGCATGAAATGCCTACCCTGGTGGAAACAAAGGTTTCTGTAGCATAAATTGTTTTTGCTACAGGGAGTTGTTAGTGTTCAACTGTGGACATGTTAGGAAGTTTACAGGCCTCAGCCTTGTGATTCATATGCCAGTTCATAGTTGTGCTGTTAATCCATGTTGAGGAATAAAACAGACAAACAGTCCAGGAAAGGACACCACTGTGTGTGCATATTATAAAATATTACAATTCAGTCTTGTTTTGTGGAGCATTGGCTGCATCCACATTTCCATTAAGCCTTCATCTGCACCATGCACAGGGTATTATATATATATATATATATATATATATATATATATATATATATATATATATATATATATATATATATATATACTTGTATATAAACACATATAGATAATTTGTCTGTGAATGATACATGCAGTTCCCATGATTCCCATCTCTGGTTCACTGCACTGCTGAAGACATGGAGCATTTGGAAATGTACACTCAGAGTAATTAAATCCTGCTTTCAGTGCCTAGATATGCATAATGTTGCAGAGCAATATACTTCAGAGACATGCAGCAAGATATTTGTGGTTTGTGCCATGTTACATAACATAGTGCCAGAAAAGCAGTTATAACAACAGGAAACCATAGGATTGGCAGACATGCCTACACCAGCAGAAAAAGGAGAACTAGTTGGGAAGTTGTAGGAAGATATGACTGCAAAAAGCTTCCTATATGAGGCACAGGCCTGCTTAACATGTTGTGGAACTAGCAAGGAGGTGGTATCTGGTCCACAACCATGGCACATGACAAGACAGAATAATAGTGATGTAACTCGGATATGCATTTCAAATGTTAATATACCCACATATGCACAGCCATCATCATTTGCACACATGGTGTGACAGTGATATGAAACAGCAAAGCTAGAATATCTGTAAAGGTCATGGATATTGACTAAAGTACACATGCCTATAGCTGGCAGGTTGTGGAGTGTCACAGATCATGTCCACGGGTGATGATGTAGAGTTTACAGTGGTAGAATGTTGGCTGTGCATACCATTTGTCTCTGCAGTATCAGTTCTACAGGCATGTGATCCAGAGGAGGGTGTACCACAATGCTTACATGTGCAGGAATGTCATTCTGGACCCTGCTGTGTGGTACTGGCAGGTGAATGACTCTCACTACACCATGCCTGGGAAAAGGTAGGGAACACTGACAGAAACTTGGCTGCTGTCAAAAGGACCCTGAGTGAATTGTCTGGTAAAATATGCCTAGAGATGAGCTAGACAAATGTCAGCCACATCCATGTTACTATCCATTGCCTGGTGAAGAAGCCACAATGGAGCCAGATGAGTGCTAGCCACATACATCTGGCCATCCTTGGCCATGGGTTGAAGACTCACTGCAAATGGCCACTTGTCAAAAGTGACCTTGCTCAGCTGCAGTTGCACACTGCAGGTGGCCTTGCTCACCTGTAGCATGCAACAGTCCCCTCCCTCAGCAATGATTACCAGCTGATCACTGCCTTTTTGGTTGCTATTGCTTACATTGCTTGCAATGTTTGGAGGCATTCTCAGGGGTTATGCAGACCTTCATGCAGGTGCATATCAAAAGTAAATATACAGTGAAAAGGGATAGAAAGAAACAACTATATTCAAAATAATTCAAGCAATGTGTAAATATGTACAATGCTTTCAGTATTTACAGGGTGGAGTTCTGTTGGAAGAGTGATACTTATAAACAGTCATTTTCCATACTGCGAGTCCTGGTATACTTCTTGCAAGACACTGTAAACAGTCAAGGTGTGTGCAGCTGCTAAGCACACACTAACGACTATGCTGATCATGCTACCCAGCTCTCTTCATATCTGTGCTTGGCATGTAGGTCACCTTGTGTGTGGATCACTGTAGTGCCTGGCAATACAGCTGTCACACTCCCTTACACTACTGATCAAGAACAATGCATTAACATAGATGGGCAGAGTGCTACTGTGTTCCACATGAAGGCATACTGTCTAGTGTTTGCAATGAATAACATTACACCCCAGCTAGCATTTTCATTCCAGGACTAGACCTGGTGAGCAGACATGGTGTCAGAAGGATGTGAGTCTGGCAGGGCTCCCTATGGTGCAATTGGAAGATGAAAGTCTTTTTCCCAATTGCACATACTACATATGGAACAACTGCTGGGGAGCACCTATGTAGCCCCCTGTATAAATTGGATACCTGGCACTCAGTTGAGACGGTGGTGTGATGTAATTGGAATCACCTGCTCTGGCAAGCAATATCAGTATAAAATTAGTGATCTGTGGAAGCACATCCCTGACCTTGTCCACCAATGGGAAGAAGAGGTCAGGGAGGGTCAGTCAATGTTCTCCAGTAAGCTTTCACATTTTGCTCAGTGATACTTTAATAGGATAGTTCAACGGTCATGCTGTGTTCTTTAGTAGTGGGCTAGAAACCTCTCAGCCTGGCTAACTGCTGAACTATTAAAGGACTCCACAGATACTGAAGGCACTGAATGTTGGAACTTTGATAAGATTTAAAAAGTTTTGTTAGTTCGAATTGCTGTTACCTCTGAGACTCATACAGCAGGAATATTTTAAGCGATGCAATTAAGAACACCGAGGCTATTACCCTACATTGGGCTAATACTAAACCTAAAGCTAGGGAGTTAGTCTTTTTATTCACCAGAGTGGGGATATCTAAGGAAATACTAACTGACCAAGGGAGTCCATTTTTGCCAAGAATGGTGCTCCATCTGTGGCAGTGTGTTATGGTCAAGCAATTAAACATCTCAGTGTATCATCAACAGACAGATGTGTTAGTGCAATGGTTTAATCAAACTTTAAAATCCATGCTGATAAATGCTACTGAGGAAGATTGTAAAATCTGGGAGTGATTAATATCATACCTCTTCTTGGCCATTACAGAACTATCGCAAGCCTTATCAGGGTTTGGTCGATTAGAGTTATGTGAATGGCATCCTTGTGGATAGTAAGATTTTGAGAGGAAAATTTGGGAAGAAGGGAAAGCCTCATTTAACAGTGTCAGAGAACATTATACCAACTTATGTTAAGTTGAAAGTGGTGAAGCTCATTATACAGGATCTTGTGGCAAGATCCTTGACTACAAAAAAAGCACATAATGGAAATGCAGGGATCAAGGAAATCTAGTTGGAGATAAGATGTTAATTTTATTTGAGTCAGCAAATATGTTTTCATTCCTTGGCAGGGTTCATATGAAATAGAAAATTAAATTGTGTAAACTACAGGGCTAGGTAGGCTAGTAAATGAAGGCCAGAAGGGATATGCCATATCAGTGTTTTGAAACCATGCACAGAAATGCATACCTCTGTAGTTAGCTTTATGTTAGAACCTGATGAAACTGATAAGTAAATATAAGTGATGTCTGTGAGTGCAGGGCAGGTAAATGACATACTATTTAGCCTTGCAGTTTCTTGTAGTTTCTGCTTTTACAGAGCAACATTTATTTCAAAATCTTGTAACACGGTTAACCCTTGCTTTACAAAGCAATACTTTGTATTAGAAATACACATACTTCTTTTGCATTGCAGCATACATTTAATTGCTTTGGGGAAAGAATATTTAATCTCTATCAAGAAGGGAATAGTTGGTTTTAGAAATGCCTTGCAGAACAAATCAGATTCAAGAATCATTCCAGGAGAAAAGATTAACTTAAAATGATACAAGATACTAGAGTCACAGAAAAAGTCAGTGTAATAGGAAGGACAAAAATGTTTAATATGAGGGTTATACAGCAATCAAAAAGTAAGTTGAAGAGTTTAGTAGTGTTAGTCCAAAAGTCTGATGGAACAGTCAGGTACTGTGATACCTTTAGAAAGCTAAATAGCATTTCAAAATTTGACAGCTCCCCAGTATGCAAAGTGGATGAAGTTATGGAAAGGTTAGGGAAAGCAAGATTCATAACTACAGGACATCTGACCAAGAGGTACTGTCAAATCTCTCTAGCAGCTGAAACTGGGGTAAAAGGCTAGGGAAAAGACAGCCATTTTAACTCCACAGAGCTAGTTCTTATTTCCTTCGAGGCTACATGGTGCCCCTGTGACCTGTCAAAGATTAATGGACAGAATCATAAGGCTTAATGAAGAACATGCTGCTACTTATTAGGACTGGGTCATAATGTACTATGGGGAATGGGACTTCCATCTAGCCATGCAAGACTCTCTGAGGCAAGCCAGGTTACCAGTGAATGCCTCTAAGTGCAAGTTACGCATAACAGAGGTAAAATATTTAGTTTACTTTATAGGAAGGAGAATTGGCAGAGCCCAGGAAGAAGAGCTATAAGCAGTAAACATTAACCTGCTCTAGGCAGTAAGAAGCAAATGAGGGCATTCTGGGGATTATTTGAGTACTACTGGAAATTTGTCCTGCATTTTGTGTCTACAGTATGATCTCTTACATATCTGCGAAAGGAGAAGATGCCACTTAAAGTAAATGGGACACTAGAGGCTGATAATGCTCTTAAATCACTGAATAATTTCTTACATTTAGAACTGGTTTACCAAGATATCTCCTGGTGAGAGAAAGGAGTTACTGCTACTCTTCTATGCAAAAATACTGTTGGCTGCATAGCAGCATGGTTTTTAACTGGACTGTGTGCTTTTTGTTGTTTGTATAAATGGTATATTTGTTGACATCAAAACAACAATGGTGCTACTGCCAAAAATTCCATCAACCCAATGATACCACACCAGAAAGTTTATTACATAAAGCTTTCGGGTCTACACCCTTCATCAGTATAAAACAATTACAATTACTGATGAAGGGTGTAGACCCGAAAGCTTTATGTAATAAACTTTCTGGTGTGGTATCGTTGTATATTTGTTGACATCACCACTCTTCTTTGCTGGGTTGTAACTACATGAATATGCCTAAAGACAACTGCTGGCTTTGGCCACAATCCAGAAACATCAAGACACAGGAAATGATAATTTCTTTATTTTTGTCTTACACTGGAGTATGCCTGTCATTGTTGACATTGTCATTATCACCCCTCTCTTTCCATTTTTACATGGGGGTCGGAGTGTCACATCATTAGTCAATGTGACCAAATCACTTAGAGCCAATGTACACACCGCCAAATAGGTAGCCCTAACATAGTGTTGATTTTAAAGTACTATGCTGTTTTTGTGCTTTTATAATTTTCTACATTTCGAACTACTTTAGCACATCCTCTCATAGTGAGGAAAAGGGCTATTGTTTTAGGCAAAATTACTATTGGCTTTATGGCAGCACATTTTTGATTCCCATGTGTGCTCTTTGCTATTTCTTTGAACTTGATGTGTTTGCAGATGCCACCACACTTACTTGTTGGCCTGCAACTACATGAACATATCTGAAGACAACTGCTAGCTTTGACTGCTATCCATATTTCACAACACCCGCACTTTGTACAATGTGGTTGTGCATTGTTGAGAATGATTTTAAGTAGATCCAAGTGTTTGCACCATTTTGTGCTGCAAAATAGCCTACAAGAGGTGGTGTCAGTTTTGTTGTGACACAATATTATTCGATATGAATCTGTGAGTGATAATCATAACCATCGCAGAGCACATGGTCGATAATTAGGTATTACCTCTAATGAGAATAACTGGGATGATACCATCGATAATTTGATGGGATCTTAAAGAATAATTAATTGTTACATTTTGAACAAGCATTATACAGTGCCATGTTATGTCTACGTACCTTACATATATATGTATTCAGTTGTATATCTGAACCTTTTACATACATTTATTCAGCTGTATACTGTATACTGCATACTGATTGCTACTTTTTGTAGCTTTTCACAATGGACCTCCACTGAAAATGGATTTCTAACCTACTCAGACTTTCCATGTACACAAATGCAAATGAATAAGAAAATAATTAAGAATGTAAATAAATAAATAATTGAGCATCCCATGCACCTAATACATAGATGGCAACCCCCTTAAAGATGACACACTTATTAGGAAACTGGACACTATTGTAGACAATGAACTAGAATATGACACCCATGTATCTACTATTGTCAGGAAGTTCTTCTACCTAGTCCAGTTTATCAACATTGGTACATCTTCTGTACTCTTCCCTTATCATACCCATAAGAGAATATAATGTTCATTTTAGTATGTATCTGTCTAAACATTGAGAAAACACAGTGACTTCATACAAGGATAGTCAAGGGAATGGCATCCAAGTGACCAACTTAAAGTACTAGCTCTCTTCCCAGCTTCATATAGACCTCTGTCTTGCCTTCTAAAGCCTGACAAGACCCAGCACATTGTGCCCTCCTACAGATTTTCAAAACAAATAACACTATAAACACCTACTCAAAAGAAATAGAACTCTGCAGCAACATACAATTGCTACTTCTCAAATAATTACTCTTTTCTGGAACAGAGTTCCCTTTACAATAAACAAAGTAACCCCATAACTGTCTTTAAACAAAACCTAGATGAGTGGATGGGAATCCATAAATTCACCTCAGGACTGGCTAGTACCACAAATGATCAAACTAATCAAGACACTAGTGTGAGCCTATGAATCTCTGAACCTGTCTCAGAATCTCCAGATTTCAATAAACCATGTATAGTTTATACTAACACATTAGAAGGAGGCACATAGAGAAGTGTGCCCTATATTCCAAGCAGAAGGATGGGAGCACTAAACTTTATAGGAGCTTTCATTATAGCCTATCAGCTTCACTTTAAAACTTCAGACAAGCTTGACCTATCACAGTGCAGATGACCTTTCCAGATAATATCGTCCATCTTTTGGGCCAAAAAAGAACACTTCATGTGGGGTAAGAGGTGGTGGGGGGATTAATAGCATTATGGGATGGGATTGCAATAGGATATATAAAAATTGATGTCATAATATTTTAAATCATATTGTGATATGATGTGTTAAAAGTGATGCAAATAATGTAAATGTTGCTATATTCTTCAAGAAAATACAAGTATGTCTCTCTATATAGAAATAATCATTTCTTTAAACAGCACTGATAATAAGAAATGCATTTGTTATTTTAAGGTATAAAAATAGTATTAAGTCCTTAGAGACCACAGAAGTTAGCCTCTCACTCCAGAGTGAGCTTTGGGTCTGGAATAATGGTTCGTGAAAGTGCTATTGCAGAAAAGAGAAAACCTGAAGAAGCCTGAACCAATCTGAGTATATTTTGCTTAAGAGTACAATCAGGAGGAAGCAGCTACAATTCATTTGGGGACTAAATCTAAACTGAAACTAGACTGCAGAGTTTATGTGTGCAATTTTTGTTTCATATTTTGAAGAAGAGTTTGAGCCATTGAACTGTTATTTTGCCTCCTGTGTTAAAGAAAACTCAGTATTTTATGGATAAAGTCCTTCCACTGCCTTACTTGTCTTACTTTGCTACTACTATATTTAAAGGATGCATTTAAATAAAAGTTGGATATGTACAATGCCTCTTTTGGTTTCGGTGTTTTGTGCTGCTTGAATATCTACTCTGTGTACCTTTGCCTTTTTTTGAAGTCTCATACATCCAATTGTTTGGATATAGATATAAATATAGCTATATGCCTATATGGAGCTTGCATGTTCTCCCATGTTTCTGTGCTGCTCTCCCCATCTCCCAGAAACATGATGGATGTTTTTATCTCAAACTCACCCAAAACTGAATGGAGACATGGGCAGCAGCACAGACTCTAGGCAATGTCTATCAGGGGAAGAGTTGTATAAATCTGATTTAGACATCAACTTTGTTGTGTAGTATTCTCTACATAGGAGAACATGGAGTACAGACTGCATACCATGTCAGGCTTAGCCACTCAACAGCTTGAAAGTTGGCTGCAGTTGACTTGGTCTTTTGCTAGTATTAAGTGGTTTGAGGACAAGGCTGCTCAACCAACATCAGGGATCCTTGCTAGTGGTGGGAGGTGCCTATGTGCCTCTACTGGTCAGTGTGTGCCCACTATAAAGCCTAGCAGCCTTGGTCAATAAGTCACTGGTTGTGCGGTGCCAAGTTGCCCAGCCTAGCTTACCTGGGATAGCTCTGTTTAGCAAAAGCTGGTCACATAGACAATCAATCTGCTAAACATGAACTAAGGATAGCTACACTGACTATAGGCTCACTGATAGGACACTGCTCGGAAGTGGATGACATAATGGTAATGAGGAGGGTGGACATCCTGTGTATCCAGGAGACATTGTAGAAGGGCAGTGCAGCAAAGTCACTTGTCTTGTGATACATAGTCTACTACTCAAGGTGGAGGTCAGACTAGAAATGAAGTAGGAATTGTGGTGAGGGAAAGTCTTTTGCAAAAAGTGAGGAATGTCATCAGAAATAGTGATACACTCATGGCAGTCAGACTCCTATATAAAGATAGGCCAGTATTCATAATCTCAGCCTATGCCCCACAGCAGAGTTGTGAAGATAAGAAAAAGAGTTCATTCAGGTAGCAGTTGTAGAATGTACTTGATAAAGAAGGGCAACATGGGTTACTTTTTATAACAGAGGACCTATATTCTCATACCAGGACAGGCAGAACAGGATATGAGCATTGCCTGGGTTCACATGTGTGAGCAAAAGGAATAAAGAAAGTGAGGACATTCTAGACTTCTGTCTACTAAACAGCTTTTTGAGGGCCAGCACATGGCTCAGCAAGACAGACATGGACAAGACCACATACAAGACTGCCCAGTATGCGGCTCAGATAGACTTACTCCAAGTTAGGAAAAGGCATTTGGGTAGAATCAGAGACTACAGAGTCATCCCCAATGAAACAGTCATCTCACATTATAAATCACCAGTTCCCACAGATCTCTTGCAAACTATGGTAAGTGAAGGCTCTAAGGTCAACAGAGACTCACCTGAAGACCTGAAAGTTGACTAGAGTGAAAGCACAAGAGTTGCCATAAGTAGTTAGGGCTCTAATACATCAGGAAGAAGAGGAAATAGGTGAGGTCAAAGAATGGCAGGGTCATAAATCAGAATATGTAAGAATTACAATATGTGACTGAGCAACTAAGCCAGGTAAGAAAATATAGCACATAAGGAATTTTAGTGGTGGAATTCAGAAGTCCAAGAAGTTATCAAAAGAAAGAAAGAGTGCAGGAAAAAGGGGAAGACAGAAAAGACAGACCAGGCTAAGATGGAATACTGGATGTCTAACAAGAAGGCTAAGAGACCAGATGCAGTAGCAACTGGTATGCTGTGTTGAAATCAAAAACCGTGAGCAGTACATGGATTTCAATGATCGTTGATACAGCTTTTAGATTAATTAATAAGTAGCATCTTTTTGGATAACTGCAGTGGTGGTGCTGCGGTAGCGTTGTCACCTCACAGTAAGACGTTGTCCTGTTCGATTCTCAGCTAGAGCATCTTTTGTGTGGAGACATGCGTGAATGGGCGTACCTTCATTGAAGGTTGTGCATCAGGGCTGGCAACAAGGCACGTAAAAATCTGCTGCCAATCATTAGCGGACTGGAGTTCCACTGTGGCAACCCCTAACTGGGAAAAGCCAAAAGACACAACAATAAGTAGCATCTTTTCACCTCAAAAACTGAGCATCTATTCCTAACCAAATCTTGCTATGATCCCTGTTATCTAGCATTACTCTAGCTTCTCTTTACAGACCCCTTTCTCTTATATCTTGTTTACCCATCTTTTGTGTTCTTTCCCTTTGTAGGCCATTATTTGGAGCCTGATTTCACTTTACTGATTGCTTCTGGGGAATCTGATTGGGACGAGTGGCCTTGCTCCACTCCTAACTCTATCCCTATTCCCACCCCCCCATATTCTCAAACTTATAAAGTTACTACCTTTATTCTCGCTACCCAAACAACATCCTTGACATCATTACTAAAACCATGACCTCAGTGACAATAATGAGGTCACCACAATACTTACTAAACTTATAGTATTCCTTATTGATTTACTCACCTGTTTGATAATTTTTCATGCACTATTAAATTTAAAATAGACAACTCTAAATCCCACATAAAATTAGATATGCACCAACTACACAAAGACTATGTAAAATTTTAAATTACCTTACTAGAAGACAATATATTGTTTAACATTATCTTCTACAATGCACAAAATCACCAGTGAAGAAAATGATATGTCTCCTGAATAAACTATTTTATCTGATTCAGAGTCTTAGGTTCACCTGGGATGCACAACTCAACCGTGGTCTACTAACAAACTACAACCTCTAAAAACTGTTTGTTTCAATCCATGTAGTATTAGTAGCAAATGGACACTGCTGGAAAAATGGATCATTAGTCACAAACTACACATTGTTATCTTAGCTGAAACTTGGTCCGATTTCAATTTCTATCCCTGTACATTAATTCGGGACAGCTACACCATCATCCCAAATAACAGACCTAGTGTTAGATCTGGAGTACGCACCTTGCCCCTAATTAAACAAAGCATGTCAATCAAAATCTTACACCACTGCATACCTGTCAACTGTCCAGATTTTCTCAGACTGTCCAGAATTTGGTATCATATTTTTGGTCCATTCCTCATAAAATATATGGTTTTCTGTCAAATTATTAAGGACCGAAGTAACTAAATATTGATATACATTTGAATTTCAGACTTCATATCCTTCAAAAAATGTATGCTAACAGAAATGTTGTTATTCTAGCAACTTTCTAAGTATTTAAGACCAATATTTAAAATCAGTCCCTATTTTTGACCTTTGTCCCTCATTTTTTAGGCTTTGTCCAAATTTCTTGTGCTAAAAAGCTAAGAGGTATGCACCACATGTCATTTGCAAATCAAGATGATAGTAGTCTCAAATGGGTACTGAATCATAGAACCTTAGATAACTATCTGAATCTCTTAATTTGTGTAATATAGATGCCACCTTCCACTTCTGGCATTATTATCCAATATACAATTCAGGATATGTTTACCACAAATATTACTAAAAAACTTATTATTTTAGGTGATTTTAATCTAAATACTAATGGTTCTGATGGTGCAGGACTCTACAGAATGTTAAATACCTTGTCTCTAGAGTAAGTAATAAAACAACCAACAAGGCCAAATCTGATAACTGGAAATCATAAAAGTTTCACTTTATAATAACAAATATAAATCAAAAATTTGCAAACATAAGCATTTTGCCAAATATCTTCAGTAATCATTGCACAATAATCTCAACGTGGAATTTAAAAAAATCCCCTGACTATCATCACTAGTAGATCCTTTCCACAAAGTAATAAATTCCTAGTAGACGGCTATCTAAAGACTGTAGACTGGACCCCACTTTACCCCTAAGCAAATCCCACTGTCACTCCAAATTACTTCATTATTACCCTCTTTGATATACAGGGATCACAATTTTCAATCATACAGTGATGACTCAGAGACAAAAAAAGAATCACCCAGGCTTACTAATGATCTTAAACACAAAATTAAAGAAAGGGATGAAGTATGGAAAAGCTGGAAAAAACCCTATTAACTGAAGCCAACATCAACAAAACTTTACATGAAGAAATCACCCAGAATATATGCCAATGGTTCCAAAGCCACAACAAATAAAACAAAGGCAAAACACCCTAACATCCAGACTTATGCTACTCTGAAAAAAATAAAACAATTAACAGGTAATTTTATAGACTCCTCTAAACATACCAGTAACCTATTCCATATCCCCAATTCTTTCACTTGTGATTTCAAATACCACATTCTCTCTACCTAACAAGATATTAAAAACTCATCCCCTCATTTTCTCCCTCAAATAGTATTTTTCCTCCCACTCTATTCTTTAGAATTGTGTGGTGCCATATTTCCTTTTGTCTCAATAACCGATAACCGAATAAAATCCATACTTGCTAAAGTGAAGTCCACAGGTGCAAAATTCAGCAAGCGACGTCCTACATTCCCAAAATTGGCTACAGCAAAAATTGCAAAACCCTACACACATATTTATAATTTCTAAGCAACTACTGGTATAGTTTCTCTTGCATTCAAGCATGGTACCATGATTCTCTTACCTAAAGTCAACTCTCCATCATGTGTCTATTTCAAATAATTGCCATTACTAAAATATTTGACAAATTAATTTACCAGTAATTGTTCAAGCATATAAATCACTTTGGATTGCTTTGCAATCTACAGCATAGCTTCAGAAAATCCTTTAGTATCCAAACTGCTTTATTATCAGCTAAGCACAGCATTTATAGTAATATTAACCATGGTCTCATTATGGCTGCTGCTGTCGTAGACATTAC
>NC_056739.1:932883214-932955714 GCF_019279795.1 Protopterus annectens
AAGAAATGCAGTTTTATACATGAAGGAGGTGTTAGTAAGCTGCCCAGTTTGAAGTACACCTTTTGATTCCTACAGTGATATAAATGTAAGACCCTAGGGGTAGTATACTTGGCATTGTGTGATCACTGCTATTATTTTTTATATTGGCAAGATGGAACGTTCCCTGAACAAATGTATATATGAGCATCTTTATGCTATACAGAACAAAAAGAACACTAATTCTTTGCATAGGCATACATTATCATTTGCATGAAATAAAAAGTTTTTTTTTTTACTTTGGAACAGGTGATTAAAGCACAAAGGTGGGGGGGGGGGGTTCCCTGGGAATACACCCTGGATTTCAGGGAGCTTCTTATAATAGTTGAGGCTAGATGCCAGTGAAGAACCAGGATTGAATGAATCCATTTCACCAACAAGTTTACTAAAGTTGAGGGCAGACAAATTATAAAAATGCTGTAAGTGAAGAACATGAATTTTGTATATATTATTCATTCTATGTTTTTAATGCTCAATGTTTTAGAATTGTATACATTTCATCTTGTAAATTTTAGTAGTTTATATTAAGAATATATTAAGAATATTTGGTTTCTACTGTACTGCAAGCATAAAAGCAATTTTTATTTGTGAATCTTTCTTTAAATAATAGGAAGGTAGTAAATAGATTCATTACAGTTCTAATGGATTTTTTTAGTCATTGTTTGTTACGAATGAGCTTTAGTCATAAACTGTTTTGGTGTTACCCCACTTTTTAGTTCTGATGAAGTCCCAAAGAACAGGGATTAAAGCTCTTAACATTTAATAATAAATACCTTTATTCATTTTATTTCCTCTGGTCTGCTCTTTTTAACCCATTTCATTTGGTTATTTGTTTTATACATTGGCTTGGCACTTCTGTTTGGTTCTTAAATTCCTAAATATAATAATGTTTCCATTTTACTCAGTAAAAAGCAAGTAATTTTCAAAAACATATAAACACATTCATGACTACAGAGTACAGTCAGTTTTCATTATTCTGTTAGCTACCATATTTTAGACTTGTTAAAAGCTTTTTGACATTATCATCAGCATCACCTAGAAGGGATAGCAAATGCAGATCAAAATAAAAGCACAGTAGACTACTTTAGCACATGGCTTATCAACATACACAAAAGCATTTGATGGTAACATTAACCATCTCTTGAAGTATTCCCCAAAAGATTGATTCTAGGTATTTCACTGTTCAGCATTCTTATCAATGTTATTCATAGAATCATTAAAAATGCCTTGTAATTCAATAAAGAGATTATACAACACTTACATGCTCAGCAAAGACATTAATCAATTTTAAACAACCACACTGGAGGCATTGTACACAATCAAAATGGATAACCAAATCTCAGCTATCATTAAATAAATAAAAATAAAAAAAAACAATAAGTAAAAAACTAAGTTAATGTTTTAACTCCACAACATTATTTTATTTATTTTATTTTGAATTTATTAAGTGGGATAAAGGACTAATCCCTCTAGACCTATTTCAATCTCATTCTGGGGTAAACACAAAAGATACATTACATTATATACAGAGTGAATCACAAAATGCAATATTTATATATACATACAAATAAATATATATTATATACAAAGCTAATTTCAGAGCTGGCTTGAGATTATAAAGGTATTAGATAAAGAACATAGTAGTAAATAGAATGACTGAAAACACTGTAAATGCCTGCATATTATACAGAATGGAAGTCAGAGTTGGCATGCTGAAAAAATCACAATGAAGAGTATAATAAACAAACACAAGGTACACAAAGGGAAGAAGGGGAAGGAGGATGTGCAGTTATTTAACCAGAGAGAGAGAGAGAGAGAGAGAGAGAGAGAGCGAGAGAGATAGCAGCTGCACTTCCCTAGAGTCTTTCAAATTTGCTTTTATTTCTGATTGGGAAATGGGATAAAATAAATAATCTTTAAGAAAGGACTGCCAATATACTCAAAAACTGAAGTCACAGCTCAACAGAACAAGTATCTCAAGCTAAACTATTAGTGGTTATTACAGCTTGAAATAAAATAATCTCATTATGTTTGGAGCAAATAAGAAGCCTAGAATACTATGCAAGCCTTAATTACATTTAACAGCACAAACAGTGGTAGCAGCAGGTAAAATTTCTAGTTCCCTAACCTCTGGCATGCTTCATCTAAACATCTGTCATACAGAGAAAAACATTAATACACTCTGGAGCAAACTTACAAGAAAATAGTTAAATTTACAGCTATCTTCCAAGTAAATCTCATCACTGTCTAGCACTTAAAAAAGTGGAACTGGTTAGAACCAATGCAAAATAATTTAAAATATTCTATGTAAGCCAAACAAGAACCTCATTGAAAGATACAAACCAACAAGGCCTTTAACAGCCTTTAATATAACAGAAATATTCACAGATAAATCAAACATTCATTATGGGAATTTCCTTTTGTAGCCATGGCAAAGCTTTGACACTCCATTACATTTGACATTCTATAACAATCTAATACAGAGTCTTTTATTAAAAATGTAAGAAAATGTCTGACATCCCCTTGGAGGTGCTTATGTGCTCAATGCTGAATAATACTAACATGATTATTTCTATAGAGTAAGAGTATAATATTTACATAGCACCTTCAAATATAAAACATTATACTTAACAGCATCATGTTGTACCTCATACCCTTTCACTTTCTGTATTGTACTACTACATCTGCATGTTTACACTATTTGAAGTTTCAACAGAATAATGAAAACTGACTGTACTCTGTAGTCATGAATGTGTTTATATGTTTTTGAAAATTACTTGCTTTTTACTGAGTAAAATGGAAACATTTTCTCCTCAGGCCTCAGCTGGAAAGGTTATATGTGAGCTGTATCCCTGTCAACAAATATAAATAAATAACTAAATGTATGCATGAATGAATGAATTAATTAATTTATTAATTTATATGAGTGCCATATTTATGGTTTATATTTTGTGCTACAGTATTCCATTAAATTAATTTCTGGGATGGATGACTGCATAATGCAGGCATTTTGCCATCCTTAGCTAGACTGCCTGTGCAGGAACAAAGTTTATTTTAATTTGGTGCATATATAAGTCATTAATTGGGATCCTTAATTTGGAAGCATACATAAATTATTAACTTGGACTCACTGAAACACTTTCACTATGAGTGGACAAAAGTGAATTCACCAAGGATCAAAATCCCCAAACTGCACTCGCTGAAAATAAAATTAAAAAAAAAACTGCCAAAAGCACTTTGTTTAGTGTTTTTATAAGGGGCAAGCCCCGTGCACTTCCTGATGTGGGAGGCAATTCCTCCCACCTCCCATACTGATATACACCAACTCCACAGTTTGCACCAACTCAAAGAATGGGATAATTTCTCCAAAAAGGGCATCACTGCTGTCAGAACTCACCAACAGTGATTTCTTATGAAGGAATTCCACTCATTGATAGGACGAACCTTGGGCAACTGAACCTTGCACATTCAGTCTTTGTCAACCAGTAGGTTACCCAGTTTGAACAGATTTGTTCCCCTGTACAATAATTTTACAAACATACTTGTTTCACACCTCAGTAATTTAATCTGCAGTACTTATAACATGTGTTTTTGTTTCTTAATAATAAAAAACAATAACAATAATAAAAGTAATTTATATTATTAGTGAAATATGTATTATGTATGTGTGTGTGTGTGTGTGTGTGTGTGTGTGTGTGTGTGTGTGTGTGTGTGTGTGTGTGTGTGCGTGTGTGTGTGTGTACTCATTCAGAAAGAGAGTTATACACTGAGAGACAAGAAGCGACTTCTAACATATTATTTGTTGTTCTCCGTGAAAAGGAAAATGCTATGATGACTTTTACACCCAGTTAACATAGAAAAATGTGTTATCTTATTTGTTACTTAGGTTATAAGGTATTATTTTTAATTTATTGCACATCTACAACAATGAACACCGAATAAGCAGTCTGCAAGTAACAGTGTTCTAACTAGTATTAGCATTGAAAACTTGCTGCCGTATGGCCTGATAGGTGATGTTTCTTATTTAAATTAGCTCATCATGGGTAAACAGCCTGCAGATAGTAGCTGTTTTTCCACATGGCCCATTCTTAAATTGCTGGTAGGTATATCCATGCAGGAAAGACTTTACTTATTCATAGCATATCTTCTGAAAGTTTCATTCTGTACTAAACAACATAAGGAAAGTGAAAGGGATAAAAAAAAAAATGTACGAGAGAGATTTTGTTTACTACTAGATTTGTCAGACAGCAATATCTGTAGCTGTTGCTGCAAAGTCCTTAAGCTATATTAGAACAACATATTTATATTAGCAGTATATACTCAAATGTCGCTACCATTTTGGTGTATAAATGACTGCCAGCAGCTGGTCAGGAAATACAACTGAATTTTCCATCTGCTGCAGCTGTTTCAGTTCATTTAACTCTGTCTTTATTTTGAAAAGCAGAATAGTAATGTCAATGTGCCATGATTTGCCAGGCAGAATACAAATACCGCACCTAACATACATACACCTGGTATAATACATATGTACATACAAGACATCAGAGAAATTAACATTTTAGTAAGGAATATTTGCTTGAGTTCTTATTTCGTAAAACCATTACTTTGCATATTTTGCTTTGCAGTTAACATATTGTATTTGCTGCCATTCTTCTCCACATCCTTCACACCCTCTCTCTGCATTTATACTGCAGTTTCTCTGTTAGCAAACTTGTTTCATGTTGTTTGTGTCATCAGCAAAATAATAAATTCTTGCTTAACACTTTCATTAGGACAGTTATACATTCAATGTGAAGGACTCACCCCAGCAATGACACCTGCTGTATACCTTGTAATACAAGTCACTCATCTGAGTGCCTTGCATTTAGTATACCTTACTGTTCTACCATCATCCATTTAGTATAATCTACTTTTCCTACCATCATCCATTTAGTATACCCTAGTGTTCCTACCATCATCCATTTAGTATAATATATTGTTTCTACCATCGTCCAATTAGTATACCCTATTGTTCTGTCCCTACCATCATCCATTTAGTATAATCTATTGTTCCTACCATTATCCAATTAGTATAACCTATTGTTCCTACCTGCTAACTCATTTCAAATAAATATCATTTGTTCACAAATTCATTGGTGTATCTTGGTCGGTGGCCTTGCTAAACTATACATGGACCACATGTATTATGCTTTCCTAATCTAATTGTCTGTTTACTAAGTCAGCTACATGTATCACATTTTTCTAATCTAGTTGCCTATTTACTTTCCTTAATGAAACCATCATGAAGCAATAGGCAAGACTTTTGAAGATAATGGGAGGCAATAGTCTGTCCTAGTTGCAGTGGTTTCTGGACTTTTTTTTAAAATCAATATTACCATATAGTGGAAAGATTCAGAATGAAATGATTTCCCAGTTAAAGTTAGAAGAGATAATGTCCGAATTCAATAAGTATAATGTACAGATAGCTATTAAATATCTTTCCTGCAATGTTTAAATTACATATTGCAAGAAATGGACTGCTTTTGGCACGGGTAAATGTGCTGAATTATTATTATTTATTCTTTATAATAGCCATCTGAATTAAATGTTGATTTAGTATACATACAATCATGTGCCAAGAAAGTCTAGCATGACTTTTCCATTGTCTGAGACTATTGCATTTTAATGTATCAGAGCTCTTGCTGTCTAAAACAATCAACAGTAATTTTTAGTTTGACATCTTTCTTTATTAGTGTCATCAGAGAAAAAAACAGTGCTATATCATTTAACAAAAATGTTTATAGAACATCGATTTATGTAAGTCAAAGAGTGACAGCTGATCTGTTGTCAACACCTCCCCCAGCAATCCTTTCTTATTTGTTGCAGCTCTACAGATTGGAGCATGACCTGAAAGAGCAAAAAAGGCCTACATAAAGGGAGGAAGTGTTCAAACTCAACAGCAAGTTGACAGGCAGTCAACCAAAGCTCAGATTTAATGCTCATAAAGGAGATCGTGCTCAAGGATATGTCAAATCAGAAATTATTTGATAATTTGAGATAAAAGCTGCATGCCAGAGACATGTACATCAACTCATGACAAGAGTATTTTTTTAGGAAAACAATCAATTTATATTCTGGTCTCAACAAAACCAAGTAAAATAATTGAGTTTGGCTGTGGAAGTCATATGATCCTTCAAGTAATGAATGCATGCATACATCCTAAAAGCAAAACATTTTTTTCCACAAATGGCTGGGTTTGCATTTATAAATTGTATTCATTTAAGCAGTCCGGTACATTTGGTACAGCTTAGTACAGGTGATGTATGGATGTTGGGGTGAGACTGGTGATGGAGCTGAAGCATGGTAATACCACAAAAAGACATGTTTGCTGTTCTGCAGATATTTGTTTTCCTTAGTGGAATAACACCATTTTAACCACTAGCAATGGACATTGTTTTTCAGTGCATCATTCTACATACATCGTTGGACCACAGTTTGATACTCTGAAATATGGAATGTAAAGCACAAAAGTGTATTTTGCTCTAAGTATTTTCATTAGAAAGATGCTTGCATAAAAGGAAATAAATTGAAAGTATAATATTTTGCTACAAATTACGTAGCCTCATGGCACAGAGGGATAAAGCCATTATGGTACCCCGTGTTCAATTAGTATGAGGATGAGTGAGAGCAGTCGATGTCAGCTCATCCATCCTGAGGGATAGGGAAGCAGGCTAGGCTCACTGCAATAGAGTGACATTATGAGTCTGCTGATTTCCATGGCATTTAGTCATGAGGTAGCGCACAAGAGGAAATCCACTACCCTTCCATATAGAAGTAAAAGCTTGGAAGGCTACTGTGGGGTGGAGGGCCCACTCCCCACATTTCTATGACATTATGCCAGCCTCCTTGATCTCTTCATTGGCCCTGAATGTTGATCAGGTTTATTTATTTATATTTAATTTTTATTTGACATTTGTTGACTGACTGGTAGTCTGACTGGGTCACAGAACCCATTTTCGGCGGAGGTCCGGGTAGAAAAACTCCACATTTACACATTTAGGACAATGCACCACAGATCCAAAAATCAAAAGAAAAACTTATAGAATGTGTAAGTTAGTTAATGTAGTAATAATATAGTAACATACTTCACAAACATATTAAAAACTTAAAAAGACAATCTGCAGTCACTAAGAATTTTACAATGGGCTCCAAACATCAAGATGCATATCAACTGATTTTAGTGAAGTTAACAAACAATGTACATGTAACCTTATGAACACTATCATCAATATAAATGTAGTGGTAGTCTTGAAAGTTAGAGATTAGAGATACAAAACAGGATTTTTTGGTTAGCAGCTCAGACGGAGTGGGGTTATTATACATTTGTCATATATGGAGGTAAGACATCATGTTCTGTTGGAAATATGAGTAGGCTCAATGCAAATCATACCAGATAGCTATATATACATTTGATAAAGGGGGGTAGTAGCAGTTGCAGTTATGAGAGTAGGGAGTTAGTGGGAGTGTTGATAGAATGAAAGAAAGTACAGGCTGAGATTAGGGTGAGAGAAGGAGAGTTATTGGAGTGGCTTGGATGATATAGTGGGAGGTATGAGAAAAAGAAGGTAAAATAGGGTGGGGTAGGTGATGAGGAGAAGGTGGGGAGGAGAAGAAGCTGTAGTAGAGAGGGATTAGCCAGGAATTAGACATGCGCAGAGCTATGTCTTGGTTAGCTGTCTTTTAAGGAGGCTTTGAAGACAGGTAAGCTTGGGACTGATCTGGTGGTGGTGAGGAGGGAGTTTCATAATTTGGAGACTGAGTGCGAATGTAAACACAGCTCTGATCTTTTAGAGGCTTTGGACAATGCTAGCAAGTTTTTCTCCTCTGATCTGAGGGATCTGTTTGGTATATAGGATTTGATTAACTTGTCTATGGCAGGGCAGGCAGTGGGTTTGTAAAGTATCTTGCGTATAGTAGATAGTTGGATATATGTTAGCTAGTTGGAGCATTCAAGCCAGTTTACTTCATGTTGTGATTTACAATGGTGTAGGTGATATTTGGTGCTTGTGGCAAACTTTGTGATTTTATTATGACAGTGTTCCATTTTGGTCTTAGTGGGATTTTGCAAGTGGGTGAGTATGGTAGAACCATAAAGTAGGGAGGGGAGTAGGAAAGTTTTTGCCAGGGTAGTCTTGGTTGTAGTAAGGAATTGCCTATTTCTGTAGAGAAGTCCTAGTTTCTTGTGAGTTTTCCTAATGTTTTGTTGGATATGGAGGTCGAAGGCAGGTTTGTTATCAATAATTCCACCAAGTAGCTTTGTTTCTTGTACTCTTTCAGTGATTGTATTATCAATTGAGTAGATGTTAAAAAGGTCAAAACTGAGGGTGGTATTTTTGGGGTGGAAGTCTATCAGATTATTTTTTTTGGGATTGAAAAAATGCTGGACATTTGTGAGCCATGATTCAATGGCAGTGAAAGACTTTTGGGTGTTAGACAGGAGCTCAGGAAGAGTGCGAGAGGTACAGATTATGGCAAAGTCATCTACATATTCAATCAGTGTTCTTGTAAGTTGTTTGTGAATATTTTAAACAGTAGGGGACCTAGCATGGAGCCTTGAGGGACTCCTGTAGGGTTAGGGAGGAAGGAGAAAGTTGGTTTGACCATTTAAAGGCTTGCTTCCTGTCTTGTAAGTAGCTATGGAATCAATGTACTGTGACAGGGGTACAGCGAAGGTTGGACAGTGTGTCAGGGAGTAGTGGGTGAGAGACCATGTCAAAGGCTTTGGAGAGGTCAAGTAATACTGAGGATACAAAGTTTTCCCCCTCTCTTGCTCTGTTTACCTTGTCAGTATATGATAATAGTGCTGTGGATGTGTTCTGTCCAGGTCAGAAGCCATGCTGAGTTTGAGTGAGCAAATTATTTTGTAGTAGGTATTTCATTAATTGCTGGTGTATACACCTTTCAAGGATTTTAGATATAGGAGATAAGATAGATATAGTGCAAAAGTTGGATATTTCGGTGGAGGTACCTCTTTTATGTATAGGAGTGATATGTGATAGTTTCTATAAAGTGGGGAATAAATGTTCTGATAGAGATTTGTTTATGAGGATACTGATTAGATAAGCGACTGAGTAAGCGGAAAGTTTAAGGTATTGCGGATGGATATTATCAGCTGATGTGGAGCAGGGTTCTAGTTTGAATAGTAATTGTTTTTGTCTATGAATGTAGTGGGGACAGGCTGAAAAGGGAAACATGTTTAGTTTCCTTTGTATTGTTTCTGTATGTTGTTGCAGACAGGGTCTGAGATAGATGGTGAGGAGCTATTGGCATTAGAGTTAAAGAGTAAGAGAGGGAATCCTATATGGGAGATATGAGTCAGTAGGTCAGCTATGGATTTTATGAAGAATTTATTAAAGTTTTCAGGTATAAGTGATGGGGGTTTTGGGAGATGGGGAGAGCTCTTTGTTTGCACTTAGGTTGAAAAGGGTTGATATTGAGTGCCAGAACTTTTGGGTTACATTTGTGTTGTAGCTGGAGGTGTGAGTATGAGGATTGTTTGTTCTTGTTCAGCAGTTTAGCCACACTATTGTGTAGTGTTTTGAAAGAGATTAGATTTTGTTCAGTTTTATTTTGTATCCAAGTGTTTCAGGTCTGGACTCTTAATTTCATCAGGTTAATGCAGTCTGGTAATCCAAGGGGTTGTCTTTTTTTACCCTTTTTGACTGTATAGGCGCTACGGTATTGAGTATTTTAAAAAGGTAGAATTAAAATATAGGACAGCATCATTGAGAAGATGTAGTTTTTAGGAGTGTCCATTTTATTTTTTGGTGAAGATCATTAAATGTTTGTTGATTGGATTAGTTTCTGACTGAATTTAGTGAGTGAGTATTTGGAAGGTTGGTGTTGTTATATCATGTTGGGCTATTAATTAGTTGAGTAAAGCCATACAGGTTAATAGTATTGTGGGGGGAGTAAGTTGCAATGTTATGCCAATTAATATTCATGTTACCTAGGATGACTGTTTCATGTTTGATTTTCTGAGATGTCCAAAATAATATATCTTCCAGGACAGGTATACTGTTTCCTGGTGGAATATATACTACATTGATACAGATCTGCTTTGTTTTATTGAGGTTTAGGAAAGTAATTAGTATTTTGGCACTGGAAAAGCTGGTTATATTATTTGAGTAAGGTGTGATGTTGAGTCCAGAGGGATATAGGAGGGCTATCCCTCCACCTTTCTTTTTTGAACTATCTAATCTATTAATGTCACAGGTAGGGGGTATAATTTCAATATCTTTTATATTGGGGTGTAACCAAGTTTCTGTTAAGGAAAGTAAGGCAGGTTTATTTTGTTCTATCCAGGCATGCAGTGGGGTTATCTTATACAAATACTCCTAACATTCAGTGTTATTATGTTGAAGTTTTTGGTATCAATTTTTTGTTAGCATTTGTGGTTGGACCTGGATTTGGATTTTTATCCTTGCTTTTTAGTTGGATGGTGATTAGATATGAGTACAGTAAGTTTTGTTTTGTTATGATTGTTGGAGTTAGGGGTATAAAATGGGGTTTGGAGGGTATGGTGGTTGCTAGGTGGGGGATAGAGTTATATGGGAGGGTATAGTTAAATAGCTGTGGAGAAATGTTAGAGAAGTAGCTTTGTTTGTAAGAGAGGTTGGTGGTGGATGTTGCTGATGTATAACATGATGCGGTAGTTTGAGAGGAGAATGCTATTGTGGTGCTAAGGATTACCAACAAAGAGGTTAGACAAGAAAAAAGTAATGTGATGTGGGAGATAGGTCATAGACAAGGTGGAGAAAGAATATGTTGAAAGGCATTTAATAGTAGGTTTGAAGGATGCTTAGGTTCAGTGAGTGATTTATTGTTGAGGGAGGTGGTTTAATTAGTGTGATGTTAGTGGAGGTGTGAGAAGTAAACTGATGTGGAGTTGTTTGATTGTTTAATTGGATAGTGGGTGGAGTGTATACAGGTATAAAGATAGGATTAGTGGGGGTGGGTGAGAATTGAGGGTAGGGTATGGGAGCTGAGTGAGCCCGAGCGCAGGGAGGGAGAATGGAGTGGGTTGAGCTGCAGAGTCAACACTCTCACAAAAACTATTTTCATGTGCTTCCAGTTCTCAGACACGGTTAGGATTGGTATATGTGTAGTGCATTGAGTGTGCAGTACAGGAGTGTATAGAGTAAGTCACTTTAATTAAACTTTTAGAATCCTGTCTGTGTTCGGAGGCTATTTGAATGCAAGTTTGAGGGAAAATACTTCAATTTATTAAGTCTTAGTGAAGGTTGCTTGTGTTAGTTAAGATTGCTGGCTAGGGAAATTAGTTATAATTTTAGTGTGAGATTACGGAGCAGGCACGTGGGGGAGCAGAAATTGTACATTATGGTGAAGTACTGGGAGCCCTTACATAGGTTACAGTGCAGGTAGGTTCAAATAAAAAATTACATTTTTTTCTAGGTCAGGAAGACCAAAGATTAGTAGGCACACCATTACTGCTGCAAAACAACCGTGTAGTTGTAAGGTTTCTTGATTAGATGGAGTTTCTGGGTTTTCTTAAACAGAAAAGGAATTTTTGGCAGTTTGTCCCAGTACTCTAACAGGAATAAGGCCCCATGCATCACCAGAATGCCCAAGTTAGCAGGGGAAGAATAGAAGATACTGACAGAGTGTGAGAAAATGTAAAACCTAAGACATGGGTCAGATGCACCAAACTGACTGATCAGTGAAACTTTAATCTTAGCCGGTTAGGTGTCAATACTTCAACAATAAAGAAAGGATTGGCTCAGAGATTTCCTACCAGTAGAGAAAGGAAGGCTGAGCCTTGAAAGAGCAGTGCTAGGAACAACAAAAAATAAATTCCCATACCCTGGCATAAAAAACACAACAAAAACAAGTGAGATGGACAGAGGGGTCAGCTGCTGCAGCAGTGATCATTCTAACAACTACTGTAATGTTAAGTTTAACTTACACAGTTATAGTATGTTCTTCATATTGATCATTGCTGCAGTAGCCTAAGCTATATGGATAGATCACCTTAACTAACTACATTTGGGAGTTAGAAGGAAAATAGTCCAGCAGCCCTGCAGATTGGCTCTAGTAAAGCTTGATATGGACCTACAGAAGAAACTAAGCTTACAGTGTTTTCTAAAAGTAGAATATTTCTAGACTCCAATCCTTTCCAAAAAGCCATAAATGAAGCCAAGGCCCTGGTAGAGTGTGCCTTGACCATACCTAGAATAGTTTTGTAATGGAGAGTATTACAAAAGGCAATAGCCTTAGGCAATCATTTAGAAATAGTCAGTTTTGACACAGGTTGCTCAGAAGATCTGAAATATTTAGTTTTGTCAAGATATTACCAGATAGTTACAGATAGTACTAGAGCTATCTGTTTACATCCAAGGTATGAAGTATCCTTTCTCCCTCATTTTTAGATTCAGGAAAGAAAATGGGGAGATAGATAGTTTGGCATAAAGTAAACTCAGATACCACTTTAGGCATAAAAGAAGGATTAGTTCTCAAAGAAACTCTGTCATAATGGAAAATGAGGTATGGCTGGCTCACCATAAGAGCTTGCAACTCAGATACCCTTTTTGCAGAGGTCAGAGCAATCAATAAAATTGTTTTCCATGTTAACAATATTAAGTTAGCCAGATTAACTGATTCAAATGGACAAGCATTAGCTTCTCTAACACAGAAGTTAAGATCCCAATGAGGGGCCACTGTTTTTTGGAAGTCTCTTAAGCAAAATCCCTTTCAATAACATTTTGACATGAGATCACATTTAAAGAGAGGTATCAATGGACAGACATACTGAAACGACTGATAAATGAACCTTGACAGAGGAATAAGACCCTCACATATATTGTACAGGAAGAGAACAACTAGCCTTGAATGGGTGCTGGTTATTTTGCTGGCACCAACTTGAAATCAGTTTCCATTTGCTAATGTATGATTTTCTGGTACCAAGCTCCCTTGCCTCCATTAGCACCTGCTCTACATCTGTAATAAACAGGTGCCTAAAATGAATTAAGATCCCATTATCCAAGTAGTGAACTGAAGTTGATTGATGTTGGGTGTATAAAATATTCCTCTTCTTGTGTGACTAAATACATTCTGTAAGTTTGTGGTAACTGCCCCAGGTCATTTACAGAAGAAGAGAGAGCCATGATTGCCTGGGCCAGAAGGGAATCACCATAATGATCTTAGGAAATTCCTCCTGAATTTTCAGAAGTACTCTGGCTATTACTGGAAAGGGTAGAAAAGCTTGCAAGAGCATTCTTGTCCAATGAAAAGAAAAGGAATCTGCCTTACAGGCCTTCTTGCATGGAGTCCAGGAACAAAACCTTGTCAATTGATTGTCCAAAGAGGTGTCAAAGAAGTCAGCTTGAGGAACTCCCCACAGACAGATCAAATCTCGAAAGAACCCCTGATCTAGTTTCCATTCATGAGGGTCTGCTCCAGTCCTGCTCATCTTGTCTGCTACACAGTTTTGCTCTGACAGAATGCAGGATGCTTGTGGATTATGCTGTGAAGCAAAATCCCAAGCTAACATAGTTGGTTTGCAAAGGGGGTACGGCCTGGTTCTCCCTTGCTTGTTGATATACCACATGACTGTGGTATTGTATGCAACCACTTGAAGAGGTTCCAGGGATTTTTAACTTTTAAACTGACAGAACAATGAGATCTCCATCTAAAAGTATGTTATAGTCTTGAGATGTCTGTTAAAACACAATACTACTAGCTTTAAAATACATTTTCTGAAGAGGAAAGTAATAAGATGGTTCAGATAGTTAAGTGCTTGATCAGGGCAAGCATCTCCTTGGCATTTATGTGTTTGCATCTGTCTTTGGTGCCCCAAACTGCTTGCACTTTTATCTCTATTGAAACTGTTCCCCAAGCAATGTCTGAAGTGTTTGGGTTGACTGATTGTTTTAGAGCAGGGAGGGAGAATGGGCAATCTGGATTTAAAAATATTTTTGTCTCAGCCAAAAGATTTCTCTTTTGACAAACCCTAGCACTGAGATTTGACAAAAATAAAGGGTGTTGATGCTGGAACCAAAGAGATTTCAGATACCACTGTATCTTTCTCATATGGAGCCTTGCCAGGGGGTCACATGTGATTAAAAGATGCCATGAGACAAAATCCTGAGCTACTCTCTTGCAGTCACTGGAATTTGAGTGGAAAGTTTTAGAAATAGACCTAGATAAAGATCTATTTTTTTTTTTTTTTTTTGTGGAAGACAAGCTCTTTGTACTGAGATGATTCCTTGACATCCCAGGAACACAATCCTGTGTGTAGAAGTCAATAAAGACTTTTAAATGTTCTCTTGGAATCCCAGCTTGTGTAAGCAATCTCTCATCCAAAAGGGAAATTCCTGACACTTTTAAAAAGACTCTGCAAAGATAAGTAAGTCATCTAAATATGGAAAAATGTGGATACACTGTAGACTACAACAAGCTATAAATGGAGCTAGAGATTTTGAGAACACACTTGGTGTAATAGATAGTCCAAAGGGTATGGCAGAGAACTGACATTGTGATTTAAACACACACAACCTTAAGAAATGTCTGAAGTTTGGAGAAAGGGGATGTGATGATAAAAATCTTTTAAGTCTGTTGTTGCCAGGAAACTTGAAAGTGAAGTGACTTCATTTTGAATTTGAGCACACTCACAAACAGGGTTAGGAAAGAAAGATCCAGAACTGGTTTCCACACATTTTCTTTCTTTGGCACTAAGAACATCCTTGAATAAAAACCCTTCCCTTCCTGGGAAGGAGGAACTGGTTCTGTCACTCCTTGGGTAACGTGATGAAGAACCAATGGAAACAAAAGAGTCTGATCTGGAGGATGAGGAATTAACTAAGTATTAAGCAGGAGTTGGATCTTGTAAAGCTATTGCTGATGGGTCAGATTTAGGAATAGTGTATAAAAAAATTAAAAGACAGAGGAAGTTTATACATCCTATCTTCCTTTATTAGGGCAGCTGGCTGACTATCAGGAAAATTACAGGCTGTAATAGGTTCATAGGTTCATAGGTTCATAGGTTTATACTAGGCTATCTGCCCTAAGGCATTTATAAGCCTAGCCCAAATTATTGTGGCTTACGCCACCCCTTATATGAAAAAATACTGTGCCCATTAGTTTGTTATGCCTCTGTCCAGCAGTGACCCAGAGATGATTCCCGGGGTAAACCTACGATCTCCCATCCACAGGTCTAGATTTCTCTTGAACAGAGTCAGCGAGGTGCTCTGCCTCACATGGACCGGGATTTTATTCCACAGCATAGGGAGTCTCTGAGTGATAAATCTATCCCTCCAGCACGTCCTATTTATATCCGTGCTAAGGTTTAAGTCGCTTGCTCTAGTGGTTTTGGTGGATTTGGATTTTTGAGGTGGAGCATGTCCATTAATTCTGGGTTGGACATGGCCTTGTATGTCAGGCACATGTCACCTCTTAGCAGACGGTATGCGACTGAATAGAGCTGGAGTTTCTTCAATCTGGCAGCATATGACAGATTTTGGAGTCCCTTTATCCTTTTGGTGAGGAACTTTTGGGGTCTCTCCAATTGCTGCAGATGTCGGGTGAGATACATCCCGAATGGGGCATTGTACTCGATCATTGGTCTGATAAGTGAAGAGTACAGGGGAACAATGACCTCACTAGATCTGGATGTGAATCCCTTCATGATCAGGTGGGCAATGTAGAAGGTCTTTCTAACCACTTTAGCAATGTGAGTGTCAAAAGAAAGGCCACTGTCAACCTGGGTCCCCAGGTCCCTGATAACCTCTTCTGTGCTTAGTGGATTGCCACCTATATGGTAGCTTGGGGTTACCTTGTTTTTCCCGAAGGGTATGACTATACATTTTTTGGCGTTTAACTTCAGGCCATGGCTCTGGCACCAGCTATCTGTTTCCGTGAGTCCCTTCTGAAGGATATCCGTGTCCGATGCACTTTCCACTATGGCGCCCAGTTTGCAGTCATCTGCAAACTTTGTCAGCCAAAGTCCTCCCATGTTGGCCTGTACTTCTGAGAAGTAGATGCCAAACAATAGGCGGCCAAGGACCGAGCCCTGTGGGACACCACTTGTGACCGGCTTGGAGTCTGACACAGCGCCAGCAACTCTAACCCTGTGGGTTCTGTCCTTAAGCCAGTTTGCAACCCATCTTGTGACATATGGGTTTACATTTAAGCTGGTAAGTTTTTCTACAATACCCGAGTGGGGTATTGTGTCGAAGCCTTTGCAAGGTCAAGGTAGGCTGTATGGACTGCCTTTCCTCATCAATGGCCTTGGTGACTATTTCAAGAAGTCGACCAAGTTCAAAAGGCATGATCTTCCCTTGACAAAGCCAAACTGGGTCGGGTCCAATGTCTGCAAGTCCCCTATATCTTTGTTTATGAGCTCCATTATGATCCTCTCCATAGCTTTGCAGACTAGACTTGTTAAGCTTATGGGGCGGTAATTACCAGGGTCCGTAGAGGCGCCACCTTTGTGGAGTGGGACCACAGTTGCCGTACGCCACTCCTTGGGCACGTATCCTGTGGTAAGGCTGAGATTAAACAGCTGCCTTATGTGCGGGTTTAATTCCTCATTTAGCTCGTGTAGCACACAGCCGGGGACACCATCCGGTCCCATTGATGCTGTGTTTTTAGCTTTAGAGAGAGCAGCTTTCACCTGCGCATTTGAGATGTCCGGGAGGCTAAGGCTACACTCGGCTGGGATAGTTATCTCTCCTTTAGGGGGGGAGAGGGGGGTGAAGTTTGCACTGAACCTGTCTGCCAGTATGTTGGCAATGTCTGTGGGTTCAGTGATTTTTGTATCATTTTGGACTAATTCTGAGCATATCTGTGAGTTTCCACCCAGGTTCCTAACATAGCTGAAAAAGGCCTTATGATTGTCCTTTGAATCCATGGCAATTTTTCTCTCAAAATTGGCCTTAGTTGATTTTATGAGTGCTCGTAATTTTTTTACTAATAATGATCAGGGGTGACTTCCCTTTTATGGATTTTGTTCTATCATGTAATAGCTTTCTCCTCTTATTGTAAAGTTTGTTAATGGCTGGGGTCCACCAGACTGGACGTTTGCCCTTTGTGGAAAGAGTCTTGGTTTTATTTGGGATTGCCTGATCCATGCAGTCCTGGAGGTGTTCATAGAAGGCATTTGTAAGGGCTTCCAGAGCTTGGGTTGTGGTTTCCTCTGACTCAGGGGCCTTGAAGGATACCACACCAGTCTTGAGTAGTGTGAAGTTTGCTTTAGAGAAGTTCTTCACTATGGTCTTTTTGTTTGGGGTGGGGGCGGGATGTGGATTTCCAGTGAGATTAGTTTATGATCAGATCTCACCAATGAGGGATATACTTCCGGTGTGGAGCATTTTGTCCCCATGTTTGTGACAATGTGTTCTAGTATATTTTCTCCTCTCGTGGGAACAGTGACTAGCTGTTCCATGGCATTTGAATTTATGAACTCCAGGAACCGTTGGGCTAGAAAGTTAGGGCTTGAGTAATGTTCCCAGTCTATATTCGGGTAGTTGAAGTCACCCAATATGATGGTGTTTGGAGATACATTTATACCCTCCAGTGTCTTCAGGAAGGCTGTGTGGGGTTCCTGAGTTTGAGAGGGTGGCCTGTAGCATGCTACAATTTGTAGAGCAGTTTTGCCTATGGTTAGTTGCACCTGGATGGTTTCCAAGCTTCATGCGTTGCCACCAACCTGGAGGTGTGAGTATCCTTTATGAATATGGATACACCCTCCTTTTGTGGAGTGGTCCGGGTTTTGGGGCCGGAACGCATGATATGAGGTAAAACCTAATAGTGCCGGGTGCTCTCAGGAGCCTTGAACCAGGTTTCAGTTACAGCACAGACATCGATGTTCTCCATACTGAGAAGGGCCTCGAGTGCGTGCATTTTGAGATTTAGACTTCTGGCATTGAGCAGCATTACCCTCAATTTCTTCCCATTTTTGTTTTCTAGGGTGGTAGGTTTAGAATTTGAGCCTTGCCTAAAAAGGCACTATGGGGTGGCAAGAGCCTTAGCCAATATCCGGAATCCCAGGGTGACAGGTGCAAGCCGTCCCTTGAAGCAGCGTGGCTTGTCAAGCATGTCATCCCAGGCAGACAGACACTGGATCCCCTTTGAATGACACCAGACATTAAGCCAATTGTTAAAGCTGATCATCTTGTCTCTATATTGTGGCATCATTCTTGGTGAAGGAAGGATACTGCTCAGGGTTAGGGTCATACCTGCCTGGGCTACATAATCAGAGAGCTCCTCTATGTCTCTTTTCATGTAGTCCAGGGAGGTGCGTCTCAGGTCGTTCACACCAGCATGGACAATGACTGTGTCATATTTGTACTTGCTGTGGAGTGACCCAGTGCTTGTGTTATGTGGCGGATTCTAGCCCGATAGGCAGCTTACTGTGACCCTCTCCTTGTTCAGCCTGGTGAGTGGGACGTCAGTGTGTCTGACTATGGAGTCACCTATGACAAGTATGTTTGGTGTTGTATTTGGCCTTAAGGGCTGTGACTGCTTTGCACACTGCTTTTGTGGTTTATGTGTTGCTTGTGGGGTGTCTTGAGGTAGCAGTTGTTTGGGTGTCTGCTTTGGAGGCCTCTGCTGTTTAGGTAAATTTTACTCAGAGCCTCCGAGTATGTCTTTGTGTGTTTATGTGTTTGATTCAGTGGAGTGGTAGCATTATGTGAGGCTGGTTTTGTGGTGTGTGTAGTTGCCTTCTCCTCCTGTCTGGTCTTGCCAGTCCTGAGTTGAGAGAGCTCAGCCTCCAGTTTGGCTAAATAGCTGCATCTCTCGCAAGTATTTGTGTTATGTGGGAGGAGGAGAGGGTTGTCTGTGTACATGAGGCAGTTATAACATTGCCTCAAGATTCCCAGATTCACCAGCTGGACCGGAGAGGAGATTGACAACTGACCTTTGGACATGCTAGAATAATATTGGGAAATCCTTAATTGAAAACAAGGGCCAGTGGGGAGTGAGGGTGTAGTGCTTTTAATTTTTAGTGCTGACTTATATAATTGCTTTAGTGAGCAAGTGCCAGGTAACTTGAGTGCAATGTTTTACAAGTAACTAAATGCAAAAACGACAAACAGTAACTTTCTTTCAAGTGAAACAAGGAAATAAGTACAGTAAGCAATGCAGATATCACTAGTGATCCACAGAAGCGCTGAGAAGTTGCGTATTAGGTGGAATTAGCTTCCAGGAAATAACAAGCAAACAAACAACAAGCATATAAACAAAGCTAGATTCAGTAGGCCTGGATCTAGTCTATGCTAGAGCAAACAAGGTGAACCAATTTCAGTAAGATACAGTTCAAATATTCAGGCACTATAAACCTTTAACCAGAAAATTCCCAGCTCAGAAGGGCAGAGTCCAGCCTCTTCTCCCACAAGAGTGCAGACCACGAACCTTCTTAATGTAAAATAACTGGCCTGAAGCCCAAGTGCCTAAACCAGAACTAATACACTTGGACACTGGGCTCTCAATCAGCAGTTCCCAACTTAGAAGGATGAAAGCTACCTGTCCTGCCACCACAGTGCTTGCCACAAACCTTCCTAATGTAAAACTGGTCTGAAGCCCAAGTGCTTAATCCAAAAGACTTGAATGATAGCTATACTTTAATCAAGTTACAACCAAGCAGTAATAAATACCATTGAATACTTTAGAGAATGTCTGGATTAGTGCTCAAGTTACACAAACAAAGCTAGATCCAGCAGGCCCGAATCCAGTCTATGCCACAGCAAACAAGGCGCACCAACTTCAGTAAGAAACAGTTCAGATATGCATGCACTATAAGCCTTTAACCAGAAATTCCCAGCTCAGAAGGGCAGAGTCCAGCCTCTCCTCCCACAAGAGTGCAGACCACGAACCCTCTTAATGTAAAATAACTGGCTTGAAAGCCCAAGTGCTTAAACCAGAATTAATAACGGACACTGAGCCCTCAATCAGCAGTTCTCAACCTAGAAGGATGTAAGCTACCTGTTCTGCCACAACAGTGCAGACCACAAACCCTCTCAGTGCAAAACAACTAACTGGTCCGAAGCCCAAGTGTTTAAACCAAAAGGCTTAGAATGAGTTACACCAAGCAGTAATAAATACAATTGAGTATTTTAAGATGATGCAAAAGTAAAAAGAAGTAGGTAAAAAGACAAGTACAGTAAAAGCAGATGAAATTTTTTTTTTTTTTTTTTTTTCTGAACAAGTGCTGAGATCAAAGAAACAGATTTGAGTGCTGAAACTAGAAAACTGGCTAGTTACAAGAAAAAAAAAAAGCTAGAAGGCTTCCCTCAAACACAGAAGGGCTTGGGGGCTCAGAAGCCTACAAATAGTCTGTACCACTTAACAAGAAAGGCAGGAAATAAGCTTAATTTTTTTTTTTTTTCTATTTCCCAGATGCTCTCTTTGTACACAGTAGGAGTGCCTGAAATCAGAATATGATCTCACTGCACTCAGTTGAGTGAGCAAATGAGATGGGCCCAGAGACAGGCTGAGGGGCGGGCAGTTTCAATGCCACTAAGATTAACACCAAAACAAAAACAGGGCGGGTGGGTGGGAATAACTGAAGAGCAGAATAACCAGTTAAAAATTCCTTCAACACTCCTTCATACACAGTTTAAATCAATTTAAATACTGTATTTTTTTTAAAAAAAGTGCATAAAAAGGTACTTAAATTCTCTTATACGTCCAGTTGAATATAACCAAGTTCTTAGCTTGCCAAGCTGAAGTTTTAAAGCAGGAATTATTTCACATGCACCAGTTTAAATATGCAAGGACAGGAAATCAAAGAATGTGGCTACCCCCACACCTGTAATTACTAGCAAATAACAAAATTCAGCCAACACTAGCTTTTAGTTCAAGTTACTGAAGAGCAGAATAACCAGTTAAAAATTCCTTCAACACTCCTTCATACACAGTTTAAATCAATTTAAATACTGTATTTTTTAAAAAAGTGCATAAAAAGGTACTTAAATTCTCTTATACGTCCAGTTGAATATAACCAAGTTCTTAGCTTGCCAAGCTGAAGTTTTAAAGCAGGAATTATTTCACATGCACCAGTTTAAATATGCAAGGACAGGAAATCAAAGAATGTGGCTACCCCACACCTGTAATTACTAGCAAATAACAAAATTCAGCCAACACTAGCTTTTAGTTCAAGTTACTGAAGAGCAGAATAACCAGTTAAAAATTCCTTCAACACTCCTTCATACACAGTTTAAATCAATTTAAATACTGTATTTTTAAAAAAAAGTGCATAAAAGGTACTTAAATTCTCTTATACGTCCAGTTGAATATAACCAAGTTCTTAGCTTGCCAAGCTGAAGTTTTAAAGCAGGAATTATTTCACATGCACCAGTTTAAATATGCAAGGACAGGAAATCAAAGAATGTGGCTACCCCACACCTGTAATTACTAGCAAATAACAAAATTCAGCCAACACTAGCTTTTAGTTCAAGTTACTGAAGAGCAGAATAACCAGTTAAAAATTCCTTCAACACTCCTTCATACACAGTTTAAATCAATTTAAATACTGTATTTTAAAAAAAAAGTGCATAAAAAGGTACTTAAATTCTCTTATACGTCCAGTTGAATATAACCAAGTTCTTAGCTTGCCAAGCTGAAGTTTTAAAGCAGGAATTATTTCACATGCACCAGTTTAAATATGCAAGGACAGGAAATCAAAGAATGTGGCTACCCCACACCTGTAATTACTAGCAAATAACAAAATTCAGCCAACACTAGCTTTTAGTTCAAGTTACTGAAGAGCAGAATAACCAGTTAAAAATTCCTTCAACACTCCTTCATACACAGTTTAAATCAATTTAAATACTGTATTTTTAAAAAAAAAGTGCATAAAAGGTACTTAAATTCTCTTATACGTCCAGTTGAATATAACCAAGTTCTTAGCTTGCCAAGCTGAAGTTTTAAAGCAGGAATTATTTCACATGCACCAGTTTAAATATGCAAGGACAGGAAATCAAAGAATGTGGCTACCCCACACCTGTAATTACTAGCAAATAACAAAATTCAGCCAACACTAGCTTTTAGTTCAAGTTACTGAAGAGCAGAATAACCAGTTAAAAATTCCTTCAACACTCCTTCATACACAGTTTAAATCAATTTAAATACTGTATTTTTTAAAAAAAAGTGCATAAAAGGTACTTAAATTCTCTTATACGTCCAGTTGAATATAACCAAGTTCTTAGCTTGCCAAGCTGAAGTTTTAAAGCAGGAATTATTTCACATGCACCAGTTTAAATATGCAAGGACAGGAAATCAAAGAATGTGGCTACCCCCACACCTGTAATTACTAGCAAATAACAAAATTCAGCCAACACTAGCTTTTAGTTCAAGTTACTGAAGAGCAGAATAACCAGTTAAAATTCCTTCAACACTCCTTCATACACAGTTTAAATCAATTTAAATACTGTATTTTATAAAAAAAAGTGCATAAAAAGGTACTTAAATTCTCTTATACGTCCAGTTGAATATAACCAAGTTCTTAGCTTGCCAAGCTGAAGTTTTAAAGCAGGAATTATTTCACATGCACCAGTTTAAATATGCAAGGACAGGAAATCAAAGAATGTGGCTACCCCCACACCTGTAATTACTAGCAAATAACAAAATTCAGCCAACACTAGCTTTTAGTTCAAGTTACTGAAGAGCAGAATAACCAGTTAAAAATTCCTTCAACACTCCTTCATACACAGTTTAAATCAATTTAAATACTGTATTTTTTAAAAAAAAAAAGTGCATAAAAAGGTACTTAAATTCTCTTATACGTCCAGTTGAATATAACCAAGTTCTTAGCTTGCCAAGCTGAAGTTTTAAAGCTACATAACATCCACTAAAAAAGACAGGTCAGAAGGAAGGTGTGTACATCCACTAAAAAAGACAGGTCAGAAGGAAGGTGTGTAAGTTCTGGAAAATCCTTCTGTAACAACTCATGGCATTTTCTGAGAGATGAGAAACCTTGGTGTTTTCCCACTGAAAACACCGGCACATTTTAGTAATAGACTAAGAGAAAAAGAATCCTTCACATTTGGAATTAAAAACTGAGCTCTCTTCTCAGTCTGAGGGGAAAAATACATGCATCTGCCCCTCCATCTTACCGTTTAGATTCAGAATCTAGAATCTCTTCAGGAAAAGAGGAATCCCTCTTTCTTTTACCAGAAACTACTTTACAAGAAGGAGCAAAAGGCTGAATTAAACCCTGAGCCACACCCAGTAAACTACTCATATCCAAAGAAAATTGAGAAGTAGATACATGTTTGGTTTTCTGTTTCTTCTTGAAAGGAAAAATGGGGCCAGACAAGACCAACAAGATGGGTTCTCCCTTTCCCATTGAGGGGGGGGGGGGCAACAGCTGTAGAGGATGTGGTAACCCCCGGTTCATAGTGGCTGTTGGAGCTACAGCATAGGGTTCCAGGGTAAAAGGTGAGTGGTCTGAGGTGCAATAAGTGGCCACAGCAAAGTCATCCACCTATGGCGGAGGCAATTGCTAGCTTGCTGTAGTGACAAAGGCCATTTGCTTAATTTTTTTCTTTTTGTAGCTGGAAGGAGCACTGTTCATGGGATCAGCAGTCTGCTCCATGATCAAGCTGAAAATGTTGCCTCTTGCTGGTAAATGCTACCAGTCCAACAAAAGTTACTTTTTTACATGAAACACAGTATAAATAACTTTCAACACTATGCCAGCCCCGCAAAAGTAAAATAAACAATATTTCTCAAAATAAAGAAGAATTTCCAATTTCTTTGTGCCACTTTTAAACTGACAGAAAAATGAGATCTCCATCTAAAAGTATGTTATAGTCTTGAGATAGTCTGTTAAAACACAATACTACTAGCTTTAAAATACATTTTCTAAAGAGGAAAGTAATAAGACATCAACAAAATTAAGTAAATGGAAGGTTTTTTTTACTCAAAGGGAACCTATCTGCCCAGCAGAGGAAAGCACAAGCCACCCGTAAATCCTCAAAAGCCTCAGAGGAGCTTACTCATCAGGAACAGTAAAGCCCTGGAGGGCTTTGTGTCCAAACATGTATTTTAGTCAGCTCAGCTTAAGCTGTCTGACAGTTAGGATATGTAGAAGGTGCCCTGAAGCTTTGAAAATTGGCCAGCTGTTATATCCTTGGCAGGATATAATCCATATAGCTAAGGCTACTGCAGAGGATCAGTATGATGAATGTCTGCTTTTGTTGGTAAACCACAAATATTCTAGAACTTAGTTAATATTTATCAGGCTTATTTTATAATGGAATACATAAAGTGCCACTGTCACCACCTTCAACAAAGGCCATAGATACAACATTGTTCAACCAACATTAAGACCACCCCTGGGATTCAATAAACTCTGTGCAAGAATAGTGCTATTCCTGCATGGAGTGAACTGTGTCCATGTCCGCACAGCCCTAACAGCAGTGCACCTTGCATATTCATGAAGGCGCGCTACTGATAAGAGCTGTATGGACATGAACAGTGAACGAGTGTAGGGAGCATATTCTAGCACTGCTCACACAGTTAACACGCCCCCTGCACACAGAAAGTACTGTACAGCACTTTCTAAAAGTAATGCAGCATAATATTAGAGAATTTCTCTAATATTATGCCAGTATTTCAGTGTCTGCGGACACTGAAATGAAATAAATGTTTTTCAGTGTCTGCGGACACTGAAATGCATAGGAAAGCAATGCAGGGGGTGTGTGACAGATTCTGTGATACACCCCCTGCATTGTAAAAGTGCTGTATGACACCTTGCAACATGTTAAAGCAGGAAATGTTGACAAAGGCACAAATAATGGGGGGGGCAAAGTCCTAAAAATCACTTCATAAATATTGCTCTTACAAACTTAGAAAGTTAATAGAAAACAGGTTATGCATTAGCATGAATTACCGAAGGATAGAAGTCTGAAAGTCAAATGTATGCCATTATTTCCTGACTGCAGTCCATATGGACAAAGGCACAAATAATGGGGGGGACAAAGCCCTAAAAATAAGGACACTTTATAAATATTGCTCTTACAAACTGAGAAAGTTGATAGATGAATTTCCAAAGGATTGAAGTCTAAAAGTCAAATATATACCATTATTTCCTGACTGCAGTCCTCAATGACTTGTCAGAAAACCACAATACTCACCATGTAATATAATAAGATCATATTTTTTCTCCATACTAAGGAATGTTTAAAAGTAGCTGAGTGGGTGTGCGCATTATGGCCCTCTGCTTAGCATTGCTTAAACATCCCATAGGAGATAAATACAAATATATAGCTGAAATTCCCAGACTGAGATATTGTAGTGGTTAGAGTCCCAACTTACATGCAGGTGTTCATGGTTTGAATACCAACACAGACAAGTTATTTTTATATGGGAAAGCAGTGTAAAAATATTTTTTCAACTTAAATTGTGTAGTAACTGTTTTTTTGTCAACCAGGGTAGTGCAGTTGGTGTAAAATGAAAGTGTGAGTGGATATAACATGTGACACCACCCATGTATACACAAGTGTCTCATACAGTATAGTCACATCCCTTGCTGATGTAATGAAAGCACATAGTGGGATGTCATGTCAAGTAAATCATATACACTGACTACATGAAGTCATTATTCTGATATTTTCTAAAAATGAAAAGTGAGCAATGGTTGGCAATGCTCAGCTATGCTTACCAGGTTTATGCATTGCTTAGACATGAATGTTAAGCAGCAGGTAGCTCAGCTAAACAGATTTGCACACTGTTAAGCAGTGCTCAGCAATTACCCCTTTAAGCACTGTTCAACTCAGCTTAGCAGATTTGCGCACTACTAAGCGGAGCTTAACATGTTCAAAATGGTCCAATGATGGCAAAAAGTGGGAATATCACCCTATTTAAACTGCACATGTGGGAATACAGCTAGAATCAGTTGAAGTTCATCTGTGCAGGTACTATGGCTGGTGTAGGTGAAGGAGCACGCTTTCAGGCACAGCACTGGAGCATTCAGGAGTCCAGGGTCATGGCTGGATTCCTTGTAGAAAACCATGAGTAGAGACTGCTGCAGGGCCAGTACCAGGGCTCACAATACAAGGTGGAGGTCAGGGACTGTCTTGCATGTGATCTCACCAGTGCTACTGGCTTCCTCCGGACTGGTGAGCAGATATGGTACCACTATGCTGACCTACAGCGGAGGAAGGGGGCACTCTTGGCCCAGTGGATCCAAGATGCACGGGCATGGAATGCTCCAGTAGTGAGTAAGTATCACTATCAAGTAGATTGTAGCAAGAACAAGCCTGAGAATGTGATAGACAGGTATGCATAATGTTTGTTTTTCTCCCCTACAGCTGCAGCAGAGAGGGCTAGTAATGTAGAAGTCCATGTCGACAGACTGCTGAGGCTGCACCGATGGGCTGGTGAGTATAAATCAATTTTTCAGTATATTGTTTAAATAGCTAAGAAAGAGTGTATTGCTTACTGCTAGTAGGTATACTGTTACTGTGTGAACTGAATAAATAAAAAAAGTTTGACCGACTAATACTGATGTGAAATAAAGATCCCTACAAAAAACTGTTGTGTTTATTCTGGTATGCTGTTGTAGACATATATAATGTATACATGTTCTTCAAAGCAAATATGGCTGTGACAGCATACGTTAACTGAGGTTGTTCTGTGAACCAGCTGTTTAGAAAAACTGTAGATGGTGGAGTTGTAAATCAAGATGTAATTGAAATGTGAAATATATACTGCACTAAGTTCTAAACCGTGAATAGTAAATGTGTAAAGTTTCAACATGTTTTCCATCCAGAATTGCCTTGTGTTAACCTTTGCTTTTCAGGTTGTAGTAATCCAAATGATTAATGCACAGTACAATAATTATCTGTCATGAATGCACCACAGGATTACAAGTTCAGACTGTCTAACCAAGAGACTATTAGGCAGAAACCAGTGAAACAAAAAAATAGCAGTTCCCCAGTAGCTCAGTTTGATGAAAAATAGCTTAGTTGTTAATGTTGCACACCCAGACATGGTTCAAATCCAGGGAGTGCTACTAAGATGTTTGCATATCTACACACAAGGAATCAGAAATGAATGTAAAAATAGTCAGGTAGTGATAACATGTATTTTCTACACAGGTTTTACAGGTAAGGAAATGTTCGAAGTAGCTGTATGAAGGGTATACTAATAAACTGTGTAGAACTGTTAAACTGTCCCACCACATAGGTTCATAGGTGTGTATTAGGCTAATGGCCCTGGAGCTTTTACAAGCCTAGCCCATAAGATTACACTGGCATCATGCCACCCGACCTTAGTTCCCAGTGCCTCTGTCGAGTAGAGCCACGGGAGTGATCCCCAGGTGAATTTTCTATTTCCCATCCACTCATCAAGATTTCTCTTGAAGAGGGCCAGTGAGGTGCTCTGTTTGTCATGTATGGGAAGTCTATTCCATAGCATGAGCAGTCTCTGGTTTATGAATCTGTCCCTCCAGCATGTTCTGTTGATTGTGGTAATAAGGTTGAGGTCTCTGGAGTGTGTGGTGTGGAGGGATTGGGATTTCTTTGGATATAGCATTTCTAACAGAGCTGGGTCAGACATGGCTTTGTAAGTCAAGCAGAGATCACCTCTAAGTAGGCAATATGAGACAGAGAATAGTTGGAGTTTTTTTTGAGTCTGTACATATAGGACAAGTGTTTAAGGCCTAGGATCCTCTTTGTGAGGCACTTTTGTGGCCTCTCCAGTTGTTGCAGGTGTCTACTGAGGTACATTCCAAATGGGGCATTGCACTCGATGATTGGCCTAATGATGGAATAGTAGAGTGAGACAATGACCTCTGTCTTCCCGGATGCAAAACCATTAGTAATGAGATGTGCCACATAGAAGGACTTTCTGACCACAGTTGCAATGTGGTGGTCAAAAGAGAGGTTGCTGTCAACCTGTGTTCCCAGATCTCTTATTATGCCTTCTGTGTTCAGTGGACTACCATCAATGTGGTAATTCATGGGAACTGGGTTTTTCCCAAAGGGGATGATGACACATTTTTTGGCACTGAGCTTAAGGCCATAGTTCTGACACCAAACATTGGTCTTAGTGAGGCCTTTCTGCAGGATGTCAACATCACTTGGGGAGTTAATAAAAGCTCCCAACTTGCAATTGTCTGCAAAAGTTGTCAGTGAGAGTCCCTTCCTGTTGGCCTGGACTTCAGAGAAGTAGATACCAAACAGGAGAGGACCCAAGACCAAACCCTGTGGGACTCCACTCGTGACTGGTCAGCAGTCTGACTTGGAGTCAGCTACTTTCACACTGTGGGTTCTATCTATGAGCCAGTTTGCAACCTACCTAGTGATATAGGGGTTGATGCCTAGCTTAGTGAGCTTTTCTATGATTCCTGAGTAGTGAATGGTATCAAAGACCTTGGCCAGATCAAGGTAGGCTGTATGAACCATCTTGCCTTCATCCACAGCTCTGGTGACTGACTCAAAGAAGTTGACCAGGTTGAGCAGGCATGATCTACCTTTCACAAAGCTAAACTGTGTGGGATTCAGAGTTTGGAGATTCCCTATATCCTTGTTTATTAGGTCCATGATGATGTGTTCCATAGCTTTGCATATCAGACTCATCAGGCTAATGGGGCAATAGTTCCCATGGTTTGGAGTCACTCCTCCTTTGTGGAGAGGGATGACTGTAGCAGTGCACCATTCTGTAGGGACAAAGCCTGAGGTGAGGCTGTGATTGAACAAGGCACACAGGTGAGGTGCCAGTTCACTCTGTAGTTCATGTAGAACACAGCCAGGGATATTGTCAGGTCCCACAGAAGCTGTATTATTGGCCTTGGACAGTGATGTTTTAACCTTTGCAGCAGTAATACTGGGTACCTGGCAATCTACTGGTATTGCAATTGGTCCTTTGTGTGGGAGAGGGGGTAAAGTTGGCACTGAATCTGTCGGCCAGTATATTTGCACTATCTGTTGGCTTGGTATAGAAGGTACCATTGTACAGTAGCTCAGAGTAAATCTGGGTATTGCGGTTGAGATTCTTTACATAACTATAGAAGGCCTTGTGACTGTCTTTACTATCTGCAATTCTGTTTTCATATCTAGCTTTAGAGGATTTGATGAGGGATCTCAACTTTTTCTTGAGGCTGAGGGAGTTTTTCTAGTCTTGGGACTTCATCTTATTCCACATCAGTTTCCTCCTTCTGTTGTAGAGTTTGTTTATGGCAAGGGACCACCAGATTGGCTTACTTTTTTTGGAGGAGAGCGCCTTCCTTCTATTGGGTATGGCGAGATCCGTGCATTTTTGTATGTGTTCGTACAGTGCACTGGTGTATGATTCGGTGGTCATGCAACTATTCTCCATTTGCATGGGTGCCGTGAAGTTAGCCAGCTCTGTTTTTAGGAGCCCAAAGTTAGCTTTGGAGAAGTTTTTCATGGTTACCTTTGCGGGGGTGGGGGTGTTGATGGAAGGCATGTGGATTTCCAAGGTGATTAGTTTGTGGTCAGATCTAACCAGGGAGGAGTTGACTATTGGTGTAGAGCAACAGTTACCCATGTTAATAATGACCAGGTCAAGGATGTTGCTACCTCTAGTGGGGGTAAGATAGAGCTGGTCCAAGGCATTGGAATGAATGAATTCTAGGAAACGTTGGGCAAGTGTATTGGTACATGTGCAGTTTTCCAAGTTAATGGAGGGGTAGTTCAAGTCACCCAGTATGACAGTGTTAGACTGGATCCTAATATTCTCCAGGGTGCTTAGGAACGTAGAGTGTGAGTCTTGGGACATGGTTGGGACCTATAGCAGGCTACGACCAGAATCGCTGTCTTACCCAATGTTAGCTGCACCTGAAGTATCTCTGATGCATTATGGTGAGTTACCAGTCTGGAGGTGTGTGCATCCTTTATGAATATGGAAACACCACCCTCTTTGGAGCTTCAGTCCAAGTTCTGGGGCTGAAAGGTGTGGAATGAGTTATAGCCTGGTAGTGCAGGGATGCTTTCAGCTGCCTTGAACCAGGTCTCTGTTACAGCACAAATGTTGATATTCTCTATTTTAAGGAGTGCTTCGAGCGAGTGCATTTTGAGATTTAGACTCCTAGCGTTGAGCAGCATGACCTTCAGATTGCATTTATTTGTAGCTGTTATTGTGGTAATTTGATCTTTGGAACACTGCCTAAAAAAAGGCACTATAGGGATGGCAAGAGCCTTGGCCAGTATCCGGATGCCCAGGGGTGACAAATGCAGGCCATCTCTAGCAAAACATCGAGGTCTGTCAATCATGTCATCTCAGGCAGATACTGGATCCCCTTAGAATGACACGATAAACTTAGCCAATTGCTGAAATCAGTCATTTACTTCTTGTTCTGTGGTATCATTCTGGGTGATGGTAGGATGCTGCTCAGGATTAGGGCCATACCCGCCTGGGCTACATAATCTGTGAGCTCCTCCATGTCTCTTTTCATGTAGCCCAGGGAGATATGTCTCAGGTCATTCACACCCACATGTACAATGACATACTTGTACCTGTTTTTGTTTCTTATTTCAGGCATTACAACAAATTAATAGAGACAATGGGAAGGGCAATATTTCTAGTTATACAGAATATTGTGAAACAAGGTGGTTCATTGAATTGGGGGCTAATAGGCATCCAGGACTCAATGGTGTGGTGCCTTTAAGACCGATTCTGAATAGGCATAGACCTTATATTCAGAAAGATTAATTCTTAATTGATCTGTTTTATTGATTTTAGCATTTGATTGGTGTACACATATTTGAATATCAAGTGAACTGTTCTGTGTTGTATGTCTGAAGAAGGGTTTTGTACCTGAAAGCGCTAACATCCTTGTTTGGTAAATTAAATTATATTTGTCTATAGCCTGTTGGTCTGTGGCTCATTCTTTTCTTGCTATTTGTTGTTTGTTGGACCACAGACCTTAACTACCTACCACTTTTGGACTTTTTATTTTAGTTGAGTAACTTCTTCAGTGGAGGTAGACATGGCTCATTTAACTGAAATTGTGGAATTGGATTATCGACTGGCTACACCTGTAGCCAAATCTTTTCGAGAAAGAATGAAGAATCTAACCTCTCTACAAAGCAATCCGCTTTTGAGAACTGTTTTTTCTGGTAACACAAATGGAGCATCTGAATTTCTTGAAGCTGAGAATAGTGAGTCTTTTTTGGAACTGTTTACTTCTGTATAGAATGACTTATATCAGTTAAAACTATTACAATGGCAATGTTTACATTTAGAAGCCTGTCTGCACTTTCATATAGTCCCACGAGGCATGAGGGTTTTATGCATGCCTACGTATGGGGACCACAATGGCAGGAAATAAACTTGGAGATAAGTTTTCAATATATGCTTCTCTTGGTAAATTTCTTTCTACCAGAAGAGCAGAGGTTGGTGAAATTGTTGGAGCAAAAGCAGCTCAAAATTGAAACTAAGTTTTGCAGTGAAAACTATGTGCTTAAAGATGGATACTCTATATTGTGCGGTCAGTGCTTATGATACATATCTACAGCAAGTAAAAATTTAAAAAATAGAGACTATTCTGACTTTCAACTCGGCAATATTTTTATATGGCCGAGGAATGCCTCCCTTTTGTCTAGGAGAACTACAAATACAGCAATCACCACGAATGAAACTTGATTGGGTGGTTTGCGAAACTCTCCACTCACTGATAACCAATCAGTGAGGAACTCTGTCAATTGGGCGGATGCGCAGATGGGAAGGTGTACTCCTACAGTCTCACGCAAGAAGGAAGTGTTACCTGATGAACAGACTGAAGCTCAATCCACCATTCCTCTTCCACAGATGGATCATACTGACTGAGGAAATGCATTGTTTTTAACATCGGCACATGCCGTGTTATCAGAAAATGCCAACGAAGAGGCGTTTAGTGGGTCAGTCAACGAAGATGATGTCCGTTTGAGTAATGTTGGTGCTCGTGCGAATGGTTCTTCTCCTCTGATAGCTGCAGATGAAGCTACCTCTTCCAACAGCCATGAGAGAGGGGATGATACCACAGAATTTGGGTCTCGACCCGAAACACTCTACTCACAGATGGTTTTTCACCCACTGCCGGTTCCCATGAGAAAGAAGAAAGAAAAAAGACTGGAGCTACAGGGGGAAGGGCCTATGAAGAGGTCAGACATTTGAGAAAGGAAATGGAGGAAAACCTTGATATGACTACAGGCACTGATAATCTGGTCTTTAATTTATCTAGCTTTGAGTTATCTGACACTCAGTAACATGTACTAAGCAGAGGCCTTAATTTTGTTCCAGTGACTAAGCATGTTTTTACTGATGTGATCACTGAATTAGAAAAATCTGGTAGGAATCTACGATTAAAGAAAATGTTTGGTGAACGTGAGAGGATTATTCCCTTGGGTGGTAACCTGAGGAAACCTAGAATGTTTATTCCTAATGGTGACTCTACAGTGGATGTGTTTATTAGAACCTGTGGAGAACAATTCATAGCTTAGAAAATTATAATTCTAACAAATGTTTCTACAACCTTACCCAAGAAGAGAGGTTATCATTGAACAGGTTTAGCATTAGACAAAACAGGAGACAACCAGCCAATAGGAATAAGAGCAAAGACCCTTTATATGTCACTTATAGCAGTGACATTCAGTGGGGACAAGATGTGAGTAGGACCAACTGGAAAATTCAGCAAACTGATGATTCCCTGAAAGGTTTGGTGGGAGATTGTCCAGACTTTGTTTTTAAGAGAAATAAGAACTTAAAACAGATTCTTTGTGATAAGCAGCCAAGGGTGAACAATACATTTAAGAAGATTGGGACTTTCCCATGCCAACGTTACAAGGCATGCACATATATTACTAGGAAATCTAACTTTGTTCAGCCTTTGACAGGGAAGGAATATACCTTCAGAGCCATGTCTACCTGTCTATCCAAGAACACTGTCTACCTAGCGACTTGTACCTGCTGCCCCTTGTTTTATGTAGGGAAGATGAATTGCAGGTTCAAGGACAGGATTCTGAGGCATCTGTCAGCTGTTAGACACAAGGATAAGCGGAATGCACTCTCTTTACATATAGAGAAACACCCAGGCCATTGTTTCTTATTTCAGGCATTACAACAAATTAATGGAGACAGTAGGAAGGACAATATTTCTAGTTATACAGAATATTGTGAAACAAGGTGGATCATTGAATTGTGGGCTAATAGACATCCAGGACTCAATGGTGTGGTGCCTTTAAGACCGATTCTGAATAAGAGTAGACCTTATATTCAGAAATATTAATTCTTAATTGATCTGTTTTATTGATTTTAGCATTTGATTGGTGCACACTTATTTAAATATCAAGTGAACTGTTCTGTGTTGTATGTCTGAAGAAGGATTTTGTACCTGAAAGCGCTAACATCCTTGTTTGATAAATTAAATTATATTTGTCTATAGCTTGTTGGTCTGTGGATCATTCTGTTCTTCTCTTGCTATTTGTTGTTTGTTGGACCACAGACCTTAACTACCTACCACTTTTGGACTTTTTATTTTATTCTAACCAACATGAGTAGCCACTGTAGCACTCCTACAATGCCATCCCCCTTGGTAATATCTGACCACATAGCCATCACTGTTCAGGTCACCATCTCCCCTGCCCCCCCTTTACAGTATCAAACAGAATGAATTGTGTACAAATGACTATAAATCCCCTCAGAGCAGGTAGAAGTAGTTGTACAGCCAACGTCCCATTTGTTGGAACTAGCAGTACTATCCAGGCCCACACCACAATACTATGTGGGCACCTACATAGCTGTATGGACTCAGCAGTACCTGACAGGACAACATCATCTCCCACTAGGTATGGTAAACATATGTGGTGGACAGCAACAATACACAAATACCATAATAGGTGGAAAGAATTGCTGGATGGGCCAAGAAGGAACAGGTGCCTCATTGTAAGCAATGTCACTTTGGTCTGCACAAGCAAATAAAGGCACATGTGATGTACCCTAAGGAAGTCTGTGAGTGCAAATTGGACACATCCACCAAAGCAAATCACTAGGCCTTCCACACATGTGTCTGCAATTCCAGAGGCAACACACAAATCTGCACTGTAGTGATGGTCAATAACACCACATGCACATATGGCATAGATATAGGCAACTAGCTGCAGACAGGTGAAGTGTAAACACCATCCCCCTGTCCCCCCAGTGGTACACATGTGCATGTACAGCACCTGCCCATGATACCATCCCTTGCTGCATCCCACATGAACACAGGCATGGGCTCTCAGATCCATTCCGCACTGTAGTCAACTACAGCCTGAGCACCGGTGTCATCCCACCTGCACAGAGGACAGCCACTGTCATCCCTATACAGAAAGGTGGAGCAATCCACCAACCCAGCCAATATTAAGAACATCAGCCTAACTAGCCTGCTCTGCAAGGGCATGGAAGGCAATATCAAGGACATTATGGAACAGGGACATCGGCAACATCAAAATGTCTGGGCCCACACACTATGGTATTGTTAAAGGGAGATCAGGCCTGTTAAACCTGATCAACCTCTCTGCAGTGGTCAACAAACACAGGAATGAGGGGAAGATGGCAAACAATGCCTTCCTTCACCTAGCCCAATCCGCTTACACTAATCCCCAGGTGGGCAGGATACACAACTAGGCACCAACCTGTATGTTACCAGATGGGCAGCTAACTGGCCCAATGATAGCACCCACTTAGTCAAATTGTAGAACCCACTTCTAATAGTAGATTCGTTCACAACAGGATTGGTCTGGGGGCCTCTACTGTTTGATATATATGTATCTGAGGTACAGGACAAAAGCAGAGGTTGTGGTTGACCAGATGTACTCATGCTTACAAGTTGCCCACTGTCTTACATTCCCCTATTGATGTGATCATCACCCAAGAGGCACTCACCCAATTACTGACTGGTACAAGAAGCATTACTGCAAATGGAATGCCAGGAGAGGCATCGTTCCCCCTGCTGTGGCAGAGGTCATCCACACTAAGTATGCCAGTAATAATGTACTGAGCATGCAATCAAGTGTGAGGCAACTTGTGCACTGAGGTTGGTAGCTACCTGGCAGTTTCCCACTGTGTGGGCACCATTGTACGGAAGGCTGTCTACATGGCCCACCTCACAAATATGGGTATGTCATAGGTAGGCCATAGGTAGATGTAAAGTGAGGGCAGACCTCTACAATACTGAGCAGTACTGTTGTAAAACTAGAAGCCTATGCAGTTGTTAATGTACTTTTCTTCTCTCCCCCTACCCCTTATCTGCATCACTAATTATTAGTCATATAGTACAGGTATGTTTGTAACCAAACCTAATGTTGGGACATGTGTTCCATTATTGTTCATGTAATGAATTGGTTGCATGTTAACATACCTTGTTCAAGTACCATTGTTGGTGGTCTGTTGCCATCATTGTTACTGGCATACTGTTACAATGCTTACTGTTGTTCCAGTTATGCATGTGTTCTGTTTGCCATGCAACTGTCTCACATCTGTTGTTTTTGGTTAATTTGAAAACCCATGCAGGCCTTTAAAAGTGATCTTGAAATGTTTTGTTCATGACTGAGCAATATACCTTGGAAAACCACAACACCATATCATGTTTGGGAAGGCTGATCCCAGAAGATCCACCTGTCCCCCCATCTGGGCATGGCATGTCTGGGACCCACCCTGGAACTTTATCTTCTGCAGGCCCTGCACCACCTGGGCATGGGTGCAGATATGAGCCTGTCATCTGCTGTCAGTTCTGGGGTATGGTGTGCAGTGTCATTTGCTCTGAGTTGGGTGGCCAGCAGCGCCAGATGGAGGGTTGCCGGGTGCACCTTGAGGAAGAGGCTGCCCCTCCTGTCCACCCACCAGCACAGCTACTATCGTGGCTTTGAAGGTCATGACTGCCTGTAGGTGGAGATGTCAGTACCACCATTTCCATATGGGGGCTCATGGGCCCCTGATTCCCAAACACCCTTCCTGTCTAAAGTGCTTACCCCACATGTGTCATATACTGCCCCTGTCTGCTGTCTTGTCTGTCTCCCTGCCCAATGTACCTCCCCAGTCGTACCTATTATCTTTCCCCAACACCCCACTCTCACCTCAACAAAGAAAAAAGGGCATCTGTCCTCAAAAGAATTATCATCCCATACATAGCTGTCCATTTCCCACAGGTGTCCACTGGGCCCATGTAATCTGGTCATATTGGCTTGACAACATATTTCTGTTGTCCTCACCCTTCTCTCTGGGGTTTGGGTGCCCACATTCACCTCCAAATTACATACAAATGCACAGCTGTTGCTGTATTACAAATGGACAGCTATGGACCTTCCCTACAGCCATCCTGCACATCCCTAGCTACCCTTCATATTGTTTTTTCCTTTGCGTTCCCCTTTCTCACCTCTTTCCTATAACCCCTTTTTCATTTATTTTAATGGGATTAGCACAGCTGTAAGTGGGAGTAAGCGGGAGTAAGTGAGTTTGAGCAATGTTAAGCGAAGCCAAAATGGATTAAGCCTCTGTACAATTAACTGTATGTTGGCATCGTTTAGCTTCATGCAAACCCACTTAAAGCTGCTTTAATCACTCTGTCTCTATCAGTCACTGTTCCAGCCCTGCTAAGTCTTGAACCCAGGACCCTGTACACTATAGTCAGAGCAATGTACCACTATACCATTTGAGCTGCAGAGCTTTCTGATGCTTTTTCAAACATATCATTCAGTAGAATCATTCAACAGGAGGGAAAAATCTCTGTGGAGTCATTCAGGTGTTGCATATATACATATACAGATATACATGTATGGAGATACATATATATGAAAAATATATTAAAGATATATATATATATATATATATATATATATATATATATATATATATATGTATATGTCCCCGTCGAATGGTCGACCTTTCCCAATGTCGACATTCATATGGCCGAGACCATATGTTCGACATTTGAAATGTCGACCATGGGGAACCAGCATCTCATGGAAATATTCCCACTTCTGCACTAATGTGCGATCTCAGAGTTGGTATATTTAAGTTCGGGGTGTGGGGGCAGAGCCCCCTACAGGAGGTAGCGTTAAGGTAAGTTTTTTTTGCTTTTATTGTTATACTTGTATGGCCGACATTTCAAATGTCGATCATATGATCTCGGCGATATGAATTTCAACATTGTGAAATGTCGACCATATCAAGTAGACCCATATATATATATATATATATATATATATATATATATATATATATATATATATACATATATATATGCACATAACATGTAATGCAGTCATACCACAGAACCATACCTCTCAACCTCTTAGTGCAAGACATCTGGGCAAAGGCTCTCAAAATGGGGGTCAATGGGCCAAATGTAGGGACGTACTTTAAATATTCCCATTAGAAACATAGAAAGTTGCAAGAGTAACAGGGTTTGTTTCAGCTTACATTTTCAGAAGGATATGAGGTCTGACACTGAAATGTATGTCATCATGTACTGACAGGAATCCTCAAATCATCACAGTGATTTACCAGAAAAATACAAATAATTTGTGGAACAGACCAAAATATGAGCAATAAACCCGGACATTCTGAAACAATCCAGCCAGTTGACAGAACCCCTTAGTGCAACAACATTGGACCAAGCCTGACAAAGTGGGGGGAGAAAGCCATGAACATAGGGACATATCTGAAATACTTGAGTAGATAAGCTGTGACAGTTGCTGCAGTAACACTGTCTGTTCTAACATATATTGACTGAAATAGCACAAGTCATTAGTTAGTGACTTAAATCCTCTCATCATCCCACTGATTTGTCACAAATACACAACAGTTATGGGGACCAGACCAAAGATATGAGCCAGACAGCTGGACATCCTACAAATATCTGGACATAATATGGCATTAGATAAACCACGCTGAGCTGCTTAGCATGTCTCCAAGCACCATCCAAACTACAGTCAGACTGATGCAACACTACCCCAAATCAGCTATGGGGAATTACACATGCATTTGCAAATATATCAGGCACTACAGGGATGCAACAGTAGTGAAAAACAGACACCAGGGAGAAAGTGCATACAAACATCCAATTCCACTACAGTCACAGTGACATACTGATAAGCCAAATGAACACTAGAGTATAACGACTGTGTGAACAAAAATATCACGTTTGCCACTCACACACTACTCCTACAAATACTGGCCCAGTTCACAGTGTAGTAGGAATCCTGAGGTGGTATGGGACATTTCTCAGTCTGCCCCTACAAACATATACAGCTGATAGACCACCAGAAACAGGAGCAGCATGCACAGTCATATAGAAAAGGAGCCATGACACTTACATCTACCCCCCCTTCCTACACAGCCCAACTAATATCTACACATGGCACTGCTACACAGTCCTGACAATCTATTAACAATCCCCCAGACATACACATACCTCTCAAATGTACAGATTTCCACAGAATATCCAGGCTTTGTCCTCATATATATGGTCACTCTACCTCATAACATGTCTAGAATTCTGCTACATCACTGGGATGATATCAGAAATGAAGGCACTAAATAATAATAATATACCATACCTATCAACCTCTTACTGCATGACATCTGGACAAAGCTTGACATAATTGGGAGATGCAGGCCCAAAAGCAGGGGCATATTTGAAATATTACTGTTAGAAACTGAGAAAGTTGCTGGTGTTACATGGTTTGTTGTAGCATATCTTTTCTAAGGGATATGAAGTCAGAATTGCAAATGGATGTAAGCATTTACTGACTGTAATCTCTAGAGTATGCTACTGATTTGCCAAAGACAAAAACTATCTGAGGAACAGACCAAACATATGAGCCGCACAACTAGACATTCAGCGAAACTCTGTGCTGTTGAGAGGTATGTTCTGTAGCAGTTGCCACTATACTATACAGGTGAACAGCAATAATGTGTACATGGGTGCAGTGTGTGCTAGGTGAAGGCTCATCACCTACTAACACTACTCACATATCCCAGAGGTGTATATTAGTGTTACCATTAAGTGGAAAGGATGCACTGCATGATGTTGAGGGCCTGTCCAGAGTGTGTATTTTGTGGTCTGACTGTGTGTCATGAATGTCACCAATTGTCTTTTGTGATGTCTGTGTAATGCCTTTGTGCCACCTCACTTGCATGTGTCTGTGTGTGTGTCCGTGTGTGTGTGTGTGTGTGTGTGTGTGTGTGTGTGTGTGTGTGTGTGTGTGTGTGTGTGTGTGTATATACCAGCAAACCTTATAGTGCAGATATTAATGTACATATGTCATCTTCCCCTCACAGGTGGACATGGTAGCCATGGTCCCTCCCACTCAGAATCTGATGTCAGTGTCTCTGCAGACTCTGACAATGATGGTGGTTCTAGTGAGGCACAGGTGGGGTTGTCAGGGGCTGATGCTGTGCCATCGGTTGGTATACCACAGTCATCCACAATGTCCCCGAACACAGTCACAATGCCCCATCCCCAGCAGCCACAGATGATGGACAGTTGGCAGGTGGAGGCATGGAACAGGCCAGTGTGGTGACTATGGCAAGTGTGAGTGTAGACAGTAGCCATAGCCAGAGTGCAGGCAAAATCCCACACAGGCAGGTGGACAAGGGTGCTAGAAGGAGGACTGATGCCCACTGAGCCGCTGTTGCAAGTGCCACAGCAGGTGTCACCTGACGCATGTTTCGAGTGAATACAACACCAGACAAATACTCAGGGTCTCGGACGCAACACTTCCTGGATTACATGACAACATACATGGCCTTGCTGTGGCCACACGTCAAAATACTGAGGTCATGAATAGACGGTGGGGTGAGACCTTTGCAATTCGGGACTGTGGAATGTCTGTGCAGCAGCGTGTGGTGGGAGATGGGCATCAGCCATGTGGACATAGGTCAGCACCAACATCAGCTGAGAGTCTACATGGCCGTGAACCTTTGCACTCCTGTAGTGGTAGTCCCACCAGCAGTACTGAAGGGTGGGTACTGTCCACACCATAATGGAGCAGGCCATGGGCATTTGGTCCTGGCCGGTCCTGTCAGGGACATGGGTCCAGCAGACAGTAGTCACCATTGGGGAGCATCTGGCCTTGGGCCTGGTGGTGCCAGTGACACCCTTGGCTCATGATCATGGCCAGAGATGGTGAACTTTACCCTCTGCCATGTACGGTCCACAGCTATCCAACATTCCCCTGTGTAAGGCAGCCACATGGCATGACTGTGTGCATACAAACACACACACAGACAGGTCACTTCCAGACACACACACACACACACACACACACACACACCACCTCTGCATGGCCCATTCATAGAACACCCCTCCAAACACACACACATGATGTGAAATGTATGGCCCAGCCCAGGCCTCTGGCAAACCCACATAGCACCCTGTGCATATGATAATACCTGTGCCACATCCCTGTCATCCATACCACAGATTCAGGGACATGCTAATATGGTTCTGATGCACAGGGTGAATTAAATACAGTTTAGCTATGTAATGCTGTGTAAGGTACTATCAGCTAATATTTGTAATGGGTACACTTCAGAGTCTGTGTACCTTTTCAACCATGATGCATTACTGGTGTTAGTAACACTGACTGAATGTAGTCTCACATGCTGTATTCTGTTTGTGTTCTAGGTGTCTGTGTGTCAGCAGGATGTGGCCCTGTAGACAATGCCAATGAGGAGTATGGCAGAGTGGTAACACATTGATCATGTCAGAGCCGAGGTACAGCTGTATGTGTACACATTTACCAGGTCTGTGTAAGGCTTATTGTATGTGCCACAGAGTTTATAGGGCTGAGGGTTGTATACAGGTAAGTCTATGGTGGCTGATGTCAGCAGGCCTTGTAAAGTGGACAGTGGTAAGTGTAGTGGGTGGAACACACCTCAGATTGGTAAAAAGCACACCCCAGAGGATATCATGTTGACCAAACACACAGAGAATACTGTTCCCACACACACAGTCACACACACACACACACACACACACACACACACACACACACACACACACACACACACACACACACACACACACACACACATTTGCCAGGACTGAGATTAGAATGTCTACCTATTTAGTTACTGCTACTACAGTGTTATGCATTTATCACATGTGTCACAAAACTTACAGGGTGAGGAGTGTCCCAAGGTAATTCCAAGGAGAACAACATCACCAGGCCTTGTAAAGTATGGCAATGGATGATTTACTGGGTGTGAATGGACCCAAAATACTTAAACCTACAGTTATACACACTTACACACACAAATACACTCATACACACATTTGCCAAGACTGAGATTAACAGCCCTGCCTATCTTGTTAGTCACTCCTTACTGTTACATAGTTCCTGCACACGGCACAGGGCTTATTGGGCTGAAGGGTGTCAACACATACCTCTATGGTTGATGAAGACAGCGGGCCTTGTAAAGTGGACCTTGGGACATGTACTAGGAATACCATGGCCTATAAATTTAAAACCCACCCCCCCCAATGGTTATAGTTCTCACTCACACACATACACACAATACAGTTGTTGCATATACACACACACACACCTTTGCCAGAACTGAGACTAGAGCCCCTACCTATCTAGTTATTGCTAATACAGTGTTATGCATTTATTGCACGTGCCACAGAGCTTATAGTGTGAAGAGTGTCTGACAGTTCTTCTAAGGTGAACAACATCACCAGCCCTTGTAAAGTATAGCAATGGGCAGTGTACTGGGAGAGTGAGGCCTCAGAATGCTGTATCCTACAAATATACACACTCACAAACAGATACACTTGCCAGAACTCAGATTTGAACCCCTACCTATATAGTCGCTGCTACTATAATGGTATGCAGTTACTGCATGCACCATGGAGCTTATAAGGTGAAGAGTGTCCCAGGGGACCTATATCATGAATAACATCACCAGCCCTGTAAAGTATGGCAATGGTAGGTTTACTGGGTGAGACAGGCCTCAAACTACTTTCACTCACATATTTACACACTCACAAACACTTTTATACACACTAATGCACACACACACACATTTGCTATTACTGAGACCCATAGGTTCATAGGTGTGTACTAGCCAAATGACCATGGAGCCTTTACAAGCCTAGCCTGTGGGATTACCCTAGCATCATGCCACCTGATGATAGTCCCCAGTGTGTCTAATGAGTATAGTCACTGGAGTGATCCCCGGGGTGGGATTTCTATTCCCCATCCACTCATCCAAATTTCCCTTGAAGAGGGCCAGTGAGATGTTCTGCTTGACATGTATGTGGAGTATATTCCATAGTGTGGGCAGTCTCTGGGTTATGAACCTGTCACTCCAGCATGTTCTGTTGATTGTGGAAATGGGGTTGAGGTCTCTGGGGCATGTGGTGTGGACGAATTGGGTTCTTTAGATGTAGCATTCCTGACAGAGCTGGGTCAGACATGGCTTTGTAAGTCAGGCAGAGATCGCATCTAAGTAGTCAATATGAGACAGAGAATAGTTGGAGTTATTGGAGTCTGTCTATATAGGACATGTGTTTAAGGCCTAGGATCCTCTTTGTGAGGAACTTTTGCAGCCTCTCCAGTTGTTGCAGGTGTCCAGTGAGGTACATGCCAAATGGGCCATTGTACTTGTTGATTGGCCTAATAAGGGGAGAGTAGAAGGAGACAGTGACCTTTTACTTCCTGAATGCAACACCCTTAGTAATGAGATGTGCCACATAGAAGGTCTTTCTAAACACAGTGGCACTGTGGTGGCCAACAGAGAGCTCGCTGTCAACCTGTGTTACCAGCTCTCTTATAATGACTGAAGTGTTCAGAGGACTGCCATCAATGTGATGATTCATAGGAATAATGTTGTTCCCAAAGGGGATTTTGGAACATTTTCTGGCTTTGAGCTAAAGTCCAGGGTTCTGACACCAGTCGTAGGTCTCAGTGAGACTTTTCTGCAGGATGTCAGCATCATGTGGGGAGGTAATAATAGCACCCACCTTGCAGTTGTCTGTGAACATTGTCAGTCAGAGTCCCTTCATGTTGGGCTGGACTTCAGAGGTGTAGATCCTGAACACAAAAGGACCCAGGACCAAACCCTGTGGGACTCCACTCATTACTGGTCAGCAGTCTGACATAGAGTGCACTGCTTTCACACTGAGGGTTCTATCTGTGAGCCAGTTTGAAACATACCTAGTGGTGTATGGGTTGATGCCTAGCTGACTCTGTTTGTCTATGATTCCTGAGTGGGGAATGGTATCCAAGGATTAGTAGGGCCACCTATCTTGTTATTTATTTAATACTGTTACATAGTCATTGCACATGGCACAGAGCTTATAGGTCTGCAGAGTGTCTACAGCTACCTCTATAGTGGATGACAACAATGGGCCTTGTAAAGTGGGCACTGGGACATGTACTGGGTGGACCACAGCAAAAAATTACAAAATCCACCCCCAATGGATATGGGTTACACACACACACTCTTGCCAGGACTGACATTAGAACCCCTACCTATCTAGTTACTGCTAATACAGTGTTATGCATTTATCGCACACCCCATGTAGCTTATAGGGTGAAGGGTGTCCCAAGGTACTTCTAAGGTGATGAATATCACTGGCCCTTGTAAAGTAGGGCAATGGGTGATGTACTGGGTGAGAGAGGTCACAAAATACTTTAACCTATACATATGCACACTTACACACACAAATACACTCATACACACATTTGGCATAAATGAGATTAGAACCCCTGCCTAACTAGTTATTTGCACTATAGTGTTACACAATTACCGCGTGCACCACAGAGCTTGTAGGGCTGTTGGCTGCACAAAGGCACTTCTAAGGTGACTGACATCAACAGGAATGCTAAAGAAGGGCAATGGGAAGTGTACTGGGTGTAAATAGGCTCAACATGTTTAACCTATAAACACACACACTTTTACATTGTCAGGACTGAGATTAGAACCACGACCTAACTAGTTATTTGTATTACACTGTAACACAATTATAGCACACACCATAGAGCTTGTAGGGCTGTAGGCTGGCCAAAGGTACTTCTAAGGTGACTGACATCAGCAGGAATGCTAAAGAAGGGCAATGGGAAATGTACTGGGTGTGAACAGGCTCAAAATCATTCATCTGCAAACACACACATGTTTACATTTGCCAGGACTGAGAGCAGAACCCCTAACTTACTAGTTATTTGTACTATAGTACTAAGCAATTATCGTATGCACCACAGAGCTTGTAGGGCTCTAGGCTGCCCAAAGGTACTTCTAATGTGACTGACATCAGCAGGACTGCTAAAGTAGGACAATGGGAAGTGCACTGGGTGTGAACAGGCTCAAAACCTTTAACTACAGACACACACACAACTTTTACATTTGCCAGGACTGAGATTAGAACCCCTACTTGACTAGTTATTTGTACTATAGTGCCTAACCTACAGACACACACACACACACACACACACACACACACACACACACACACACACACACACACACACACACACACACACACATACACACACACACAAACACAAACACACACTTTTACATTTGCCAGGACTGAGATTAGAACCCCTAACTAAATAGCTATTTGTGCTGTAGTGTTACGCAATTATTGCACACATCATAAAGCTTGTAGGGCTATAGGCTGCCCAAAGGTTCTTCTAAGGTGATGGACATCAGCAGGACTACAAAAGTAGGGCAATGGAAAGTATCCTGGGTGCAAACAGGCTCAAAGTCTTTAACCTATAGACACACACAAAATTTTACATTTGCCAGAATGGTGATTAGAACCCCTAACTGACTAGTTATTTATACTATAGTGTTATGCAAGTATCGTATGCGCCACAGAGCTTGCAGTGGTATAGGTTGCCCAAAGGTACTGAAAAGGTGACTGACATCAGCAGGACTGCTAAAGCAGGACAATGGGAAGTGTACTGGGTGTGAGCAGGCTCAAAATCTTTAACCTACAGACACACACTCTTTTATATTTGCCAGGACTGAGATTAAAACCCCCTCCCAAATAGTTATTTGTATTATAGTGTTACACAATTATCACACATGCCATAGAGCTTGTAGGGCTATAAGCTGCCCAAAGGTAATTCTGAGGTGACTGACATGAGCAGGACTGCTAAAGTAGGGCAATGGGAAGTGTACTGGGTGTGAACAGGCTCAAAATCTTTAACCTACAGACACACACTTTGACATTTGCCAGGACTGAGATTAGAGCCCCTACCTAAATAGCTATTTGTACTATAGTGCTATGCAATTATTGCATGAACCACAGAGTTAGTAGGGCTGCAGGCTGCCCACAGGTACTGCTAAGGTGACTGACATTAGCAGGACTGCTAACGTAGGGCAATGGGAAGTGTACTGGGTGTGAACAGGCTCAAAATCTTTAATCTACAGACACTCACCCTTTTATAGTTGCCAGGACTGAGATTAAAACCCCTTCCTAAATAGTTATTTGTATTATAGTGTTACACAATTATCACATGTGCCATAGAGCTTGTAGGGCTGTAAGCTGCCCAAAGGTACTTCTGAGGTGACTGACATGAGCAGGACTGTAAAAGTAGGGCAATGGGAAGTGTACTGGGTGTGAACAGGCTCAAAATCTTTAACCTGCAGACACACACAATTTTACATTTGCCAGGAGTGAGATTAGAACCCATACCTAAATAGTTATTTGTACTATAGGGTTATGCAGTTATCGCACACATCATAGAGTTTATAGGGCAGATGCCAGTCCAACAGTATTTCTACAGTGAATGACATCAGCAGATCTTGTGAAGTAGGGCAATGGGAAGTGTACTGGGTGGGATGGACTAAAACACTTATTAATACACCCCCCACACACACACACAACCACTGTTACATATGCCAGGACTGAGATTAGAACCCCTACCTATCTAGTTATTTGTATGATAGTGTTACACAGTTATAACATGCACTATAGAGCTTACAGGACTGAGGTCAGTCCATTGGTACTTCTAAGGTGAATGACATTAGCAGATCTTGTAAAGTAGGACAATGGGGAATGTACCGGGTGGGTAAGGCATCATAATACTTAGACCTACAGACACATACACACACACAAAGGTAGGTTATGTGATATTCCAACCCCCACCTCAATAGCATCAGACAGTTAATCTCATCTTCATGCTGGCACATGCCAGTGGTTACAACTGGTATGCAACTGTCTGCAGCAGGACATTACTCTATGTCATTCAGTGTCTCCCTGTGTATGACTCACTCTCTGTGTGTGTCTCCCTGTCTATCTCACTCTATCACTGTCTATCTCTCTCTTTCACATATCTATGTGTATTCTTGACATATTATAATATTTTGCCCATATATATATGTGTGTGTATCGCACGCAACAGATTACAGATATACCAAATATGTGCCACCTACAGCTGGTTGTGGGTAATCCTGTCTGATGGGTGTGTGTGGAGGTAGTTAGGTTTACATAGCTGTGTGTATGCAAAGAGATTTGCACAATACACAGATATATAGTCCAATGCGCTTTCAGACATGGTCTTCACTTCTCTAAATGTAGTAGCATGCTCAGTATGACCTTCTATAGTAAGTGTGCAAATCCATTCCAGGGATAGTTGTACTCCAGTCCGGGGTGTTGTGTGCTACAGCCATACTTTGCAAGCTGTTTGTGCAAGATATCTGGAGATAAGCTGCCAACATGGGAAAACAATGGGCCAAACATAGGGGGTACTGTAACTATTGTTCTTATCAATGTATGATTTGCTTGAGTTACAGGGTTTGTTTTAGCAGACATTTTCTGACATATGTAATGTTTGACGCTTGTACTGTATTGTGTCATCTGACAGATATAATCGGATCATCACAGTTATTTACCAGAGAAATACATGATGCATGATGCACAGACCTATATTATGAGGTAAAGGCTAGACATTCTTGCGCATTCCGGCCAGTTGGGAGGTGTGGCTGTAGCTGATTGACTGCTGAAGCTGTGTAAAAGGTCCAGCACCTTGGTGGTATACTGGCTGGGGATCTCTTGGCTGGGGATCTCCTGGTTGTGCAGTATTCTTCTTACCTGAAAGGTCATATCCTGGTGTGGCCATACCTGTCAACTGTACAGACTCTCATAGATTACCCAGATTCATAACTCATATATCTGGTTGGGTTCCTTAACATTGTGGTTTTCTAGCACATTTGTTGCAAATCACTCAGGGTTGCAGTCAGGGAATAATGTCAGAACATGAGAGTTTTAGATTTCACACCCTTCATGACATCGATGCTACTACGCACCCCCTCTGTTATTCTATCAATTTTCTAACATTATGAGGGCAATATTTCAAATGTGTCCCTATAGTTGGGCCTTTATCCCAACATTATGTATGGTTTTGTCCAGATCTCTTCCTCTATGAGGTTGAGAGGCATGCTACTAGTATCTAGCGGCATGGCCTTACATTTGCATTTTGTTGACTGTATTATGTTGGTAGTATGGACTCCACGACATTCCGTACAAAGGCACTATGGGTGAGGCATTGGCCTTTGCCAGAGGCCTGTAGGCCATGTGAGACTGATGCATGCCATCTGTAGCAAGGCAGTGCATTCTGTCACTCATATGCTCCAGGCTGACAAGCAGTGGACCCTCCTGGGGTGACAATGGTAAGTGACAGAACACACTGCTGTGCTACTAGGCACCATATCTCTCTACATATGTGAGCCAGACATCTGGACAAAGCCATGAGTAATTGAGTGACAAAGGCCTAAATATATGGACCATTGTAACTATTGGCCTTAAAACCTGGAATGGTGATGCAGTAACAGATTTTGCATTAACATGTATTTTTCTATAGGGCATGAAGTCTCAGACACTATAATCCATCATTATTTTCTGACTTTAGACTTTCGTGGTTTGCCAATGATTTACCAGACAACCACTATTTTGGAATAAAGACACCACAAATATGATGCAAACCTGTGTACATTCTGCAAAAGGTCTGTACAGTTGGGAGGTATGGTTGGCACTGTGTAGGTTACCCCAACCTGTGTACTGTTCATATATGTGGCCCCCTGTACATGACCTGTCCAGCTTCCTGGCAGTAATGGATATTGACATCTGGACAGTGTGTACAACTCCCACCATAAGTGTAGCTGACATGCAAAATAGTTGCCACTGCATTTCATGGAACATGGCCCTGTCTACCACGATACTGTACCTAGGCCACTAGGACACAACAGCCATGAGAAGTTGCTGGCCACATCCTGACAGTATTCCCCATACATATGCATAGCTCATTGACCCCTGCATATTGTGGACATGGAACAAGTTATCATGTTGATTGGGACAGCCCTGCCAATGTGTACCCTGCTGCTATTACCCTACAAACTTACAGGTTACTGCATTTGGATGGGTATATGGGCATGGGGAGCACACCTGTCAACAGTAGACATTTGCACAGACTGTGCTGATATTGGCTTTACATTTTGGTTTCATTGATGGACAGGTTAACAAATGAGATCAGACAGGAGTCCCCGTGGATTATGATGTTTGAAGATGACATTGTGATCTGCAGTGAGAGTAGGGAGCAGGTTGAGGAGACTTTGGAGAGGTGGAGATATGCTCTAGAGAGGAGAGGAATGAAGGTCAGCAGGACTAAGGCAGAATATATGCGTGTGAATGAGAGGGAGGATAGAGGAATGGTGAGGATGCAGGGAGTAGAGTTGGCAAAGATGGATGAGTTTAAATACTTGGGATCAACAGTTTAGAGTTATGGAGAGTGTGGAAGAGAAGTGAAGAGAGTACAGGCAGGATGAAGTGGGTAGAGAAGAGTGTCAGGAGTAATTTGTGACAGACAAGTACCAGTAAGAGTGAAAGGGAAGGTCTACAAGAGGGTAGTGAGACCAGCTATGTTATATGGGTTGTAGACAGTGGCATTGACAAAAAGACAGGAGTCAGAGCTGGATGTGGCAGTGTTAAAGATGTTAAGATTTGCACTGGGTGTGACGAGGGTGGACAGGATTACGAATAAGTATATTAGAGAGTCAGCCCAGATTGGACGGTTTGGAGACAAAGCCAGAGAGGCAAGATTATGTTGGTTTGGACATGTGTTGAGGAGGGATACTCTGTATATTGGGAAAAGGATGCTAAGGATGAAGCTGCCAGGTAAGAGGAAAAGAGAAAGGTCTAAGTTAAGGTTTATGGATGTGGTGAGAGAAGACATGCAGGTGGTTGGTGTGATAGAGAAGGACGCAGCGGACAAGAAGAAATGGAAACAGATGATCAACTGTGGCAACCCCTAATGGGAACAGCTGAAAGAAAAAGAAGAAGATTGTGCCCTGTCTTGGAGAATAGAGGCATATCACTAGAGACCACAGGTTAGATTGTAATGCCATACAATTGAGTTTCAGACTTCTTACCCCTCAGAGCCTTACTGCAAATGCAAGGCCTGCTGTGATATCACTGTGTAAGTCTGTAGGGGGTATTCCATCATTGTCACCATTTGTGAGCCTTTGCCAGACATTCCTTTATGGTTTTATATGGCTGATTTGCTGTGTGAGTCTGAGGGGTGAGTATGGAATCCTCACAGTGACATCCATGCATGTGACCTATGACCTCCCCTTATTTGGCCTCCTACATATACTGCAGCAAGAGTTGTCACCTTAAATGATACTGCATTGTGTAGAGAGCCAGTATTCTGCAAACATTTCCTGGTGTCCCACATAGCTGTCAGTTGTCTGCTGTTATCCCAGTAGGCCACCACATTCTCTTGCATGCATGCAGCATTACCATAGATATGCTATGAAAACATACTAATCCATTCATTTATTGTTAAGAAGACTGACTTACCTTGTGCCTGTGGCAGTTGTGAGGATGGTGCTTGAGAGCTGCCTATGTTAGATGCGCAGAGTACACTGACTATACATGGTAAGTTACAGGTAATATGATGTGTGTGTCATCCATTTTACTGTGTGTGCAAGTCAGAGAGTGGTGTCAGTCCCTGGATCCCTACAGTACCAGTGTGTGTGCTATGCATTACCTCTTTGCCAAGGCCTGGGCATATTGGGCATGCCTCTGTGTGCCTACAAGAGCAGGCTCAGGAGCCTTCTCCTCTGAGTCCCTCTGTGCCTGTGGGGACCTTGGCAATGGTGGGGGGCTGTGTGGCCCTTCCCCATGCTGTTCCTGCTGCAGCTGTTTCCACAGGATCATATTGTGTAGCATGGCAAATACTATGAACATGTGTGCACATGTGGCTGCAGAGTACTGCAAGGCTCCACCAGATATGTCAAGGCAGTGGAACCATGACTTGAGCAGCCCAAACACATGTTCTATAGTGATCCTGGTTTGTGCGTGTGCCTCATTATGGCATTCTTGATGGGTGTCATCATCCACGGCTCCACTGCATAGCCAGCATCTCCCACCAGATGGCCATATGGGATGTCCCCACTGGCAAATGCCTGTGATGAATGCCAGATGTGGGAGTCATGATAGCTTCCAGGGCTGCTAGCACACACATTCATGATAATGCCCTGGGCATTGCACATGGCATGGCAGTTGATGGAGGGGAAGCCCTTGTGGTTTATGTAGACCCTACCATGTTCACCGGGTGGTGCTTTGATGTGGATGTGCGTGCAGTCTATTGCACCCAGTAACTCTGGGTATTCTGCTACATGGTGGAGGAGACACATATTGCTGGTTCTCTCCTCACGCGTGTTGGGGAAGTAAATGTGCTCAACAGCATGTGGTAGGATGGCATCCAGGAACTGGTGGTGTACTCTGGATACGGATGCCTGTGAGACCCCCATGATGTCCCCAGTAGGTCTTTGGAAAGTACCTGTAGCAAGTATTCTTAAGGCTATACATACCTTGGTATTGACTGAGATGGGTTCCCCTCTGTTGGCTCTGGGTTTGATTTGAGGATAGCACAGCTCAATGACTTGCTGACATATGTCTCTGCCCACCCTGTAGCACTCTGTCTCCAGACCATGTAGCCCCTGGCAAGTTACCCTGGGTCTGAACACTCTTCTCCTCCTCCTCAGTCTGGGGGGGTTGTCAGCATTATCCTCCTCACCACTCTCAACCTCTAGCACATACTGATGGATCAAAGCAATGGCAGCCCCTAACATTTTTTCGTTTAAAATTCCCCCTCATGTGTACACCAATGGTGCAGAGTTTGCCGGAAAAAACTGACTGGAAGGTGTTTGCATAGTTTATACTGCTGTGCTGCAGATGCTGCCTGTATGATTGACTGACTATGATGCATTCCACCTGCCAGCTATATTATTTGTAGTTGATTGCTTTTATTCTGCTATTTCCCTTTTTTTTTCTTTTTTTCCCTTCCCATTTCTGCACCTTTTAAGCTCAGAGGCTCGCCGCACAAACCCAGTACCCAAATGTAAACAGTACTGCTATTTCTGGGGGGGGGGTGTTTTACACCTAGTGCATGCTGCACAAACCCGTTTAGCTAAGATAAACAATGAGAAATGACCCTCCCCTGGACACAAACACACTCTTCATTTCATGGAATAAGTCAATACAGCCTGAGACACACTCCCTTGCTTAACTGTGCTTAGCTAAGCTTATCTGGGAGCTGTGGAGCTCCATTGTGCTTACACCAAGCATGCCACACCTCCTTTTCATGTGTGCTGCTCCTCTTACTTACACCACTGCCTTATAGCTACTACATGGTTAGGTGCAGTTTGGCACTTGTCTTCTTTTTGTGATTCAGTAAATTTCCCTCATTAGCATACCTCACTGCCTTAGTCCCTAGTTACAGCACTACCCCAGAGCCTTTCCCCTTAGCAACTACTGTTTCCTGCTATTGTTTTGATTCTGCATGCCACATTTTTTTTTTATTTTTGGCACAATCCCATTTGCACACCACTGCCCTGTGCTAAAACAGCTGAGATCAGCCAAAAAAAAAAAATATTTTTATAATTTTGCAACACTTTTCCATGCCAGTGGCCATGTATTTAGCCATTGGCATGCCTAGGGATTAGAATGATGCTTTAGTTTGAGCTGTCATTCCTCTGTTTTCATTTTTGCAGAAATGCATTCAGCTAGTAACTGAATACATTTCTGCATGCTACACTATTCTTCCACGGATGCCTGCCTGCTTACTGGAGTGCTAATTGACCTCATTTGCATGGTTTTCAACAGCAAATGAGATAATTAGCATAATCCAGTCATGTCCATGGCAGAATAGTGTTAGCAGGCTCGTGCATGCCCCCAGGCTTTTTTACTGGATCACTCGGCAACCATATTCCGTGCAGGAATGGCTACACTATTCCTGCATGGAAAAAATACTTATTGAATCCCAGGGCACATCTCAGAAATTATCCTGGCCACCACAAGTGCCAGTTCCTTCCACAACTTACAAAGTTAGATTTTTGGTTTTAAAATACATGCATTTTTAACTCAGTCTCTTATAAAAGTACAGCAAAGTTGCCAAGAGCAGTCACCAGACAACCAGTTTTACTGTCATAGTGAGCCACATCCTTGTTTCTTTCAAATTCTTTTCCCACTGATAGGTAAAACACTTAAATGCCTTTCCCACTGATAGGTAAAGCACTTAACAACGTTATTAACCTATCCATTACCACAGATATAGCTCCAACCACTTGTAACATGCAAGACTCATTCACTTACTGAAAATGCATACATTTATTCATGAAAGTAGCTACAGACCTATCTCAAATTTAAGATCTTTCAAAACTACTATACAAAGACACAAACACACACACACACACACACACACACACACACACACACACACATGGAGCTAATTAAGCACAGCTCAAAATATGGTCCTCTTACCTCATTGGTTCAGAAAAGCAATGGCATACACACAGCTATGTATATAGTGCCATAGAACAACTGCATGCAAACAACGAAAGGGACTCCTGCTGCAATATTTGAAGATGCAAGACTATTCAAAACAGTGGGTCACACTTTACTTCTTATAAGGCTACATAAGGATGACTTTGATGAGGGAACTGTAAGTGATGTTATAACAAACTGAATGAGCTACCTTCACTTATAAGGACAGGGGATACTTGCTCTGACCAAAGGAAATTCATGGCAATATTCCAGAAGCATCAGTTTTTGGAGCAATCTCCAGTTCCCCTGTTCATTAATGAATATTTTTTACCCACAATAAAATACAAATTACGTTTTACTTATATGAACTAATCTTCATGAATGCTAACAAATTATTGCTCCAGTTAAAAAATATATTACCAAGAGGACATGTTTATTCTTGGCTGCCTAGTTAAAAAATAAAAATAATCTTAATCCCAACAAGTCTGAAACTAACAAGTGTGGCATGTGCCTAAAGCTGTTTGACTTCTGATTGCAGCTTCATCTGGTACTTAAGTCAACCTCAGATATCTGAGTTTATGATTTGATCCCAGACTGTTATCCAGTTTCATAGCAGTGCAGTTCTGAATAACATTCTTAAACCATTGAAGGCTTGCTGTAAACTAGCTAGTCATTTAACTACAGAGTTGGGAAGAGTAACAGGAATTAGAAGTGTTTATGATAAGAATAAAACATTCATTGCTTCTACTCATAATTCATAGGTGCTTACTAGGCTATTGATCCATATGGATCTTTAGAATCACAGCCCTGCATCCCCATGACATTTTTAGCCCTTGTAATTTAAGTATGACTAACCTACAGTCAGGCAGAACATTTACATATTACTCCTATTGATATGAGTCAAGAGAACTAAGGGAAATATGTTGCTTTATGTGGAGAAGAAGATGATTCCAAAGAAGTGATATTCTCTGTGAAACATTTCTATTCCTCCGATATGTTCTATTTGTGTTATAGAACAGATTAAGATCTCTTGAATAGGTGTTTTTGTCATGACTGGATTTGCAGATGTGCACTACATCTGAGAGGATAGGGTCTGTTGAGGTTCTATATGTGATGTACAGATGTCCCTTTAGTAATCTATACAATATCATGGAAAGACTTTTTGATAGTTAGTATAGTTCTTATGATTTAGGTTCTCGATTTTCTTGGTGAGAAAGCATTGTGGTCATTCAAGCTGTGTTAAGTATTTGGACAGGTGCATACCAAAGTGGCCATTATACTCAATGATCAGCCTAATAATTGACGACTACAGTGGAATGATCACACCCTTGGGACTAGATGTCATACCCTTTCTAATAACCACACAATAAAGAAGGATTGACAATAGTAGGTACATGGTGATTACAGCATGATTTGATGTTTACATAGGATCCTGGGACCCTAACTACTGCACTGATTTCCAGGGATGTGTTGTTGACGTGATAGGTACAGGGGATGTCATGCCTGCCAAAGGCAACTTTATACGTATTCTGGCATTTAGTTTTAGTCCATGCTTATGATAACAACTATTTGTTTGGGAAAGGCCCTCTTGCAGGATCTTGGTGCCCTCTGGAGAATTTATGGTCGCACTAAGTTTACAGTCATCTACAAATTTGGTCACCATAAATCCTTAACATTAACTTCAGCCTTTGTTCATCATTGACCTCTGAGAAATAAATATCAAAGAGAGAGGAGTAACCCAAGAAATGAGCTCTAGCATACTCCACTAATGACAGGTCTTTTGCAGTAGGGAGAGACACCTACCCACATTTTCTGGGTTCTATTTGTGAGTCAATTTTCTACCCAATAAGTTACATAGGCATTAATATTTATGTGGGAGAGTTTATAAACAAATACATGTGTGTGGGATGGTGTTGAGCCCATCTGGAAATTCTAGATATACATTGTGTAATGAATTTTCCCTCATCCTTTGCTTCAGTAACATTTTCAAAAAACTAGACTGGGTTAATCAGGCAGGACCTGCCCTTGACAAAACCAAAGTGGCTTCAGTCAAGAGCTTGTAGGTTACCCATGTCCTTATTTATTAATTCCATAATGATCCTCTCCATAACCTTCTAGAAAATGATGGTCAAACGTAATGGGTATGTAATTACTCAGTTTTTTCACACCCTAGCATTGTGCAGAAGGATGATTGTTGCTGTCCTCCATTCATCTGGCACAAAGCCTGTTTTTATGCTGCTATTGAATGGCCTGTGTTAGGGGGCTTGACAAGTCCTGTATGAGGCTGGCCAGTAGGCAGCCTGGTATGTTATGTTATGTTATGTTATGTTACATTACGTTATGTTACTTTACGTTACGTTACGTTATGTTATGTTATGTTATGTTATGTTATGTTATGTTATGTTATGCTGCCACAGAGAAGCAGTGTTTTTGGCCTTAGAAAGTGCTTTGAGGACTTGCTTTTGGGACATCTGAATGGGGGATGTAGATGGGGGTATGGGATGTGGGAATGTAAAAGTGGGGTGTAGTAAGAGCTGAATTTGTCCTCTATGAGACTGAGTATGTGATGTATTTTACTATTAGCACTGTGCAATTCTGGACAATATTCCTGAGGTTTGTAACATGGTTAAAGAAGGCTGCCCGAGGTGAATGCTTGTGAACAGGCTTAAGGTGCTTGATTCTCAGATTCTGTTTAGGATCCTATGTGGTTTAGGTAGGTTACTTTTAAGACCCTCAACATACACAGGTCTATGTGTTTGGTCTGTATTATATATGCATTAGGTGTACTGTAATGTTGTGTGTTAATGACAACATGTTTTCTGTTTGTAGTACATTTATGTGACAGTTATGTCTCCTACAGCATTGTATAACTATACATCATTCCCACACTGCATCAAATTATTTAAGTGGCAGGTGGTTGTCAGAAAACACGAGGGAATTGATACCATGTCTCAAGTTGCCTATTTCAACTAAGCTAGCTACAGAGGCAGATGAAAAGTTCAAATCCATGGTTCCAGGTACTTAGTAATAGGGGCTGAGAGGAGAGCAGATTCTATAATGTTTGGAGTTAATTACTGGAAGTGCTATCTGACTGGCAGTGGAGATAGTGCTGGTCTCAACACAGCTGAATACATCTAGCAATCAGTGATGCTTTGTTCCTTCTCTGTCCAGAATCAAAGACTAACACTAGTCTCCAATGGCTTCCAGAGAATTAGCATTAACCTAGCTGTTGATGGGTTCAGTAAACTTGCTATTGTCTTCTCTTGGTACAAACACTGGGTTCATCCTACAGCAGATGGAAACAACAGAAAGCCAAGCTGCACAAAGGCCTTGAAGAGGTTCTCCCTAAAACTGCAACAGACCACTCAGTGAAGACTTATACATACTGCCAATCAGGGACCAGTGCAAATCAGTGCCCTTGGTCCTTCTCTCACCAGCATGAAATCAGTAGCAGTGATCCCAAGCTGATTCCCATGAAGCAATTTTCAGGATTTCCAGTGACTGGTAACCAAGGGAAGGCCAGGAAAATAATGTCCCTCAGCTCCTTATTAAGTATCAGAACAGAAGCAGTAATCCCATGCTGATTCCTGAGAACCATTTCCTAGTCTCGCCAGTGATTGGTAGTACAGTAGCACATTTTTGCAGATTTTTAATGTAAGGAGGAAAAATTGATTAATACTTTGAATAGTGCAGAATGAGGAGGCCATGGTGGTGCAGCAGTTAGAGTTGTCACCTCATAGCAAGAGGTTCCCTGGTTCGATCCTCGGCTGGGGTGCCTTCTGTGCAGAGTCTGCATGTCTTCCCTGTGGTTACATGGGTTTCCTCCTGGTGCTCCAGTTTCCTCCCACATCCCAAAGACATGCTGTAGGTGGATTGGACACTCTAAATTGGCCCTAGGTGTGAGTGTGTGTGTGCCTTCTGTGGAAGGTTGGGTGCCGGGCTGGCAACTCGACACCGTAAAACTCCACTGCCAATCATGAGCGGACATGTGATCCGCTGTGGCGACCCCTAACCGGGAAAAGCTGAAAGAAGAAGAAGAAGAACTCTGAATAGTGCAGAATGCACTAAGTGAGTGGGACAATATGAAACAAAGGTTAATGCAAGCTATAAGTATCTAACAGGAGGGCCTTCCCAGTTTGATGTTTCAGTGCCCAGTAGAACGAACAAATAAAATGAGACTAGTAGGAGATTTCAAAGCTAAGTTTCCAGTACTGTGGGTAGCTCAAAAGTCACCAAGTTTAAAAGCACAACAGGGACTGGGTGGACTGGAAAATCTTTTCTGATTTTAAAACTCCAGCAGAGTGTCAAACACTGATTGCATGCGATGCAGGCCTGTTTAGTCTTATCAGAAGAAAAGGCCAAGCTACACTCTGTGTAGTAAGTATTACTCAGGGAAACAAAACAACCAATGAAAATGTAGTGAAATTTGAAGTCCAAGTGCTAAAAGATATCCAAGACTTGCAGTAATTTGTTTGAATTTCACTGGCACTTTTCTTCTAGCAATATCCATCTTCTCCATGTTACATTGAAAAAATCAGTTGTTACTAAATGGTACACAATTGTAACTTCACTTTCTTGTTTTACAGTCAGTAGCACTGAAGTAAATATTTTGGATTATTCTCTCATGTATTTATTCAGATATGTGTATTAGCCTGTGTTTTGTATTTTAATAATATATATGTAACAATGTTCATGTTAGTATTGGATAATATTTCATTGCCTGCTATGTCTCACCAATTATTTTAAACTATATGTGCTTATTGGCCTAGGCTGTGGTTAAAAAAGGTCAAAGGACAATCTTATTTACACAGTAAATAAATTACAATAAAGAAATAAAAACAAAGATCACATCTGTCTTATTTCATTTGTGTACTTTCTACTTATATAAACAGTTTACATTTGATTTGCTAGTGATCAGCTGGCATCCAAAATCTGAAAGTCAAAATGTATTTATGTGTCACAAGAACATAATGACAGTTGCCATATTTTTCATCTGATATGAAGATTAGATGTTCAGGGAATGTGGCTGTTTGTAGGATACTGCCAGTCCAGTTTAGAGCACTGGCTATAAGAGCAGCATACTACTTCAACTAGAAAACCACATCCTCTTAGATTTAATCATGAACAACAACCCCCCAGTCTCTGACATTAATATTCCCCCAGCATGCATCAACGATCACTACCCAGTTAGCTCCTCCATAATTGCCCTCTGCCTAAAATACACTGTACTAATCATCTTTCAAACAAAGGCAGTTTCTGGCATCAACAAATCCCTTTGCAAAACAGACTGGTCATTCATACTAAACATAAATGACTCTAACATAGCCATAGAATCTCTCACTAATATATTCATAAATTGCCAATAATCCAAATTTCTAATAAAGTCTTGATTTTACAGGCTGAGAACGAATAAGTGGACATCTAATGAATTCAAATCACTTTTAAAACCCTGTAATAATACACAACGTATATAGAGAGTCAGCCCAACTGTCACAAGTAGAAAAAGATACACACACGTCAGGAACCTCTGAAAACAAGCCATAAGAACACAAGCAAGTCAACACACGAATAATAAACAAAACTCCTTAAATAAATCTCCCAAAACAGTTCTGAAAGTCAACTGATTAATATGAAGTAAAACTTAACCACAAACACAACAGCTACATTTTCATTATCTGAGTTTTTCTCAGAGTTTACTAACCTACATCCCCCACACACATACACAAACACATACACCATCACCACTGAAATCTGGTTCAACAATCCAGCCTAATCTCCTCCCTAAATTCCACAATTTTATTTTAAACATGTCAAAACTAAAGACAAGGAACTTCTCTCTTAATGTTCAACAACACCGCATTGTGTGGAAAGCTCTGGAATGAAGCAGTGTTCTGCTGTTCTGCTTTTGACAGAGGTGGGTCCACTTTTCATTCTCTGATTGGCTCCCAAATCATAATTATAGCCAATTGTCAAAGAATGAGAAAAGGACCCATTCAGAGAACAATTAGACCTTAAGCAGCCAACTGGAATGTTGAGTAAAAGTCCATGCCTTCAGGGCTGCCTATAATGACACCCCTGAAGCATGAACAATGAGAGAAAATAAACATCTGTCTCTTTTCCCCCTTGCTAAATGCAGTTGTGGCAAACTGCATTTAAAGAGAGGGAGAACAAATAAAATAGAGTAAAACAGTACCAAAGTAAATAACTGCACTACCAGCAGTTACTGTTTTACTTCTATTCTAGCTTTTCTCCATCTCTTTAAATGCATACCTCTCAACCTCCTACAGTACGAAATCTGGACACACCCAATAGCCAAACATAATGGAGGGGTAAAGCCTCAAAAATAGGGACAATTTTTAGATTGCTTTTATAAACTTAGTTGCTAGAATAACAGGTTACCATACATGTTCTGAAGGATATGATGTCTGAAACTCGAATTTCTGTCATTATCGTATTATTTCATGCCTCTGTGATTTGAATGAATAAAAAAATACTTAAATTATACCAACAGTGAAGTTACAGTGAAGGGTTGGGAAGGTGGCCTAATGGTTAAGGTGTTTGCCTTGCAAACACAAGGTGCAGAGTTTGAGTCTCATGAAGGATAATTGTCTAGGCTTACAAGGGCAGTTAGCCTAGTACTAACCTATGACATAAAACTACGCATTTTTTGAAGAACAGACCAAAAGTATGAGGCAAAAGTTATGGCATTCTGTGTGTGTGTGTGTGTGTGTGTGTGTGCGTGTGCGTGTGCGTGTGCGTGCGTGCGTGTCTGTGTGTGTGTGTGTGTGTGTGTGTGTCGTAACTCTCAACCTCTTAGTATCTGGACATAGCCTTAATTAATGGGGGGACAATGGCCCAAAAAAAGGAACCAATTTTAAATCTTGCTCTTATAAACTTAGAGAGTTGCTAGAATAACAGGATATGTGTTAGCATGCATTTTATGAAAAATATACAATTTGAAACTCAGATGCATGCAGTTAGAGACTCAGCCTTCAGTGGTTTGCCAGAAAACCAAAAAAATTATGAGGAAAAGACCAAAAACATAAGGCAAAAATCTGGACACTTGAGAGGTATAGTGTGTATGTAAGCATCTGACAGTGTCTTGCCTTAAGAAACAGGGAAGAAGGCAAAATACAAAAAAAAAAAAAAAAACAAGAAAAAAAATGGAGACAAAGTTCCCAAATCAGACAGATTTTAAATTTGTATATACTTTGACATTTGATAAAATAACACATTTTGCCTTAGCATGCATTTTATGAAGTTTAAAACTCAAAATATTAATGATTACTCTGGGACTGCAGTCTTCAATATGTAAAAAATGTCTGAAGAACAGACAGCAATATGAGAAAAAATCAGGGGCATTCAGCAAAGTCAAGCATAGTTGAGAACATCGTTTATCTATGGATGGGGATGATGGAGATGTAATGCTTTGGGCTGTATGTGTCTGACAGCAGTGACTTCACTGTTGATAGAATGCATGTATTTCTTCCTTCAGTAAATTACAATGAAATATCTGAGAAGTACTGAGTCAATAAAGTGACACTAATTGCTGGATACATTTCTGTGAGTGGATATGTAGTGGGTCACAAGCACCACTAAGTGCTGAATACGTTTCTGTGAGTGGATATGTGGTCTGTCACAAGTGGCAATAAGTGCTGGATATGTTTCTATGAGTGAGTATGTGGTGGGTCACAAGTGGCACTGATTGCTGGATACATTTCTGTGAGTGTGTATGTGGTGGGTCACAAGTGGCACTAAGTGCTGAATATGTTTCTGTGAGTGGGTATGTGGTGAGTCCCAAGTGGCAGTAATTGCCGGATATGTTTCTGTGAGTGGGTATGTGGTGAGTCACAAGTGGCAGTAATTGCTGGATACATTTTTATGAGTAGGTATGTGGTGGATTACAAATGGCACTAATTCATAGGTATGTTTCTGTGGGTGGGTATGTGGTGGATCCCAAGTGGCACTAATTGTTGGGTATGTTTCTGTGGGTGGGTATGTGGTGGATCACAAGTGGCACTACTGCTGGATGCATTTCTGTGAGTGGGTATGTGATGAGTCACCTGTGTATCTGTGCCTTTGCATCTTTGTGTGTGACTATCTGTACCCAACAGTTAATGCTTCTTCACTGATAGAGTATCCTTGGATGTTTTCTTCTGAATGAATAAAAAAATACATAAATTATACCAACAGTGAAGTTACTACTGTGTGTGTGTGTGTGTGTGTGTGTGTGTGTGTGTGTGTGTGTGTGTGTGTGTGTGTGTGTGCGTGCGTGCATGTGTGTGTGTGTGTGTGTGTGTGTGTGTGTGTGTGTGTGTGTGTGTGTGTGTGTGTGTGTGTGTGTGTGTGTGCCTGCATGTGTATTTGAGTTTTTCTATATGAGTTAGCCACTGTCTTTTTGCTTCTACATCTGTGTGTTTATATATGTAAATGTCTGTGTCTGCAAGAGAGTATGTGTATTATTAAATATTTCATGTGGTATATTTTGGTTGAAAGGCCATGACTATGGTCAAGGTACTCTTTTTGCACAGTGCAAAAATAGAGCATTCCACATTTTGACTGTTTGTCACACATTTCTGTGGTCTGTGTTCCACACTGGTCTCTTAGCAGGTTGAGACCTATGACCTCCCCTAGAACAAGTAAAACCACTTGTTCAGATGGTTCAGCTAGCCTTCATCCCTCATTTATACACCACTATAGGGACTCCCATAAAATCTCTCTCTCTGCAGCATACAGTTAATCAATGCCTTAAAAACGATGTAAATGATTAGGTGAAATAGTCAACAGAATTTTCTGTCAAATGGCAAACACACTGAACACTCCCCTGCACTTCTTGAGATTTAAATATACCGAGTCCTAATCCCACAATAGAAGAGTAAGAAGGTATATCCTACTACCAGCTGAAGTATGATCTCACTCCATCCCCAAAGTTATTTGTGCAAAGATACAGTCTGGTTATATCATTAAGGTACTGTGATGTTGTCCCAACCTCATTCTTTCGTTAACATTTCTCCTTTCCTTTTTGTTTACTTTAGCTGTGACTGGGTATGCTCACAGTACATATTCTGGTTTTATTTTATTTCTTAATTAAAAGTATAGTTTGATAAAACTGGAATACATGAGATCATCAAGTGCATTGTACTTATCAGAGAACCAAATCTGAAACAATTAGTACATGGTGCAGAAGAGAGACCAAGATGTAGTCTGGCAGAGTTTGATGTATTGCAACACTGGACAATGCAGTGGTGCAATGGCAGTGTTGTCACCTCACAGCAAGAGGTTTTCCAGTTCAATTCTTGGTTGGAGTACCTTCTGTGTGGAGTCTGCATGTCCTCCCTGTGTTTGTGTGGGTTTTCTCTGGGTACTCCAGTTTCATCCCATTTTACAAAGACATGCACCTAGAGCATTTCTCCCAGGGCCTCTGCAGAAAATTGGCTTTGTTCCAAGTTGGACTTTGCCTGTAAACAAATAATAAAGAGATAAGATTATGTGTAAGAAACTGCATGTTCATTTATAGTGCCATGACATTCTGAAATCTGAAGTACTAAAATAAATAGTCATGAAAAAAAGTAAGTTAGTACTCTAGCTAGGATTCTCTTTGTGATAGAGGGAGGTATTTTATAGATTTCTTTTACATGACAAGTTAAAATGAAATAAACTATTCTGATCCAGAAAGAAGAATTAGAGTTCTAGATTAGGACACTACTTAGCCAAATTACAAACCAGACAAGGATATACTTATATGACAAATTTTTGTCATGGAACAATTGTATTCTGTAGTAGATAAGCATGCAGAGATGGACATATGGTATGTCGAAAGACTATAGACAACTAGGTTGGATGAAAGATGTAGAAGAAATAACTCACAGGTTTGTATGCTGAACTCTAACCTGCAAGCCTAGGACATAACAGTAAGTCACAAAACACTGGCCTAGAATACACAAGGAATATTATCTTGACTAGCTAAGCAGAAGGAAACTGAAAATCTTATGGAAAAGATGCATCTGAAGTCCTTCTATGAAGAAGATGGCAAAGACTGATCATGGAAATAGATATTTATACCATTTAAACACCATTTTGTCCAGTATGTTTGCTGATTTTTATATCTTCTGAATAAGCTGCAGATCCTATTTAACCAACATTTTTTTCCTTGGTGCTTTCTCACAGTGTGAGAATTTCCTTATAGCCAGTAGTTTTTAGCCTTTGTCTTACTTTCACTGTTATAAAAGCAAGTTATAATTACCTCACTCAAGCTACAAAGACCCTCAAATCATATATTCAAGATAATAGTATGAGTCATTACTAGTTCTCTCCTCAGTTCTCTAAGAATTCTTCAGTGAAAACCATTCAACCCCCCTGCACTAATAAACTTTTGTTTTAAAATTTCATTACCATATCCTCTGATAAAAGGATTGAAATCCATTATGTTTTTGCTGCTAGTCTTTCTGTGCATATATTATAAATAATATATTTCATTCTCACTTAACACTGTGGAGAAAGTTAATTTTCTACCCAAACCATCTATTTTCTCAATATTCACTATTCTTCATTTTGTATTCCTTTCCATATTTATGCATTTTGGTTTTCTTTCTTCATGTGTGAATATATGAGCATTTTGTATTCCTTCCTTGACCAACTTGAGTATCATTTCCATAGTTTTTTCCTTCAATTTTCTATATTGTTCTTGTGATTCTTTTTCATAAAAAGTGTCCTGGTATTTATTTTCTTCTTTCTGTATTTTCTTATAATTTTAAATGCTGCATATTCTCTAATTACTGACATTATCTCATCACTCTGACTTTTCCCTTTTTTTGTTATGTACTGCAGAGAACTCTAAAATGGACAAGAATGGAATAACAATGCTTATGTCTTGCAGAAAGGAGAGTTTTAAATCCCTAACTAGTACAGACCCAGAACTATCTCTCCATGGAAAATCATACTGAAGAGGGCCATATATGTTATTAACACTCAACATGGAGTCCAGCTGTGCATACAAAATTTTTCAAGATCATTACTGGCAAAGTGGATGTTTGAGATGGGTCCATGGTTGTGGTTACCTAGACTATCCTTACTCAACCCTGCCTTCTGAATAAAAGGATTTATCTATATCTTCATTAAATCTGAGAGGAGAGTTCCATTTCTAGTGGACAGGGTAGAATTATGATAAAGTACTGATGTAAAACTTCTAAGCAAAATGTTACAAAACCTATCCAACAAGGATCTAGCCCACAAGTAGTTAGACATCTACTAGACACCAGTATATTTAACCTTTATTAAAGTACTGTGTCATGTGTGGGTGATTTACTTTAATTATCAAGCATGGAGTCATCTGCAAATTCTGTAATTCAGATTTCTGTCCATACTTTCAGATAAGAGAAAAAAAGTTACTAATGGTAAGCTACCCTGTACAACAGCTCTGTGGCATACCACTAACGTTGTAAAAAATTAATTAGACATAAAGACTCCCACTCAGACATATTGTGCTGTATTACATAGCCACTGCTTGACCTATTAAGGAATGCACCTTTTGTAAGTAATTTACATCAGCTATCAGCAATGTTCTTCTTTGAGCTAGAGGTTTTCTGCCTAGCTATTTTTTTGCACTGGTGTCTCAGGAACTGGGTTCCAGACAGAAGACTGAACATTCACAACAGCGAACATTGAAACAACAAACCCATATCACTGAAAATCCAGAAACTGTAATTGTGCAGGATTGCTGTACAGCGGGGATTAGCATTTTATCCATTTCCAAACTGCAGTGTGGTCTTGGAGTTTGTATATATAACTAGCTGAGGATGTGGGGGGTGTGCACGGGGGCTTGACCCCCCCTTCAGAAAAGAAGCATTTATGATCTTGGCAATGGTTTCATGCTTCTGGGTTTTTGGTGATGTGGGTTCGGTGTTTCAGTGTTTGCTGTTGTGAAATCTGATAGATAGGTAGATAGATAGATAGATAGATAGATAGATAGATAGATAGATAGATAGATAGACAGACAGATAGATAGATAGAGAGATAGACAGATTGATAGATACTTCATAGCTGTATCATGGTACTCTGCTCATCTGAATGTTTTCACGGCATCCAATGATGTTCCTTCATTTGTCTTTTTTATATGTTCTTTGCAGTTAAAGATGTACAGCCCCACATGTTATTGTTACTAAGTAATGATCGGCAATAATGATGCAGATCATCAGCATAAAGTTGCATTTAAGAAGATAGTGCTTTATATGCTGTAAAAGAAATACTGTTCACATATAATGCTGTAACTCAATAATAAGTAATTGTAAGATGTAAGCCGTGGCATATACTTGGAGTATTTTTTTCTTCTGATGATGTTCCACCTTTGTCATATATACAACTATATATATATATATGTATATATATATATATATATATATATATATATATATATATATATATGTACTGATAGATAGTAAAAACTTTGGCAGTGGTGTAAGAATTGCTGCACATTGTATTCATTAGCTGTTTCGTTGCAGAAGGTTAAGAACTTTTACCCCTGGCAGACCAGCTGCTGACTGGATGGTGACTGCAATCTGTCGTATCATTTAGGCAATTTTAAAACTACTGCAAAAGTTGCCTGTCAAAATATGAAATAATTATTTTGTTTTAAAGACAACTTCAATGTTTATAATATGGACAAGACACTGGTGATTTGTTTCCTTGAAGATTCTTAATACAATGAAACCATCCTGCTTAGGGATGTAAATATTAACTGGTTAACGCTCTGTAATCCAAATTCTCCACTTCACATTAATTTATATGGCTTTGAACAACTAATCTCCCAACCTACCCACACAAACAACTTGCACACTCCTAGCACTCTTATTGACTAGGTACTTTTCTCTAATTCCTCCAAATACCATAACCCTGAAACCTTACCAACCTTACCAAACACCCTGACTGATCACTCCCAATAAAAGTGCTCGGATTCATTCCCCACTTCTCTAAACCAAACAGATTTATTACATGTCACAAACTATCTAACTTCCACCCAGAAAACTTTAAAGCCCTCCTGTCTAGAGTAAACTGGAAATTCCTTATCCAACTCTCACTCGAAGAAGCAGTCCAGGCTTTCAACTTTACCTTCCTTAGCATCCTAAACTCACTTGCTCCTCTCCACAAAGTCCATATAAAATCTAACATATCTCCATGGTTGTTGAAAGCCACTTGCACCCTAATGAAAACTAGAGACAGGTCAGGTCATGGAAAAAATGGTCACAAACTAAGCTCCCTGTAGACTTGCAAAATTATAAAGAACTCAGAAATCTGACAAAAAAAAACACATTAATAAAGACAAAAAAGACTTCTATTACAACCCTCCCCACAGCTTTAAGATCTAATCCCAAAAAATTCTGGAACTCTATAAACCAAATATTATATCCTGGTAATCCTTGTTCCCCCAATCCATGCATAGACAGGACACCAGGAGAAACTGGCACCATCTTTAATACCTATTTTATTGAATCCACATCTAAGCTATTCAACCCTAATCCTAACTCCTTTACTACCAACACCTCTAACTCCTCAGAACCTGCTCCTATTATAAACTCCTCTAATACTTCCTCCCTCAAACCTGTACCTACTAGCTACATCCAAACTCTACTCTCCAAATTAAAACTGTGCTCAGTATCAGCTGACAACATCCCTTCTTTTTTTCCTTCAGTTAGCAGCTGACTCTTTTGCTCTCCAAGTATTTATCTTAATTCATCACTCCATCTCTGAGTCTAGAGTCCCTTTCATCTGGAAAAAATTCTACTCTTTACCTATACACAAAGGAGGTAACCCCTCTGATATCACCAGTTTTAGACCTATCACTCTCCTCTCCCCTCTCTCTAAAGTACTGGAAAGATGTGTACATAAACAAGTCATGCAATATTTATTACAGGAAAATCTGCTCACACCAATCAACATGGCATCTGACCTAAACATAGCACTACTACAGCTCTATTATCCTTCATTAACACAGTTTCTCTACCCAGAGATGACCACTAACTTATCTGTTGCCTATTCTTAGACATCTCAAAGGCTTTCCACATCATCTCTCAATCTCTTGTGCTGTACAAACTGTCTAACCTTAACTTCTCCTCTGATACTGTCGCATGGTTCTCCAGCTACCTCGCTGACAGACTACAATCAGTGAGCTGACACTCTGCACTCTCCCCTCCTCTCACATTAAAAATGGGTGTTCCCCAAGGATCTATTCTTGGTCCATTACTTTTTAATATCTTTACTAATCTTTTCTATACTTCTTGCTCTCAGTCATCCCTGGTTCAATATGCAAATGACTCATCACTATTGCCAACTCTCCATCTGAGTTCTCAGCTACTCAAACATCATTTAACTCAGTCAAAAACTGGCTCTCCAGTAACCAGCTCATCCTTGACCCTAAAAAAACTAAGCTGTTCCTCTTTCTCCCCAAAAATGTTACCCATATTAAATCCTCCTTCTCCTTACTGTCTCTTAATAACACTCCCATTGAGGTAGAATCCAGCACTAAATGTACATGTAAATAATTGTATCAGGAAGAGTCATCAGAAACTAGGTCTGTTTTACCGAAACAAGAAGTTTCTCACCACCGAAGCCGAGGTTCTCTCTCTCATGCTTACCTTCTACCCAGTCTAATGTATAGCTCTCAAGTTCTCACAGATCTCAACTCCTGTCCAAATTAGAATCTAGATTCGCTGCTCAACAAATTTACAAATCCCATCACTGCATCTCTCTAAAACACCTAAATTGGCTTGAATTATCCCACCAGCTTCTCCTCTCGCAGCTCAGGATCATTCACTCTATCCTACACCAGCCTTCCTGTCTGACACTATTTTTTCTCATCTCCCATTATTCTCCCACCAGACCTCTCCAGAGCTCCAACCAAGACCTGCTACAAATCTACAAACCCAAGACCAAATTTGGATATAATGTGTATAGCTATCATCCTACTATTGCATGGAACAGATGCCTCATGCATCCTAAACAATTTAAGGCAGCTACCAAAGAATACTTTAAATGTTACTGGTCTTGCCACTGTACTCTCCCTAAATATCCCTAAACATCCCTCTTATCCAAATGACAATCTACCTCCTACCCTCTACTTATTCTTTTCCCAAGCTCTCTCTAACCTTCTTTAACTAGTCTTTCAACTTTCTTCTAAAACCTAAACAGCTAAAGCCTTAGAGAAACATTCAATAGTAGTTGACTTGCCTAGCTGCAACTGACAATATGATTTTACTGTGTATTGTAACCTCTTATGTCAAAATGTATTTCTTCTCATATGACGTATTAATGTTTTCTATTTAAATGTCTTGTAAAAATTCTGAAATACTGCTGTTTAATGCTTCTGTTAAATGATAATTGTGTAATATGTGGCGCATTTCTCCCCAGGCCTCCACTGAAAAAGGACTCCTCAGCTTGGTCAGACAAACCCGGTCAACAAATGTAAAATAAAATAAATAAATAATAAATAAAGTAATTGCAATACTTCATACTGTAGCTTTCTATCTTGGTGACTAAGGTAGTTTCAGAGAAAGAACAAAAATGTGTTTTTTATAAAACTAGAGAACATAATTTGAAATTTGCTTAGCCTAGACTTATTCTAATAGATTTGATTGTGAAAACCAGGTAATATCTTGCTGTGTTGCATAATTCACTGATTTTATGGTTCATCAACATGTTTTTTTTTCCTATAAATATTCCTTATATTTGTGCCTTTAATGGATGTTATCTGGTATTCAGAAGTTAATAATACTATAAAAGTCCTTTATTATATAATCTGTAGTTTTTTCCAAAACTTAATTCATAGCAACGCATTTAACTTTACTACCCCCTAATTTTAATTTGAAACAGTGAGCATCACAGCTGGAATTAATGAGATAGTATATGAATTCTGAATGGGACCATAATAATCTGAGCATTTTAATACTGCATCATAGAAGAATGTAACCTTAATAGTGAGTTTGAAATGTTCTAGATTACTCCTATTTACAAACAGCACTACAAATTGTGTACATTTATAATGTGTGCTGCACTTTGTATCTATTCTACCATAATATCACCCCCGTTATTTTTGATTTGCAAGCCAAAAAGTATATTTAAGAAGTCTTCGTATGGCATCATCGGCATGGACAGGGTATGGGAACAGTCTACAAAACTGTAATTTATGTCATTGTTTTAAATATAATGATAATTAATTCTATATTGATATTATTCTCCTTTCACATAATGACGTTCCCACTATCAAATCTATTCAGACAGTGGCAAAAAAAGGAATAAAATCCTCTTATTTGTGGCATGCCTTTGGATGTTTTAATCAGAATTCAGTTGCTGTGCAGATTTTCTGTATTCTAAATGAAGGTTACCCACTTTATTATTATGGATCCCAGAGTTAAGTAATGCTGCCATCACATCTATAATTAGGTTTGTTGATTTATTTAATATAAAGTTTGGAAAAATCTGAAAGTGATAGTTTTGGTGATTGGCAAGTACATAGCTCATTACCTTTCCTCTATAGGTGAAAGGTTCTTCTGGTGTAAATCAGCCTGCAGGATCATATCTCCAACAGACACCATGAACACCAAACCTCTTGACTAAGGCATTCATTTTTAATACTGATTAAATGCCAAAATGTTGTGCTTATATTTTGGTGCCAGAAGATCAAAGTAAGATTTCAATGAACAAGTGCAATTTTTCTCAGATCGGTGAGGATATTACAAAATTGCACAATATCCCACCATACATTATAAAAGAGAGGTTACTGACTTCTACACGAATTACCATCATGGCATATCTGTCATAGAGTCATTTTGCTGTGTATGTAATGACCATAATTTTAGTCCTTGGTAAAAGTGACTTGTTCTTTGCAAAAAATAGAAAGAAGCCACCATCAGCGGATCCTTTGGTCACTTAAAACTCTTAATTCTTCCATTCATTTCCACATGGCATGCTATCTCTGTGGAGTCTACATATCTTACCTCTGTCAGTGCAGGGTTTCATCAAGGTAAATATTTCCCATAATCTAAAGGCATGTAGCTATCTGCAATAGTCTTCTTTTTTATTTCTTGTTAAGCGTGTGTTCACATTTACAAGGGTGTGCATGTTTGTCTTTAACAAGTTCAGGATTATGGGGACAATAATCTGTCCCACCACTATTGGACATAAGGCAGGGAAATGATCTCTCTACAAATCAGTTGCCTGCCTTATTGTCCAGTAGTGGTGGGACAGACTTATTTCCCCATAATCCTGAACTTGTTAAAGCTGGTATCAGATAATGAATGAATGAATCTCCAGTAACTGAAATGATTTCAGAGAATGAAAGAGTAAATGAATGAATGAATAAACAAATCACCAATAAATAATACATTACTTGGTTTACCAGTTGGGGTGCCTTCCATACAGGTTTGCTAACCTGCTAGAATTTTAAGCTGCTGTCAGTCCTCAGTTCATGTGTTCTAAAGGTTCTAACTCTTGCTTTTGTTTTAGAGACTCATTATATATTTGTTACCAAGAAACAGAAGAATGTCTGGCATATATGTGTGCTTATTTTGATCAGACTGTGACCTTGCATAGGTAAGCTAAACATTTCCACTGTTCCTGCAATTCGTGGTGATGTTGTGTCATTTTACTGTCATAGGCCTCATGATGAAGAAGGATTCACTGTATAATATATGTGGTATATGTTGCCGTATTCTATTAGTTTTTTTGCTTATTGCATCCATCATCCATTTATCTTATACATTTCTTCCTCACCTGAGATGAAACCTATACTTAAATTTCTTTACATTTACTGCCTCTTTATATTTTTCTCCCTACTAGTGAGTTACACATAACTAACTACTCTGATAAATCTCTGCTTAACATTCAAGGCCATGTCAAACCCAGAACTGTTGGACATGCTACACTTAAAGAAATCCCAGTCCCAAAGAGACACACGCTCCAGGGATCTAAACCTTGTCATCACAATAAACAAAACATGTTGGAGGGATAGGCTCCTGACCCAGAGACTCCCCATAATCTGGAATAGACTGCACATACATGTCAAGCACAGCGCCTCCTTGGCCCTCTTCAAAAAAAACCTTGATGATTGGATGGGAGATAGGTAATTTACCCCAGGGATCACGTCAGTTGCCCTGGTAGACAGGGGTCCAGAGAAGTAAATATTGTGGAAAGAAATATCCAGGGAATTGTTATGGCTAGGCTTGTATAGGCCCTAGGACTGATAGCCTAGTACCAGCCTATAAACCTATGAACCTATAATATGAGTGGGATGTTAAGATTTTTTGTTGCGTTTCTGTGGTTCTCCTTTGCCAATTTAAATGCAAAGCAACTGAACTCATCACTTAGCATTCTGGTTCCCCCCCCCAAAGAGATGCAGATCATCTCTGGGAATGGGTATTGGACAAGAGAGAGAATGATCTAATGGGAAAGCAAGGGCAGACATAAGTGGCTTGCTGAGCAAGTGGGACAATATAAAGTTGACCAAGAAGGTGCAGATGTAAAACAGGGATTATTGAAGAGTTAAAAAGTTTCCTTTTCAAAGACATAAACATCTAGAGGTCAAATATTTCATTCTGCCTTGATGACAGAGGCACTGTGATACTGTTTGTGAATGTAAATGCAAGCTAATGATGTTAAGAAATTATGTTTATTTAATTATTTTATGAAGGGTAAATAATTAATTCTGAGTGACATATGCACAGATAAGAATTATAGCAGCCTTGAAATCCAATGATTGGAATTTTGAAATGCAGTTCAGAATTTTAAGAGATAGCTTGGAACAATTTGTTTAGTATTTGAAAGATATGCAGACGCAGTAGCAGCTGCAGTTTCTCATCCATTTTCTTCACTGTAGTCAATTCAAAGTACAGCCTTCACAAATCAATTAATGTCATATCTTCTACATTCCTTAAATGAGCATTCATAATTAACCGGAATCCATTTATGTATTTATATACCGAATCATCACAAATGTATTAGTATTCCTTAATCAAGCTAAGCAACTTAATTATCTGAAAAATGATAAGTAGTGAAATATAGCTTGTCCATAAACAGGAATTTACATCCTCTTTGGCTTGAAGTTAATTTTCATTCTGAAGACCTACTTTTTGTTTTTCCTCCATTCAGTAACTGGCAGCCACACCAGCCATATATTCCAAATTCACTTTTGCCTTATTTGCAAAGTTCAGTATATATTTATTAACATTTGAAAAACACTGCTTAAAACAAACAAAAAGTTTTAACAGTTTTTGCAATAACTTTGGTGTAAATTGCTCACGTGCTACTAAATTATCTGATAGCTAATAGCCTGAAATTCATCTTCACTCTAAAGATATTAAGATCTTTTTGTTTCTCATCTTTCGCAGAAGTGTGTTTTTTATGTTTTTAACTTGTTGGCTCTTGTTATGCCTACTTTAGACTAATTAAACTTTGCCACTCTCAGATCCTTGATTTTGCTCACACCTAGGTACTAATTGCTTTCTTGATCTGCTTCTTCAGTATGCAAACGCTTCAGGGCCCACGGATGCTATTGCATCTTTCAAGCATCACCTGTGCTCCTGACAAAGCACCTGCATACTCATACCCCTATTACTTATATTGACTAACTCCAAGACTGTTATACTTCAGTGGAGGGGGGATACTCCATGATCTCACATCCTCAAATTTAAGATATATAGTCCACTAT
>NC_056739.1:932963214-933078214 GCF_019279795.1 Protopterus annectens
TGGACATTTGTCTTGAATTAATGATTTTTGAGGAAAGTATGACTTCTCAACATCCTACAGCTCAACTGCTTAACACAATCACACATGAGATTGCTGCTTACACATACACATACACATGTAGATGCACGCGCGCACGCGCGCACACACACACACACACACACACACACACACACACACACACACACACACACGACATGGCAATTTGAATTTTCTGCTTTTGTTCTATGATTTTGAAGAAAAACACATCGTTTGAAACACAGCAGTTAAAGACTGATGCAAACATTTGCGTTTTGTCAGAAGCCATGACTGCCATTAAGTATGTTATACTAGAAGAGATTCAACCATATGATGTAGATTTAATGACGTGTAACAACATTTCACAAAGATTTGGAAGGAATTTTACTTGAACACTGAAAGAACTTCTGGCCTTATTGTGTACATTCATAATGAAATTGTGTAACTGTTGCTACTCTCTCTATTTTAAATAGATATTATATATTTTCCTTCATTATGGTCATTTTAGCTATATTGCCATTTTGTAAAAATATATTCATAATGGTAGATAATTGTATAGGAATCATGGACATGATATAGTGTATGATCTGTCTCATACACTGTGCATCGTGTCCATGATTCATGTACAAGTAAGGTAAAATTACTGCAGGTGCCATTTTTTAAATTATGCTTTAGGTACTAGAGGCTGCCCATGTCCCTCAGTGTAGTGTGCTCACCATGTAAGCGCAATTGGATTTTGTACACCAGTGTATTGTTAGGATAATTTTGTGGTGCTCATATAAATATATTGTCTTGCTGTTTAGATATTATGCTTAATTTATACTAAATGTTTTTGGAATTGTAGAGCAACTGCATTTTTAGAGTCTACTACCATCTCCTTGCTTCTTGGTTTCACAAGTGATTTCACTACAGCCCTATTGTTTTAACCTGCAATGTTCTGCTGTGGAAGCAAATAATCTTACATGAATTCCAGTTAATGTGATTACTGTAACTCCTCAAACACAATTATGCAGTGCCTGCAGTAGTTAATTTTTGTTTATGTATATCCTTATATTGCTTGTACGCTCTCTAAAATGTGCTTGTAGCCAATGTATTCTTTGCATATTTTGTATAGTTACTGGACTTCTTTAGAATGCTACTGAGAATACATTAACATAATGTTATGCTCTGTTTTTTAAAGTTGGCAGATTTATCTTGAAAGCAGGTTAAGTTAGGACAATTGGCTTTTGCTGTAGTAGTGTGTTACGATTACTCGTTTCTCAGCCATGTATTGTTCGCAGTCATCTGCACTGTTTTAAGGTAGTTCTTCTTTCTTTCCACTTTCTTACCCTCTAACATCTTTTCACACACTTCTTTTTACAGCTCCCTAATTATCCATTTTTCCATTGTGCGTGTGTTCCCCTTCCTCAACTGGGTTTGAAACTAGCATTACTGTAGCTTTGTTGTGACCAGTGCCATAGTGTGTATAAGTAAACATATGTATTTTGTTATTATACACTTCTTACAAAACGGAAATGGGCACCTGTTGCATAGAAATTATACCCTTCCTTGCTTTCACTTCACACATCCACTCTTTACTTCCTTTTGTCCTTTTTAGGTCCATCCCCTATTCTCAGTTTCATATACTCCTATTTCCTCCTCATTTAAATGAATAAAATCATAACTAAACATTGCTGGGACCCACTTATTGTGGTTTTTAGCTATTCTTGTAGCATCACAATGTAGCCCATGAGCACACGTTTAGGCATATGTATGCTACTTGCTTGCTACTTGTTTTTGTAATATTCCAGACTAAAATTGTGAGAAACACCTTTTCTTCAATGAGCCTGTCATTTCTTCAGATAGGTTTCTTAGGCCGCAATTGTCTGGAGCTGCTAGTTAGTTGATCGTTACCTTCAGGACACATTGCAGACCTCAGGATCATCTGAATATCCTTAGCATGATCTCGAAAGGTATGTTTCTGAATCTCAGCCTTTATCACTAAGCCCTAAATCACCAGCAACATTAATACATAGTTTCCATTTTAATTCTGCACATTGTGATATCTTTATTCTTATTTTAAAACTATGCTCCATTTTGCTTACATAAAAACTACTACACTTGCACTTTTCTAAATATCATTGCAGTAATACCATTTTACTGAAACTGGTTAAATACATTCCCTGTCTTAGTATAACTGCATGTCCTATACCCATTGGACCTGTATATGCCGGTTCTACATTTGCGTTTTCTACTTTTATAAAGTAATGCATGTATGATTCGGGTTAGCCTCATAATAAACTAATAGATGCAATAATACGGAAGCATTCTGCAGTCAGTAGTGAGATAAAAAGCTATTTTCTTCAAAACCTTTGTTTTCATATAGAAGGAAGCAATTTAAAAGAATTTAAGTTGTCTAAATGTATACCTTCTGTTAGTCATGTCAAAGGTCTTTGATAAATTAAGTGATAAAATAGTTATGAATTCACAATTTAATTGTGCTTCTCATATTTAATAGGTAATTCTTCAAAGACTGTCACATCATTCTTCTTTTTTATAAAGCCAAATTGCCTTTGTTAATTGTTTATCCCAAAGGGTTCAAACATAGTTATTAGGGCTGCAACTGAATTGTGTGGTTAATAAAGAGACTTTTTTTTACTAATATTTCATCTTTTTAATGTTTCTCTGTTTTTTTTCATTATGAATATATTTTCAGTATTAGAAATTCAAATTAAAAATGCAGAACAATCTGTAATAAAATGTTGGATTCTTTCATACTGTATGGCAACTTTTCAGCTTTAAAACATTATAAGACTCATTAGATAGCCAACTAAATCAAGCACTTTGTTAGTAAGCAACTTATAACTTCTGCAATCTGATTCTCACAAGTAAGTTCACAACTATGTTCTACTTCCTTCACTTTAAGTGTAAGCTTTATAAAGGTCTTTACACCATCTAGTCTTTAGTAAGCTCGGCCACCAGTTTTGTGGAGGCTTGTTCCATGGCCTTCCACATCGCTGATGGTCTGGTGGAGAAGGAATGATTGGTCTATGGATCAGGTGGGTGTGACCTGGTATGGAGAATGGGGACTGAACTGCTAAGACCTATTAGTGCAAGTCCCAGAATACTGGGATTGAATGACTAACAATATAAGTTCATATATGAAGTTTGCGATTGCTACTGCTTGGGATATTTCCTTTTCTTCAAGGTATGGTAATAACAGAAATAGTATGTGTGTGTGTGTGTGTATATATATATATATATATATATATATATATATATATATATATATATATACATATATATGTTTGGGAGGCTGTGTTGGGCTTGCACCCCTGCAAAAACAAGTTTAAAGGAGAAAAGAAATATTCAGCATTCATTTTTCTCCTGTGTTTTCAGTTTTTTCAGCATTTCATGGCTCAGTATTGCGAATCTCCATACTGAAACAGAGAGCTGTGGAGACACATTTCATAATATAGACAGTTTCATACATTGACCAGACCATTCATTATGATTGAATCATGGCATAATTCTTGATATTGATTGTTGCACACTTCATAAGCATTTACAATGTACAGTGGTGGATGACAGGTGCAAGGTACTAAGCTTCTTTTTTATTAAAAGAAAAAACTGGGCAATCTTTCACTAGCTGGGCAGAGGTTAGAGGATGATCACCAAACTACTGATCGCAGAAGTCCATTTCCCTATAAGAAGGATAGCATGGGAATGAGATACCTGTCCATATGAGTGGGCTTATAATACCTTAACTGTAGTCACTGCTACAAGTGATCGGTTATCAGATGGCAACATGGAAATTACATATCAGGTAGGGTGCAGGGCAGAGATTACTGGAATTCTGCATAAACTGATTGACAGCAGTCACTAATGTACTGGTTGGGCTAATGGGATTTCTGTAAAGGACACACAATAGAAGGGTATAATTGCAGGCCAATGAAATTCTGGTTATGCTTAGGCTTGGAATTCAGAAGAGTTCCCTTACTGAAATGTTGGGACTCAACATGCCAAGTCCTGACATGCTGAAAAAAAAGTTAAAGAGCAAATATCAAGAGAAGAATAAACATTGAACATTGTTCTTCTCCTTTACTTTTTTTTAACAGGGGACAGGGCCACCTGCATCCCAAGATGCTGAGGTAATCCCTCAACTACCCTAGGCGTATATCTGCCTACTCCAAGACCTCCATATTTCAGAGAAAAAGACATATTCCGAGAAATGCAGTCTTTGACTTAGTATAGGTAAGTATGGATTTTCAACAATTCACTTTCCTCATAACGGGATTAGCTCATGTGTGACCCTAATATTTCAAATGGCTACCATTCAGAACACTGTATGGATGAACAATTTTCTCAGTGCTACATAAGCAGCAGAATGGAGAATCCTGTGAAATCAGAGACAAAACATACTACATCCAGTCCATGTCACAAAGGGCAGTTTATGCACACACAGTATAAATCTGTAGACTCTGGGGCAATGATAGTTCACAAATCAGGGCTCACTATCCCACTCATTATACTTGACACATAGCCAGTGCATCTGAGCTGTTAAAAGGATTTATAAATCCTAGTCATTACTTTCTTCATATTTAATGTAACATAACTCTTCATAGTATGATCACAGCTTTATAGTTTTCTGGAGGTCTATATGTAATGTTAATATCTTATTTAATTATTTAAATACATTCTCACACCTCCTTTCTTACCTAAAAACCTAAATTTGTGTCCGCTTTCTCTGCTGTCTGATATTTACATTTCAGCCTAGGTTTTTACATTTGCCTGTAACTAATTATCATTATGTCTTTGGTTGTTTGTTTTTTCTACTCCCCTGTGTTTTCATTCTCCTTATAATTAACGCATATTATCATATTAAAGCAGTCTAATTGAAGTTACACATGTTTTTATTCCTTATTTAGCATATTCTTTTGAAAAATCAGGAGATTTCCCTTGAGTCAGTAAATAGTTTATAAATGGGTTCCATTTAAAAGTACTTAATGATACTTAACCGAAGAGAAACATTTCAAGATTATTTCATTTTTATCTTTTTATAAATGCCAGAAATTATCAGGCTGGGATTCAAAAGCAGTTCATGCAAAACATGAGGACATTACAGGGCATTATGGGTTGTGTAGAGATCATGGTATAATACTGAATTCTATTGACATCCATTAAGCTAAGTGCGAGAGAAATTCACATCGTGTAATGTAGAAGAGTGAAGAATGCAAAATCGCTGGAATTGAGGCAGGGAGCATGCCATTTAGCGCATGCAAAATCCTGTGCTAATTTATATGATAAGATATAAGAAACAAAGAAAGGTATGCAGTTTATTGAGTATAAAGTGCACCATTTAATGACCATTAGTTGGGGAATGCATTTGACATAACAACATGACATAACAGCAAAAACTAATGCATGCCAGAGGCGTAGGTACAGGGTACAAGGACTGCTTGTCCAGTATGGCTGCACTCCCAAATATGACATTTCATCCGGTGACTAACCAGAAGAACATGGATCGGTTCATATCAGATACAGACACGCTATATTATGTTTTCTGATATGTGGCAAGGAGAAGTATATCCCAAACAGCAATGCAGATGGACAGTCCAGCTAGAAAACAATGGCTGGCAGGTGTCCCTGTTCTGCCAGAAAGCTGTTTTAAAGAATTTACACATGTATTACATGTAGCTAAACAGCATCATCACCCCTAATATTTGATGTTATGTTCGTATATGCATGCTGAGATATTTAGTGTATATTATTTCCTGACACTGCTAGCTATAACACGCCATGCTGATGGTGCTTTATAATATAGCACCTTTACCACTGGAGCTTAGGATTATAGGTTACCTCCTTGTGGACATTAATACCAAATGACTTCTGGTGATGGCATGCAGAAACCAAAAGAGATCTCTGTCCACAAATTTCAAGAGCAATGTGCAATACTAGTGGCATTGTATCTAAAGTCTATATACATCACCTCAAGTCTGTGAGCAGTCTTTGTGAAATATTTATCCAGCACATGATAACAGGTAAACATTTGTTTGGTATGGATTAGTACAGTGAAAGCAAGAAACATAATGTCAAGTGAAAGAAAAGTTTCTGTAGCCAAACACGTGTTTAAAACAAAATACATTACTATATACATCATCTAACATATTAATTTGCCATTTCCATAGATGATATTAGCTATGCAGTACAGTCCTTACTGATGATCATAGCACATTATCCCTGCACCCTAGCAGAGGACAGAAAGAATATTGCATACAGCCTAGCTTATTTCCCCCCCCAAAAAAAAGAAATCAGATTCCTGCATGGAACTGTTCAAGTTTTCCTACATTATAGCAGAGCTTTACATATGACTTTAACAAGAATACTAAGATAATGCATATTTCTTCTGTATTACATGGCAAGCATAGAAGACAGATAATGTGGCATCCATCAGATCAGTCAGTAGTTATCTAAAGATATAGAGCAGGACACTGATGAGACAGATGGTGTGGAATAGGATATCTCTCTGACTTTGCTTGTAACACAGATGACATAATGAGCTTGAGCTGTGGCATACATGAGTTTTCTCATGAACCTGTACATAGTCTGAGCAGATGAGAACCAACATAATGTGTCTGGTGGGCCTAAGAATATCAACTGCAGGCTTGCAGAGATGCAAATATATCTGTGCAGACAGTAAGTAGTGTGATGTAGAAAACATAATCCAAATGAAGTACTGTGAATCATAACACATTAACAATGATATACACTAGCCCCAGGATTCATTAAACTTCATGTCAGAATAGTGTTATTCTGACCTGGAGTGGACTGCATCTGTGTAAGCACAGCCGTAGCAGTAGCGCATCTTGCTTATTCATGAAGGCATGCTACTGTTATGGGTATGTGGACACGAACATCACTGAGTGTAGGGCACATGTCTAAGCAGTGCACGCACATCTAACATGCCCCCTGCACTCAGAAAGTGCCGTATGGCACATTTGAAAACCATTTCAGTGTCCGCAGACACTGAAATGAAATAAAATGAGTATTTTAGTGTCTGCGGATACTGAAATAGATAGGGGAGCAAGAAACAATGTACTGGGTGTGTGACAGGTTCTGTCACATAACCCCTGCATTGTAAAAGTGCTGTACGGTCATAGCCGTCAGCTGTACAGGTTTCCGCAGAGTGCCCAGATGCCTGCCTCACATACTTCTCAACCTCCTAGAGCAAGAAAGCTGTACAAAGCCATAAATAATGGGGGGACAAAGGCACAAAAATAAGGACAGTTTTTAAATATTGCACTGACAAACCTGGAAAACTGATAAGAATAAAAGGTTTGCAGTAGCAGGGACTTCCTGAAGGGTATGAAAACTGAAACACAAATGCCTGCCATTTGAAAGTGCACTACGGCCATAGCCATCAACTCTACAGGTTTCTGCAGAATGCTCAGATGCCTGTCTCACATACTTCTCAAGCTCCTAGAGCAAGAAAGCTGTACAAAGCCATAAATAATGGGGGGACAAAGGACCATTTTTAAATATTGCACTGACAAACAAAAAGAAAGTTGATAGAATAAAAGGTTTGCAGTCGCACAGATTTCCTGAAGGGTATGAAGTCTGAAATCCAGACGTCTGTCAGTATGCTCTGACTTAAACCCTGAGTGATTTGCCAATGATTTGCTAGAAAACCAGTCACGCTTCCTAACTTTGCCAATGAATTGCTAGAAAACCACAGTCATTCTTCCTAACTTTGTAAGACCAATAATTAAAATCTGTCCCTATGTTTCCCTTTACAGTTTCCCTTACTGTGACTGACAAGGAGTACATGCAAATAAAGTGAGTTTATGAATTTATATATATATATTTTCCATTCTAAGGTATGTTTAAGCGTAGCTGAGTGGGTGTGCACGTTATAGCCCATTGCTCAGAATTGCTGAAACATCCCATAGGAGATAAATAAAAATATAGAGCTGAAATCCTAATGGTGAGATAGTGTAGTTGTTAGAGTCCTGGCTTTGTATGCACACATTCACGGTTCGAGTACCAATACACGCACTTTATTTTTACATGGGAAAACAGTGTTAAAATTATTATTTTAATTTTAAATTATGTAATAATTGATATTTGTCAACCGGGGTAGTGTAGCTGGTCTAAAATGTAAGTGTGAGTACATATGATATGTGAAATCACCCATGTATACACAAGTGTACCATACAGTATAGTCACATCCCAGTCATGTAAAGTAAATCATATACACTTACTAATATGTCAATAATGATTAATGAAGTCATTATCCTGATATTCTTTTAAAATGAAAATTGAGTAATGGTTAGCAGTGCTCAGCTATGCTTAGTCAGTGTGAATGCTAAGCAGTAGTCAGCTCAGCTAAATGGATTTGCGCACTGTTAAGCAATGCTCAGCAATTACTCCTTTAAACACTGTTCAACCCAGCTTAGTGGATTTGCACACTGCTTAGCTGATCTTAGCATTTTCAAAATGGTCCAATGACAGCAAAGGGAGGGATTTTGGCCTTATTTAAACTGTGCAGGTGGGAATATAGCCATAACCTGTTTAGTCTGATCTCTGCAGGTGTATGTCTGGCGTTGGAGAGGGAGCGTGCTTTCGGGCGCAGCGCTGGGGCATCCTGGAGTCCAGGGTCATGGTTGGACTCCTTGTAGAACACCATGATGACAGACTGCTGCAGGGCTGGTACCAGGGTTCTCAGTACAAAGCAGAGGTCTGGGACCATCTGGCATGTGACCTCACCAGTGCTACTGGAACCCCCCGAACTGGTAAGCAGGTACAGCATCATTATGCTGACCTAAATCATAGGAAGGGGGAGCTTTTGGCTCAATGGATCCAAGATGCTTAGGACCAGCATGCTCCAGCAGTTTGTAAGTATCCCAGATATAGCGGTACCAAATTCTATCCTGAGTATGTGATAGACAGGTATGCATAATGTTTGCCTCACCCCTACAGCTGCAGAAGCATAGGCTATGAACATTGAGGCCCATGCCAACAGACTGACAAGGATGCACTAACAGGCTGGTAAGTACAGATCTACATTTCAGTATATATTGAAATAAAAAAGGAGTAAATTGTTTACTGTGTTCTGTGTGAAATGATTAAAGAAATGTTTGCCAGACTAATAGTCATCTACAGCATATGCAGTTGTAGAGCACTGTGTCATATAACTACAATAAAAACCTAAACCACCAACTGTTGCGTTTATCCTGGTATGTTGTTGTAGAAATAGCTATGTCAAGAATCTCGATGGCAACACCCAGATCTGCTCTGAGTTACAGCACAACGGCATGAAAATTACAGAACCAACTGATATTGCCAACATCCTGGCAGATAGGTTCTGTGCTAACTTTACCCCCCCACCCCCTAAAGAGCCCATATCTGTACAGGAAGAATGCAGAGTCCCTGTAATCGCATCTACGCAGGTAAAAACTGCACTCTCTAAAGCTAAAAACACAGCATCCATGGGACTGGACAACATCCCAGGCTGCGTTTTACATGAACTTCAGAACGAACTGGCTCCCCACTTAAGCATCATGTTCAATAATAGCCTCGCATCAGGCTTTGTGCACACTGAATGGTGCACAACAACAGTTATCTCACTCCACAAAGGGGGAGCCACCACTGATCCTGGAAACTATTGACCTATTATCCTGAGGAGCCTGGTCTGCAAGGCCATGGAATGTATCATCATGGAACTCATAAACAAAGACATTGGTAACCTCCAGACTCTGGATCCCACCCAGTTTGGGTTTGTGAAAGGCAGATCATGCCTCCTGAACCTGAACGACTTCTTTGAGGCAGACACCAAAGCCATAGATGAGGGTAAGGTGGTTCACACAGCCTATCTTGACCTCGCCAAGGCTTTCAACACCATCCCCCATTCTGGAATTATAGCTAAACTCACTAAACTAGGTATAAATCCCTACATCACAACATGAGTTGCCAACTGGCTCGCTGACAGAACCCACACTGTAAAAGTTGCAGACTCCAAATCCGACCTCAAAGCAGTGACAAGCGGAGTTCCACAGGGGTCCATCCTGGGACCTCTCCTGTATGGTATCTACTTCTCTGAAGTACAGGCTAACACAGAAGGCCTCTGGCTAATGAAGTTTGCAGATGACTGCAAACTAGGACCCATAGTCAAGTTCCCAAATGATGTGGACATCCTACAGAAGGGCCTCACTGAGACAGATGCCTGGTGTCAGAGCCATGGCCTCAAGCTCAACGCCAAAAAGTGCAGTGTCATCCCCTTTAGTAAATACTCTGTACCCATGAACTACCACATAGGCAGCAATCTACTGAACACCGAATGTGTGATAAGAGATCTAGGGACCCAGGTGGACAGTAGTCTCCCCTTTGATAATCACATCGCCACAGTAGTCAGGAAGTCCTTCTACATGGCACACCTCATCATAAAAGGGTTTTCATCCAGGAATAAAGAGGACATTGTTCTCCTATACTCGACACTCATTAGACCCATTATAGAGTATAACACCCCTTTTGGAATGTACCTCACAAGTCATCTGCAGCAGCTGGAAAGGCCACAGAAGTACCTCACAAAGAGGATTACTGGCCTCAGACATATGCCCTACACTGACTGCCTCAAAAAACTCCAGCTTTACTCTGTAGCATATTGCCTACTCCGAGGTGATCTCTGCCTAACATATAAAGCTATGTCAAACCCAGAGCTGTTGGACATGCTACACCTAAAGAAATCCCAATCCCTCCAAGCTACACACTCTAGGGACTTAAATCTTGTCACCACAATAAACAGGACATGCTGGAGGGATAGATTCCTGTCCCAGAGACTTCCCATACTCTGAAACAGGCTGCCCATCTATGTCAAGCAAAGTTCTTCATTAGCACTCTACAAAAAAAATCTTGAGGAGTGGATGGGAAATAGAAAATACACCCCAGGGGTCACTTCTGTGTCTCTGCTTGATAGTGGCACAGGAAAATAACGTTCTTGGGTGGTGTAAGCCAGGGAACCTAGTTGGCTGAGCTTACGTAGGCCCTTGGGCCAACAGCCTAGTACCTACCTATGAACCTATGAAATAGAATGTGTACAGGTTCTGCGCAAAAAATATAGCTTTGACAGCATGAATTAACAGAGGTTGTTCTGAGAATCAACTAGTATGCAAAACAGTAGCTTGTGGAGCTGTAAATCAAGATATACATGAAATATGACATATGTTATGCACTAAGATCCTAACCCTGAATACTAATGTCAAATGTATTATAGTGTGTCCCCTGCTGCAGTGCCTTGTGTTAACCTTTGTTTTCCAGATACTATAATTTCATAGGATTACTACACAGTACACTAACTATCTGCCATGCATGAGTCTCAGGATCACAAGATCAGACTGTCTAACCCACAGAGTATTAGGCAGAAAACAGTCAACCAAGAGACAGCAGTTTCCCAGTAGCCCAGTGTGATGAGAAACAGCCCTGTAGTTCATTTTAGCACACCCAAACATGGTTCAAATCCAGGAAGTGGTACTGAGATATGTGCATATATACACTCAAGAAATCTGGAATATTTGTAGAAACAGTCAGATAGTGGTAACCGATAGTTTCTCCACAGGTCTTACAGGTAATGAAATGTTTGTAGTAGCTGTTTAAAGGGTATAACAATACACTGTGTACAACTGTCCCACTGTCCAACCCCACGCCTGCAAATGACAGCAGGATAGGTGCATACACCATGCCCTCCGCCAGATACATGTCTCTCAAGTGTCATGCTGTCATAGCTAGTGGTCACTGCTGCCAATCACCTTGGACACAGATAAGAATCCAGGTGAACTATGCTAGTAGCAGACTCACGCAACATCATTGCAGGGTACCCCTTCTTTGTAAAGTACATAACCCTGACCTGTAAAAGCCCCCTCCAGTAAAGTAGCCACAGTTCATCCAGTCTGCCCTATACCATTACAGGTTGACAGTCTAACAGGTATGTATGTGCCACAGAAGCTATGGGCCATAGGAAGATGTAAAGTGATGGCAGACCTGTAGAGTACTGAGCAGTACTGTTGTGAAAAGTAGAAGCAGATAGAGTTGTTAATGGACTTTTTATTCTCTCTCCCACCTGTCATCTGCATCAATAATTATTATTAATATACCATGTGTATGTTGTTCTCAAAACCTATTGTTGGGACATGTGTTCCATTATTGTTCGTATATTTCATTGGTTGCATATTAACATACCTTGTTCAAATAACATTACTGGTGGCCTCTTGCCATCAATGTAACTTGTATGCTGTTAACATTCTTACTGTTGTTCCATTTACGCATGTGCTGTGTTTGCTACACAACTGTGTCAAATTAGTTGGTTTGGGGTAATGTGAACACCTATGCATGCTGTTATAACTAATTCTGCAATGTGTTGTTCATGACTACCCAATATATTTGGGAAAACAACAACACCATAGCATGTTTGGAAGGCGGATCCCAGCAACTCCACTTACAACACCCCATCTGGCTGTGGCACCTGGCCCCAACACTTCTGGAACCCAACCCATAACATCCTCCTCCGCTGGTCCTGTACCCGGGTGCGGGCATGGAAAGGAGCCATCACGGACACAATGTTCTGAGATATGGTGCTCAGCATCATCCACTCTGAGTTGAGTGGGCAGCTGCAAAAGATGGAGGGCCACCTGATGCACCTCAAGGGGCAGGCTGCCCCTCTTGTCCAGCCCCCAGCACAGCCACTTTTTGGGCCGTGAAGATGCAGTGGTGACTGCCCATGGGTGGGAACCTCAGTCCCACTGTATCCATTTGGGGGCTAATGGGCCTCTTATTCTCAACCACCCTCCTGTCTAAAGTGTTTACCCCTTCATGTGTCATATACCACCCCTATCTGCTGTCTTGTGTATCTTGTCTGTCTGCTAATACTACCCATCCTGCCAAACCTACCTCCTGAAACATACCTACAGCCCTTCCCCAACATCCCACTCTCACCTAAAAAAAGGGCATCTGTCCCACAAAAAAAAATTGACCCATACATAGCTCTACATTTCACCCCCATATACAGTGAAATTAATTTATCTACCCACAAATAATTCTACAAATGTCTGTTTCTAACACCCCTCCCCTGTGGGGTGTGAGGCTGTAAATTCCAAATTCTACACATTATTCACAGCTGTTGCTGCAGAAGACATGTAGAGCAATGGTCCTTCACTACACCTGTCCTGCACATCCCTAGCTGTTTTTCCTAATGTTTTACCCCCTGCTTGCTCTCATTCCACCACTTTCCTATCACTCTATTTTCTTTTCTTTAATTAAAATTAGTGTGGGTGTAAGTGGGAATAAGAGGTGCTAAGCGAAGCTAAGATGAGTTAAACATCTGTTAGCATTGCTTAGCTTTGTGCAAAATCGCACAAACCCACTAACAACTGCTTAAAAGTGCCTTAGTCACTCTGTTGCCATCAGCCCAGCAACAAAATAATCAGTGCTGCCAAACCTCAAACCCAGGACACTGTGCACTACAATCACAGCAACATACCAACACACCATCTGAGCTGTGGGAATTTGTAATGCTTTTACAAACATATCATGCATTCTAGTCATTTGATATTAATGAAAAAGTCATCAGTTATAAGTCTTGAAACCAGGACACTGTGCACTATAATCACTTCAATGTAGTTCTACACCATCTGAGCTATTGTAAGAACTCTTATGTATGTATATATATATATATATATATATATATATATATATATATATATATATATATATATATATATATATATATATATATATATGTGTGTATATTATATATTAATACATATCTATATATATCTATATATATATATATATATATATATATATATATATATATATATATAGATAACCAACCTCTTCCTGCAAGACATCTGCAAACTGACAAAGTGGGGGGATAAAGGGCAAACAACATCTTTGAAATATGACTGTTATACGCATAGATGCCTGCTAGAGTAGCATGGATTGATTTAACATATAACTCCTGATAGATTCCAGGTCTGAAATACAAATGAATGTCATTATTTACTGATGTCAATGCTCACATCATCCCAGTGATTTTTCAGAAACCCACAACTGTTATAGGGAACAGACCAAACATATGAGCCAAGCATATGGACAGTGTCTAGACATCTGGACAGTGGAGAGTTATGACTGCTGTCATGTAACAGAAGAGAAAAAACAATGAGAGCTGCCAACCATTTCACCCAGCACCCTTTGAACCATAGTACGACCAACACGACACTACCCCAAATCAGCTCTGGAGCATTACCCATGTATTTCCAAATATAGCATGCACTACAGGGATGGAACTGTAGGGAAAAGCAGATATTGGTGTAAAGCTGTCCACCCACAACCATTTATACCGCAGTACAGCAACATACCAGTACCCCAAATGAACCCTAGATTAGAACAACTGTTTGAACAAACATATCCTGATTGCCAGTCACACACTACACTGACATATACTGGCCCAACTCACAGTCTACTGGGAATCCTGAGGTGTTACAGGACATTTTCCAGTCTGCCCCTGCAAACATATACACCTGATAGACCATCAGCAACTGTAGCAGCATGCACAGTCAGATAGAAAAGGAGCTATGATGCTCATATCAGCTATTGTCCCTATTCAGCCCAACAAATATTTACACACAACACTGCTACACAATCTTGGCAGTCTGTTAACAATGGCCGGACATGCATAACTCTAAACTGTACAGATTTCCACAGAATGTTCAGAGTGTGGGACCATATTTATGGCCACTGCTGCATACTACTTCCAGGGGTCTGCTAAGTCAATGGGATGATACCAGGAGTGCAATCACTAAATAATGCTATACCATACCTCTGAACCTCTTACTGCAAGATATCTGGACCTGGACAAAGCATGACAGACTTGGGGTCAGGGGGCTGGAAAGAGGGACATATGTCATATAATGGTGTTACAAACGGAAAAAGTTGCCATGTTACAGTGTTTGTTGTAACATAACATCACTGAAGGATATGCTGTTTGAAACACTAATGGATGTCAACATTTACTGACTACAATCTTCACACTATCTTACTGATTTCACAAGAACAGAAGTTGTCTGAGGAACAGACCAAATATAACAGGCAAACCTCTGGGCAGTCTGTGAACATCTGGTCAATAAGAGAGGTATGTCAGAGACATATCACTGTCAGACATCAAGTCACACAGAAAATGCATGTCCAGACAAACCCTGTTAATCTAGCAATTCTCTATGTGTAAAACAATACTTACAATCTGTACCCAATTCTGGAGCTTTGTTCCCATGTTGTTGGGCTATCTCTACATGTCTTGTCCTGAGAGGTATTTCCTCCTACTGTCTGTGAAGCTGTAACCACCACACCTCCATAACGTCTTCGACACAGGCAAGGAAAAGGGGCAAGGCCCACATGAAGGACTTAATTATAGCACTGTGTTGCTATGGCATTGGCAAATGGAAAGACAACACAGCTGCTCTGGATGCAAGTAGCAAGTGGGAGACACCAACTGGTGCATAAGCTATCACCTGGTCATGAGCATTACCTACAAAAGGCAAGCTACTGCCCATGCAACACAGGTCTGAAACCATCTACACAAAGACAGACTGCAACTACACAAACCTAACCATTTGCATTATTCTGAAGAAACTCTTCAGCACTATAACAGGTATGTGAATCAAGTAAGCATGTAATGGAATGCAGAAGGGGGGATGTAATAATGTCAAATAGGACATTAAAGTCTAGGTCGCAATAAGACCTGCTAGACTCACATGCTGCTGTCTGGCACCTATGGCTATTCCTGCCTGCCCTGTCTGCATTGATATGGATTGCATCTGTAGCCCCTGAGTCACCCCAGCAAAGGTCAGCTCATGTATAACTACTACTGGAGTGTCTGTTGTGCAATACTGAGTGTGAAACTGCTATGCCAGCTACCTGGGATGTTGTAAATATTCATATATCACCTGTGAATGCTGTGATGATATATATGCTTGTCCTACAAATGTAAGAGACTTATATAGGGTATGTGCATAGTACACAACAGGCGCAGAAGTGTGTGTTGAACTATATGTTATATACTGACCCCATACCTGACAGCTGTCCAGAGTTTTGCAGACTGACCACATGTCTGCCTCTTATTTGTAGTCAATGGCTCATACAGTTGTGTATTGTCTGGCACATCACTGGCAAACCATTAAAGACTGAAGTCATAACATAATAGCATACATTTGATTGTCAGAAGTCATATCCTGTGGAGTAGACCGGTCAATGCAACACCATCCTTTCTGGCAACTACATATCTTTCAGCTAGATTTTATAAAGTGACACTATTTTCTGGCCTTTGCCCACCAGTGATGTGTGCCCTTGTGTAAATGTCCTGGTCTAACAGGAGCTAGATGTCTTAGTATGAAACCCACGTCAATGCAGGTGTACCTTGTCCTGTAGGATGCCGACATTTGGGCAGTCACTGACATCTGCTTTGTAGCTGAGGAGAGCACACTAACCTTGCCAGGTTATTCATCCCATCATACGTTTAGACCCCAAATGGAGGGCTGCAAAGCCACATGAGGTGGAGTGTTAAACATAACATACACATACACACCTCCAGGCTAGCCAAACAGCATGACACATGGAAGACATCCCAAGTGCAGTTAACAGTTTACTACTCAAATCATAGCTAGCTGCAGACCTCCAACCATGACTATGGACTCCCACCACACCTATTGGGACTTGCTGTGATCTGTCAGGATTCAATCATTTAAACTACTCCTGGGTGACTTCAACTACCCAAACTTGGTGTGCATGACCTATGCCACCTGAACATAAATGTACAGAGATTCCTTGGCTTTGTCAATGGAAATGGAGTGGATTAGCTGGTCAACACACCTATGACAGGTGGAAATAACCTGTACCTGGTCCTAATCAACATGAGTAGCCACTGTAGCACTCCTACAGTGTCATCGTCCTTGGTAAGATTTGACCACATAGCCATCACTGTTAAGGTCACCATTACTCCTGCCCCCCCTTATCAGGGTCAAACAAAATTAACTTTACACAAATGACCATAAATCTTCTTAGAGTTGGTAGAAGTAGGTTTACAGCCAATGTCCCATCAGTTGGAACTAGCAGTAGTGTCCAGGCCCACACCACAATACTATGTGGCACCAACAAAGCTGTACGGACTCAGCAATACCTGACAGGACAACATGATCTCCTTCAAGGTAGGATAAATATCTGTGGTGGACAGCAGCAATACAAACCATAATAAGTGGAAATAATTGTTGGACAGGGCCAAGAAGGAACAGGTGCCTTACTGGAAGCAATGTCACCTTGGTCTGCACAAGCAAATAAGGTCACAGGTGAATTAGCCTAAGGCTATCTTTGAGTGCAAATTGGACACATCCACCAAGGTCAATCACTAAGCCTTCCACACACGTGTCTGCAATCCAAGAGGCAACACACAAATCTGCTCTGTAGTGGTGATCAGTAACACCACATACACATATGGCATAGATACAGGCAACCGGCTGCAGACACGTGAAGTGTAAACATCACCCTATGTCCCCCATTGGTACACATGTGCATCTACAGCACCTGACCTCATCTCCTCATCATCATGAAGCAGGTCTGCAATGCCCTCCCAAAGGCAGCATACAGAAGTCTCCATAGGCCTGGTACCATCCCTGGCTGTATCCTACATGAACACAGACATTGACTCTCAGATTCATTCTGCACTGTAGTCAACCACAGCCTGAGCACCGGTGTCATTCCATCTACACAGAGAACAGCCACTGTCATCCCTATACAGAAAGGTGGATCAATCCACCAACCCAGCCAATCATATGCACATCAGCCTAACTAGCCAGCATGGAAGGCAATATCAAGGACATTATGAACAGGGACATTGGCAACACTGAAATGTCTGAGCCCACATTACATGGTATTGTCAAAGGGAGATCAGGCCTGTTAAACCTGGTTGACCTCTCTGAAGTGATTAACAAACACAAGGACGAGGGGAGGTTGGAGAGCAATGCCTACTTTCACCTAGCCCAATTCTCTCATAATGATCCTCAGGCAGCCAGGATACATAAATCTACACAGCTAGGCACTAACCAGTATGTTACCAGATGGGTAGCTAACTGGCCCAATGACAGTACCCACTCAGTCAAAGTAGTGAAACCCACCTCTAGTAGTAAAGTCTTCCAAAGTGATGTACCCCAATGATCAGTCTGGGGACCTCTGCTGTTTGAGATATACACAGCTGAGGTACAGGACAAAAGCAGTGGTCTGTTGCTGACCAGGTGTACAGATGCTTGCAAGCTGGCCACTGTCTTACATTCCCCTACTGATGTGAGCATCCTCCAAGAGGCCCTGACCCAATTAATGACTGGTGCAAGAAGCATTTCCACAGACTGAATGCCAGGTGAGGTATTATTCTCCCTGCTGTGGCAGATGTTATCCACACTAATTATGACTAATAATGTACTGAGCATGCAATCAGGTGTGAGGTGACTTGTGTACCAAGGTTGTTCACAATCTGACAGTTTCCCACCATGAGGGCACCATTGTACAGAAGGCTGTCTACATGGCTCACCTCACAAATACAGGTATATCATCCAGGAACCAGGAAGCCACAACATCCCTGTACTCCACCCTTCTCAGATGCATTACCAAGTACAATAGCTCCTTTGTAATGTACCTTCCCAAGCAAATGCAGCAGTTGCAGAGACCACAGAGCTTCCTGACCAGGTAATTTGAGGATCTGCAACACCTATCCTATACAGGTAGGCTGAAAGCCCTGTCACTGTACTCAGTCTCATACAGACTGATCATAGGTGACCTGTGTCTGGCATACAAGGTAATGTCCAAACCAGCCTTAATGGCATTTCTGCATATCTGTAAGACACATCACACTCACATCATGCACGCAAGGCCCTCACCTGGTCTGTGACATGTATAGTACTTGGTGGGATAGTGTAGTGTCCCACACAATACACTGTCTGTAAAACACACTCCTTCCCCATATCTAGCAGAGTATGTGTATAGCCATCTTGAAGAAGAAGCTGGACATCTGCATGAGAAATTGATGAGACACCCCTGCGATCCCGCATGTGTCCCAGCTGGACAGGGGAAACAAGTGCTGGCTTGGAAGGGGCATGGGCAAAAATGTGGGCCAGGCTTATGAGGGTATCAGGGTCAATAGCCTGGTATCATTTTATGGCTATGCACCTAGTGCTTTACATGTCCCCTTTATGTATTGCAGACTGTTTTGCAATGTTGTTTGAAATGAATCCATGTGAGTCTGAACTGTGTATGTACTGCAGTGATAGTGTATAGTCTTGTCTCACACACACACACACACACACACACACACACACACACACACACACACACACACACACACACACAATGTCATCCATATGGCCCAGCTTAGGCCTCTGGCAATCCAACACCACACCCTGTGCATGTGATAATACTTGTGACATAACCTTGATATCCATACCATCAATGCATGAACATGCTCATATGAGTCTGATTCACAGGGTGACTATAGTACAGTGTAGCAACGTCATGCTGTGTAAGGTGCTGTCTGCTGGCAATAGTTATGGGAACACATCAAGATGTATGTACCTTGTTAGCCATGATTCACTGTTGCTGTTAGTACTGCTGACTGACTGTAGTGTCACGTATTGTATTCTGGTAGTGTTCCAGGTGTCTGTGTGTCAGCAGGCTGTGGGCCTGCTGACAGTAGCAATGATGAGTAAGGCGAAATAGAAACACAGTGACTTTTTCATAGCCAAGATACAGCTGTACATGTACATGTTTACCAGGTGTGTTAAGATGCAACAGTGTGTGGGGGCAGTTGTGGAAGACAGTGTGACCTTGTATACATACTCTTGACACAGCCACCTAGCCTGCATACATGTCACCTGGGTGTTCTGTAGGACTGCAGGCTCACACATATAGAGGTTACTTGAGTACTGGCACTAGGTCCCTCTCCAGCTTAGCCATTACATTCACTGCAACAGATTCAGCTATCAGCACCTGTTGCCCCTGTCATTTCTGTCATATCCACTTGACCATCATGCAGTTGATGACGGTTTACCTGGTACTGTGTATGACAGATTTGGGGTATGTATTCCTGACACAAGTCAGCCTGTGTTAGTCTAACCTGACAATCACCAGCATGTGTGTCGGCTATGTCATATGCATGTCTTGCCTCTCATGCTGGTAGTGTACACAGAGTCATAGTCCTGTACATGGGGCAGCTGATGAAGGGCTGAACACAGCCCCTACCAGCACAGTCTTATGAATGATAGCACTAGATACATAACACAGATAGCACAGCGGTACTGTAGTGTGGCAGTCTCTGTCACTATTATTGAAGTGGGTGACAGTTGCAGGGACTGTTAGGATTGGCAATGGTGGGTTCAGTGGCCCTTAACATATTAGAGCCATCTCACACACATACACACACACACACACACACACACACACACACACACACACACACACACACACACACACGTGCACACCACTGCATGAGACATGCATTGAGGCACATGCACATGGAGGTGACACTTATCAGAGTGGATGACCTACCCTTCTATTAATGTACAATACACATTGATATGACCATTGCACCACAGTGGCTTGGTGTTAGAAACTGTAACTGTGCTTGTATGGTGGATGACAGCTGTATGGGCCAACATTAGGTTGGCAATGGTGGAGTCCACAGGGAGAAAGAGGCACACAAAATGGTATAGCCATCACATACACACACTGACAGCCACAGGCGCTGTGCATACAGAAACACAGACACAGCTGCTAATAGACATATTAGTATCCCTATGTATCCACTTGTATGTACTATAGTGCTGGGTGCACATGTCAGGCTCCACATACATTATATGCCTGGGACATAATACACAACCTCTTACAGCAGGTAATCTTGCAAATGCCTTCATGGATGGTGACATAACCCACCAGACATAGCAATTGATCTCATCTACTGCTCTTGCAAACCTGCACAAGTGACAGTGTGACAGACTTTGTATCAGCATAATGTGTCAGTCAGGTACAATGTCTGATGCTGGCACTGGTGTCAGTATGGTAACTGTGACATATTTGGCAATGATATCACATGAATTCTCATTTTCAGGGGACACATATCACATTTAGGTTGAAAACATGTGGATAACCATGTACATCTGTACATAGGACTGGTATGGGCTGTATAGTGTCACATGGTGCATGTGAGGCAGATGCCATTAACAGTATCTTTAAAGTAATGTCATGGGTAGGTGGTCAGCAGGCCTTAAACTGGTATAACCTACACACACAACAGCCACAGGGGATAAGCTTCGCACACTACTATAGTTGTCGGTATTGAGATTAGAACCCCTATCTATCTATTTCCACTATAGTATTACACAGTTATTGCACATGCCACAGAGCTTAGAAGGCTGACATGTGTATACAGGCACATCTAGGGTGAATTACCTCAGCAGGCCTTGTAAAGTAGGGCAATGGGATGTGTACTGGGTGGTTCATGCCTCAAAATGGTATAACCCACACCCAGAGAGGATATGAGTCTCACCCAAACACACACACAGTGATGTGAGTCACACACACACACACACACACACACACACACACACACACACACACACACACACACACACACACACACACACACACACACACACACACACACACACACACACACACACACACACACACACACACACTCACACACACAATATCACAGTTCCCAATATTGAGATTAGAACCTCTACCTTTCTAGTTATGTATATCACATGCACCATGGAGCTTATAGGATTTATCAATGTTGCAAGGTCTAAGATGATTACATCAAGAGCTATTGTAAAGTATGGCAATTGGAAATGTACTGGGTGGGAAGGCATTAAAATATATTAGCCTACAAACATACACACTTACAAACACCTACACAGACACACACACACACACACACACACACACACACACACACACACACACACACACACACACACTTGCCACAACTGAGTGTAGAACCCCTGCCTATCTAGTTATCTGTAGTATACTATTAGTTATTATGCATGCCACTGAGCTTAAAGGTCTGAGTGTTATCCAAAGGTACTTCTAAGGGCAATGACAACAACAGGACTGCTAAAGTAGGGCACTGGGAAGTGTTGTCGGTAGGAAAGTCCTCAAAATACTTCATCCTACAAACATACACATTTACAAACTCTTGTACATACACTTGTGCACACACATATTTGCCAGACCTGAGAAGAGAACCCCTGCCTATCTAGTAAATTGTACTATAGTGTTACACAGTTATCACACTCATAACAGAGCTTAAGAGCTAAGATGTGTCCAAAAGTACTTCTAAGGTGAATGACATCAGCAGGACTGCTAAAGTAGGGCAGTGGGTGGGAAAGTCTTCAAAATACATCATCCTACAAACATACACACTTACAAACTCTTGCATGTACACTTACACACACACATTTACTGGATCTGAGAGTAGAACCCCTGCTTATCTAGTTATTTGTACTGTAGTGTTAGGCAGTTATCACATGTACTAAAGAGCTTATAGGGCTGACAAGTGCCCAAAGGTGCTTCTAAGGTGAATGTCATCAGCAGGGCTGATAAAGTTGGGCACTGGGATGTGTACTGGGTGGAAAAGTCCTCAAAACACTTCAGCTCACACACACACGCACACACACACACACACACACACACACACACACACACACACACACACACACACACACGCACACACGCACACACGCACACACGCACACACACACACACACACACACACACACACACACACACACACACACACACACACACACACACATACACACACACACATGCACACACACAAATTTGCCAGAACTGGGAATATAACCACTGCCTATCTAGTTATTTGTACTGTACTGTTATATAATTATTGCACACACCACAGAGCTTATAGGGCTGGAGCTGTGCAAAGGTACTTTAAAGGGGAATGGCATCAGGAGGTCTGCTTAAGTCGAGCACTGGGAAGTGTTGTGGGTGGGAAGGTCCTCAAAATACATCATCCTATAAACATACACACTTTTACCAGAACTGGGAATGGAACCCCCTGCCTATTTATTTATTTATTTATTTATTTATTTAAATTTGTTGACCGGGAGTGTCCGACTGGACGTAGGTCCATTTTCAGCAGAGGCCCATGGAGAAAAGCTCCACAGTTAAAATAAACAGACAGTAGTTACATTGGATTACATAGTGATTAACAATTTAGCATAGCAATTACTTACAACCTATTTACAGATGAAGAGCATAGTACATCAGTAGACAACTAGAATCTTTATCTGTGAAGTACATAACAGACATTAACAAATGTTACAATGAGAAGTTCCTGCTGTATAATAAGTACTAGGCTTATGAGCATCTGAGCTTGCTATAATCAAGGTAGTTAGTGGAGTGGAAAGAAAGGTACTGGTTGGATGGGGTGGGTGATATTAGAGTGGGAGTTGCAAGGACATAGCCAGCATGTTTTTAGGTGCGCTTTTAGTAAAGATTTGAAGTGGGTGCATGATGGTACGGAGGTAATTGTGGGTGAAAGGGAGTTCCATGATTTGGCTATGGTGCAAGAGAATAGTGCTTCACCAGCAGAGTTATTGGCTTTAGTGATCTGCAAGTGATTTTTGTTGCTGGATCTTAGTGGTCTGGTGGTGCGATAGGGTTGGAGTAGATTCTGGAGGGATGGAACATTTAGTGGATGGTTTACTAGTTTGTGGGTGAGTGAGAGTTGATACCACTGAAGGAGGTGAGGGAGTTCAAGCCAGCCCAGTTCAGCAAGTGAGAGACAGTGGTGACTACAGTAGGATGCCCCTGTGGCAAATTTGGCAATTTTGTTGTAGCAGGTCTCTAGCTTGTTTAGATAGCATTTCCTTAGATTGGTATATATTGGAGAGGCATAAAGTAGGGTGGAAATAAGGTGGGAATTTGCTATTGAAATCTTTGCTGCTTTGGTGAGAAATTGCTTATTTCTGTATAGTGCTCCTAGTTTTTTTGTGGACTTTTTTATGGTCATGGATATGTGAATGTCAAATTTTAGTTTATTGTCTATTTCCACTCCTAGCAATTTGGTGTGTTCAGTTGGGTATATAGTGGTGTTGTCTTTTGCTGTGATGTTAAAGTCAGAGTTGATTTGAATATGTTTGGTGGGTTGGAAGATGAGTAGTTTAGTTTTGTTTGGGTTGAGTATTAATTGGGCATTGGATAACCAAGTTTCAACAGAGGAAAAGGCTTCCTGTGTGACTTTTTGCAGTTTTGGTAGGGACTGGGCTGAGCAGATGATGGTTGAGTCATCTGTGTATTGTATGAGTGTGCCATGTTTGGTGGCAGAGGCTAGATTATTGTTGTAAACAGAGAAGAGTAGGGGTCCAAGGATGGATCCTTGGGGAACCCCTATGGAGACAGGTAGTTGGGGAGATATGTCATTCTGCCATACGACAGATTGTTGGCGGTCAGACAGGTAACTCTGAAACCAGTTGGTGACTGATTGTGAGAAGGATAGGTTAATGAGGACAGAGATAAGTTGTTTATGTGGGACCATGTCAGATGCTTTAGATAGGTCTAGGAAAGTAGCAGAGGAGAGATAGCCATTGTTTTTATGCTGAAGGATAGTGTTAGTAAAGGAGAGTAAGGCAGTGGTGGTGCTATGGTTTGGTCGGAAACCATGCTGAGTACTGGAAAGGAGGTTGTTAGTAAGGAGGTAGTCTGAGACCTGAGAGTGTATGCATCTCTCTAGTATTTTGGAGAGTGGAGAGAGAATAACTATGGGGCGGTAATTGGTTAGTTCTGTGGAGGATCCGCCTTTTTGGAGGGGAATTATATGTGATAATTTCCACAGTGTGGGAAATATTTAGTTATTTGTACTATACTGTTACATAGTTATTGCATGCGCCGCAGAGCTTATAGGGCTGGGGGTGTACAAAGGTACTTCTAAGGGGAATGACATCAGCAGAACTGCTAAAGTCGGGCACTGGGATGTATTGTGGTTGGTTTCACCTACAAACAAACACTCACTCTTACACACACACATGTGCTAGGCCTGAGATTAGAACCCCTACCTATCTAGTTATTTGTACTATAGTGTTACACAGTTATCGCACATGCTACAGAGCTTAAAGGCTGCTAGGTGTCCAATGGTACTTCTCAGGAGAATGACAGCAGCAGATCTTGTGACATAGGGCAATTGGAAGTGTACTGAGTGGAAACAGTCTCCTAATACTTAGACCTACAGACACACACATGCAGGCTGGTGATGTGATATTATAATCCCCACCTCAGTACTATTACACAATGGAGCTCACCTTCATGCTGGCATGTGCAACTGGTTATGACTTGTATGCCACTGTCAGCAGCAGGACATCACTCTATGCCATTTAGAGTATCCGTGTGCGTGACTCACTCGTATGTGTCCCCGTGTCTCTCTCTCTCTCTCTCTCTATCACTGTCTGTCTCTCACTTCCTCATATCTATGTGTGTGTATGCTTGACATATTATCTGCTGCCCATATATATGTCTGTGTATCACATGCAACAGATGCCGATATATCACATATGAGCCACCTACAGCTAGCTGAGGGTACTCCTATCTGATGGGTGTGTGTATGCACAGTTAAGGTATACATAGCTGTCTGTATGCAAAGACATATATACACAATACAGTCATATAGTCTAATGTGGGTTCCAACATGGCCTGTGATTCTCTAGTGTGACCTTCTATAGTGACTCCATTCTAGAAATAGGTGTACTATGGTCCGGGGTTTTTGTGCTACAGCCATACCTCTAGGAAGTAAACAGGACTTTCCTAGGGGTACTGGGTTTGTTTAGCAGATATTTGACACTGCAATGTATTGTGTCATGGCCTAGTGACAGACATCCTCAAATCATCACAGAGCTTTGTCAGAGGAATACAAGAAGTATGATGCACAGACCAATATTATGAGCCCAGCTATATACATTCTTGCCCAATAAGGCCAGTTGGGAGGTGTGGCTATAGTCAGTTGACTGTTTCAGACTACATAACCTTCAGACAATTTCCACTAATGCAAAACCCCTCATCCTACCAACTTTCTCAGCATGTAAGGGCAATATTTACAACATGTGCCTATCATTGTGCCTTTGTCAAACTTTTATTTATGACTGTGTCCTGATGTCTTACTGTCAGAGATTGTGAGGTATGGGTCTGGGTACAGAGTGCATTCTACTGTGCAGACATGTCCATTATATGTGTAGTGTATTCCACATAGCACTGTGACTTCCAGGTATGTCAGTGGTAGAGCAGTACAGAGTAATGTGGTGCATCACTGACAGACAGTTGTGTATAGGTTGGTGGTTTGGTGTGACATTAGTAGGGTATTGGCCCTGAAGCCCTTATAACCCACGCAGACAAGAGTGTAGCCCATGTTAAGACATGTCAGCACACAGAGCCTCTGTCCAGCAGGGACACAGGTGGGATCACAGGACTGTCTTCTGTGTTTCCCATGCACTTATACAGGGAGCACATCACTAGGGGTATTGAGGCACTTGGCTTGCTGTTGACAGGAAGTGAATTCCACAGATGGGGGGTGTGGTACACGTATCTGTCACACCAACAAGCCGTACTGATATTACAGACCAGGTTGATGCTGCGCCTACAGGTTGTTGGAGTGGGCCTTGAGTTTAAGATTTGCTACAGTCCCATCAAGGCAGGGTTTGGATTGCTTTGTATGCTAGACAGGGGTCACCTCAGTAGATTCTGTATGGGACGGGGTAGAGGGACAGTGCTGTTAGCCTATCTGTGTAGGGTAGGTGTTTGGGGATTGAGGTAAGGCCTCAGTGTTTGCAAGACCCTTGTGTGTGGAGTCTACATTGTCTGTGGTGTGTAGGTTTGTGGCATTCTCATGTGATTTTTTCCTCTAATGTGTCCATTATTTGTGTTTTGTTTTGTTGTGGACCTCCACTTACATGGGTGTGTGTAGTGTATTTGAAGGTGATGTTTACTGACCCCTTACACTGCAGAATCTGTTCTGGTGTGCACATTCTCCATTTGTCTGGCCAGTGGTTCCCCTTCTCCTTATGTGTATCTCTTTGTCCTTCTGCAATCCAGTCACAGGCTTTGGCCACATGTTATGTATTTGTAATTCTGATGTGGATGGTGTACATGCCATTATATCACTCACAGGGTTATGGACTTCACACCTCTGAGTGTACCTATTTTTCAGGTTGTCCATCATTGCACCACTCCATTTGCTGTAGTCCTTAGATGGTTTGTGTTGCTATATGTTATTATGAGACTACATGTGGGCCTAGCTGTCATACCATCACAGACTGACATCTGCACAGGCCAAAATATGACAGTCAGATAGAGGCCCACACATGGGGACAGGGTGTTAATCATGTTCTGCCAAACATAGACAGTTGGGAGACTGGTTTGATAATTACTTATTTGCTCTTATGGGATTGATGCCTGCTTCCCCACTGTCTGCCATTGCTATTTTGACATGACCCTTTTCTGTTTGGCAAATAGTTGGCAGGCAAATGCAATGTTAGGACAAGCAGAACAGATATACAGGGCATACTTGTGCTTCTTCTGTGGCAACCTGTGCCATTCCAGGGGTATGGCTGTTTGACATGTTAGTGCTGACTCAGAAAGGTGGCAGCCTTTTATACACTGGCAGTACACTAACCTTCAGGTACCTCAATTTCTGAGAGCCAGACATCTGGACAAAGCCATAAGTGATTGGGTGATGGAGGCCTAAATGTACGGACCATTTCTAAGTACCGGCCTTACAAACCTAGAAAGGTGATTCAATAATAGGTTTTGTATTAGCATGCATGTTTCTATTGGTATGCAGTCTGACACTACAATCTGTCATTATTTTCTGACCTTAGTCTTGCATGATTTGCCAATGAATTGCCAAGCAACCACTATTTCATGTTATACAGACCACAGTTATGATGCAAACCTCTGGACATTCTGCAATAGATCTGTACAGTTGAAAGGTATGGCAGGCACTGTGTAGGTTACTCCAAGCTGTGTACTGTCCATATGTGTGGCCCCCTGTCTGTGACATGTACAGCTTTCCTGCATTAACAGCTATTGACATCTGGACAGTGTGTACATTTTCTAACTTAGGTGTAGCTGACATGCATATTAACTAAAAAACACAGCAGTACCAGGCAAAGGTGCAAAGACAAAACCAAGAAGCAAAAAACACCAAATGATGCACCAGGGTGACTCCAATAAGTAGTTTTTAGCGTAGTCAGAATTTAATATTCGCTATTCGTCAAACAGACTTCTTCAGAAACTAAACATAAGAACTCAGTCAAACATTTAAATAATATAAACAATTAAACACCAGCCAGTCAGCACATCACTCTCATTAAAACAGATTACATCATACTTAAATGCTGATTAAAAGCAATAGAACAAAATAAAATAAAATGCAAGCAGATGAATTGTTTCACTATTCAGAACTTTGTTGATTAAAAAAACAATAAATTAGTGCTGTAGGAAACAACCAAAACTAATATTTGTTAATAGTCACTTTCCTACTGTTTAAAAAACACTTAATGTTCACAGCATCATTCAGATCTGGGGAAATATAGGAGGCCAGCCTAAATTGCCACTCGGCCTCCCTTTGGACCACAAGATTTCTAAAGTTGCCTCCCCTTATGTCCTGCCTAACCACTTCCAACACATAAAAAATAATTTTTTTCCAGGTGACACAAGAAATAGAGTGCTCAATCAGAGCATTGTTAGAATTTTTTGTTTTAATGGCATACTCATGCTCCAAAATTCTTTTTCTTAAACTCCTAGTGGACATGCCAACATAAATGGCAGGGCATGCCGAACATAAGGCAACATAAACAATACCTACAGTACTACAATTTACCCAGCCAGGGACCATAAAAGTTCTATCCACATGACCTTAGGAAATGATGGGTCCTTCAGAAATAAATCTACAAGCCCTACAACCAGAGCATTTGAAAATCCCCCCACCACTCCCGACAGCACACCTGGCACCAGAATGACTTCTATTAGACACCAAAAGTTGTTTTATACTTCTATTCTTTTTGTAAACAAAAGATGGACTGTCTCCCAAAACTCTGGCTACATCAGGATTACCTGCAATGACCTTCCAGTTATCACAGATAATTCTACATATAGTGTAACTATTTACAGTCATCTCTAAAGCATACCTGGGACCATCACTAGTCTTCTTGTTAACATTGTCTAACTGTCCCACTACAACCTCTTTCTTATGAAAACCAGTCTGGGATGGGTACCAGCATTATCTTCCTCACTACCCTTAGCCTCTAGCATAAACTGATGTATCAACGCGACAGAAGCCCCTAATGTTTTGTCGGTTAAAAATTATTCCCTCGAGTGTGTCCACCAATGGTGCAGAGTTTGTGGGAAAAAACAGACTGAAAGGTGATTGCACAGTTTATACTGTTGTGCTGCAGATGCTGCCTGTATGAATGTCTGGCTATAATACATTCCACCTGCTTGCTATTTTATTTGTACTTGATTGCTTTTATTCTGCTATTTCCCTTTTTTCCCCTCCCATTTCTGCCCCTTTTAAGCCCTGGTGCCCAATTTTAAACAGTCCTGCTATTTCCGTGTTTTTTTTTTTTTTTTGTTTTGTTTTAGACCCGGTGCACGCCGTGCAAACCCATTTAGCGAAAGTAAACACTTTGCAGTAGAAATGGCCCTCCCCTGGATGCGAACACACTTTTCATTTCATGGAATAAGTCAATACAGCCTCGGACACACACCCTTGCCTTAGCTGTGCTAAGCTCAAATGGGTGCCATGGATCTCCAATGTGTTTACACCAAGCATGACACTCCCCCTTTTCATGTCAGCTGCTTCTCCTGCTTACACTGCAGAATTATAGCTACTACATGGTTAGGTGCATTCAGACACAGTCTCCCACATTGTGATTCAGTAAATTTTGATCATTTGCATACCCCAGTGCCTTAGTCCCTTGTTACACCACTACACTGCAGCTTTTCTCCTTAGCAACCACTGTTCCCTGTTATTGTTTTGGTTCTGCATGCTACCCACTATAATGGTAAAATGCAGATTTCACTTATAATTGTCTTTTCACATTTTCTTTTAATTTTCTACATGATCTCATTTGCGTGCCGTTGTGCTACACTTAAATGCCCCAAATTGGCCAAAAAAATAAACTTATTCCATGCCAATGGCCATATTTTTTGGCCATTGGCATGCATAATGATTATAATACATGCTTTACTTTGAGCTGTCATGTCCCCATTTTGATTTTTGCAGAAATGTATTTGGCTAGTAACCGAATATATTTCTGCAGTGGACACTATTCTGGCACGGATGCCTGCCTGCTTACTGAATCGTTAATTTACCTCATTTGTATGGTTTTCACCAGAAAATGAGGTAATTAGCATTATTCAGTGGTGTCCATGCCAGAAAAGTGCAGCCAGGCTTGTGCACACCACTAGCCTGGTTTACTGTATTGCACAGGCTCTGAACTCTGTGTTCGGGCTGTGCCACTATTCGGACAAGGGATTTTAGCTGACTGAATCCCGGGGTATATGTTTCATGCACATTAGGCAAAGATTTCTTGCACTGCCAGAAAAACTCATTATTTACCCAATGCACCAGTAATGATGCTTGAGCACACACACACGCACACACACACACACACACACACACACACACACACACACACACACACACACACACACACACACACACACACACACGTCCCAACACACCACAGAGTGCTCTGGGTTTATATTTTAATACTGAAAAAAAAATATCAAGTATTTACATATATATGTTAGCAACATACTGTTTCTTGGAGACACCTGGAGATCCCTCAGGAGTGGTGTTGTGGTTAAGTTAGTGATTTTATCATTGATGTACCTGATATGTTGTGTGTGACAGTTTTGAGGAAAACACCTGCTGTATAAAATATAAAATGCCATAGCTTATTTGGAGTTTTTAGTGATGTGCCGTCCATATTTTTTTTACTGTTGTGTGCCTTGCAAGTATGTAATTACCCAGGGACATACCAAAATTGGCATGGTAATGGCTAAGTTTTGTTGTTGCTCAGTTGCACTTCTGTAATTGTGTTGAGGGAAATATGTGTTGAGTATACATTCCATACCTGACATTTCTCTTTAAAGAATGTGTGTACACATATCTAATTGTTAGGCAGAAAGTGAGCATAACATATGGCTGAGTAGAATAGAATAATTGCACATATTTTTAGGGACATGCAGGTACAAAGATAATACCACCCCCCCCCCAACCAAGCTTTCCATACCAACAGAATAATGCCAAAAGCAACAGTGTCCTATGAAAAGTGCTGCATCTTATGGTCCATCCACATGTAATCCCAAATGTACAGATGCAGAAAATGAGGACCACCATTGCCATGGCTGATGGCTGCTAGCAGTCTATTCCACTGACCAGGCCTTCCATTACCATGCCTGGGCTGAAATAGTCAGTGATGTAACATAGATGGGTAGTCAGGACTGCTGCTATGACATGGTCTGTCACAGGGACACAGATATAATCCATGCTGCTACCAACAGAACAGAAGTCATGGCACAAAAACAAAGGGCAACTGAGGATGGGTAGTTGACTCAAGACACCTGGCTTAACTGAGCGGTAGTTGCAAATCCATACAGTGCCAAAATGCAGTGCTGAATACTGGGACAGATGTGGGCAGGCCTCTGAAAGTTTCAACTGCATATGCTCCAGGTAAGTAGTCCTACTTCATAATATCAGTAGCTGGAATTCCTACTTAACATGTACTGAATGTAATGTTCATTACATTTATCAGACATATGTTATACAGGTACATAGATGATCTGAATCCCACATCCATCTGCATCAGGTATAGCCATATGTATTCATTACTATTATATTTTTATAGCTGTAAAGATATCAGTTACATGCACAGTTACAGTGATGGGGCCTACTTTCACTGTATATGTTTTGCTTTGTTGTATTCTCAGGTGATTCTTTCCCTGGCACCAGCACAGTGGAATTCATCTCATCTGATGTTGTAGGTCTTTTAACCTTTGATAATGATGATGGGGATGGCCTGGCACAGTCAGGGTGTGCAGACTGTATGCTGGACAGAGTATGGACACAGTCTGTATCACTGCTGATACCTGGGATACATAACCATCTGACAGTGGACAGGTTGATAGGGACACTGTAGATCAGAGAAGTGTGTAAAGTCCTAGATCATAGATGTCTGCATCTGTCCCTTGGACTCATGGGCAAAGGAGACCACATGGAAGTGGGCGGACTAGTAATGGTGCTCACTGGAGGTATGGTAAACCTCCTCCCCTTGAGATTGGCATGTCAGTAGCTGCAACCCATCATATGTGCTGGGCCGTTGTGGAGGCAAAGACCTGTTCTATCTGAGCCATAGAAGAGATAGTGAGGGTGATCCAGGCTGTGCACACTGACCAAAAGAAATTCATGACCTGTATGTGTGATTCATTCAATAGACTGAAAATTTCATATTAGACCATACTCTGGCTTCTCTGGTTTATCTGTCAGGGAAAGAGGATGACCTTGTAGCTGGCCATTTATTACATTCATAGATGTTAGCCAACAGGGTTGTGGATGAGTGAGATCTCACTACCTCAGCACTAGCACTTCCACAGAAACATCTATTGTGGAGCTTTCTGCACCTAGGACAGAGCATCCCTGTGGTCATGGTCATCATCATCCTTGTACATTTGTAACATCTGGACATCAGTCTAGGTAATACAACAAACCAATATCTAGTCAAGGTCATGGTACAGGCAGTGCAACTCCTGGCAGAGACAGTTCTCATGGGAAAGGATGTGTATGGGTTACTGCATGCATGCCCTGGAACTGCCCAATAGGCTGAGATTCAGTGCTGCACTATGTGCTGATGTTGTGTCCCTGCACACACACACACACACACACACATGCAGACAGACGCACACACACACACACACACACACACACACACACACACACGCACGCACGCATGCATGCACACACACACACACACACACACACACACACACACACACACACACACACACACACACACACACACACACACACATATATATATCTGCACAGACCAGCATATCCCCACATCCACTTAACCTAGCCCTTCTACACATTAACCCCTGCCCCCGTCCGGATCTCTTGTTACCCATAAAATACTTTATATTTTGCTGTACCTTGCATACTTCTCTGTGAAACACTTGCACTCCTGTACTCCCTTGTCCATTTCTGCAAATGATGATAATTGTACCCTGCAATCCTTGAATGGTAATATAATGGTTAATGTGTTTACCTCAAAGATGCAAGGTACAGAGTCTGATACTCACCTTTGGAAATACAATTGTCTGGGCTTAATATGTCATCAGGGGCAGCTAGCCTTATAGTTACCTCTGAACCTTCCCTTTGTACATTGTTATTCAGGTGACCTATGTCTGATGAACGATGTGGCCATTCGATGCATATAACAGTGTTTTTTACATGCATCACTTTTACTATTGCGTATCTGCTTAAGTCTTGTATTTGCTAGTGCCATGAAATACTGTGCCAGCCTCCAACTGGCATGATCATCCCCTGCTCCTGTTTCCTCCACTGCCTCCTTGTGTGTTTCAGCGACCAACACTTTGGTGTTGGGAACAGCTGGCACTGTAATAGTACATCCTGCTGTAACTGCTTCCTAACTGTAATATTATGTCACATAGCACAGTCAGTATTTTGCAAATGTGGTGGGATTATACTGCAGGGCACCACTGGATGTAGCCTGATAGTGAAAGCATACCTTCAGCAACTCAAGCAAATGCTGTATTAATATTTCTGGTATGCAACCGTGTATGGCTGTAATCCTGCTTCTTGTTTGTGTGGATTTCTGATGGGTAACATGAGTCAGGGTTGTAAGGCATATCTATCATTACCAACAAAATGGCTGTGTCTGAAGTCACCCCTCGCAAACTGTTAAAAAGGTTACATGAGTGCCATGTGCATGAGTCATGAAAACTACCTGGGGGTTTTCCACACACATTGTAGATGATACCCTGTGCATTACAGATCACTTGGCAGTTGACACAGGGATACCCTTTGTGGTTCATGTGCTTCCTTCCTAGTTCTCCAGGTGGGACCTTTATTTCAATGTGGATAAGGTCTATGTACTCCAGTACTTCAGGATCATGGGCTATGTCATAGAACTACAACATGGTGTTTGCTCTCTCCAATGGAGTATGTGGGAACCTCATGAGCTCCCCATGTGCTGTAGTGTGGCATTGAGAAACATATGGCATTTTCTTGAGGTAGATGCCTGAGCTATGCCACAGTATTTATCTACTGTATTAAAGCAACATATAAGTTTGTACCCATTAGATAGGCCCTCAAAGACTCCCATGGGACTGCAGATGAGGCTGATGCATGTCCACAATTTCCTTCATGATCTCCCTGTCCACACTGCACTGGTCCACTATGTTAGTGTCATGGAGGGCATAAAATGTTAAGCAATGTTGAATGACCCTGCACATCTGAGGATGACTTCATGCACTGTTGGGCAAGGGAGCTGTAATGAGAGGTTCCTGAAGATACATGTTTACAATGGCAACAGCATTCTCAAGCATATCTGTGCAAATTATGCTATGTATAATGTCTTAACATAGGCACATGGCTGAGTTCAAATCTCTGGTCAGTGCAGCATCCATGCTAGGAAATTAAATGCTTTAGGAATACTCTCCAAGCTTGTTCTGTCTCATTATCATATGGGGCACTTCATTACATGGTCATTAACATATAGTACAGCCAACATCTTTATTTGGGATAGGCATGTCATGTAGCTAGGTTTTGTGAATCGGACCTACCCTGCATGTGGGCGCTTGACAAGCAAAATTGTTTAGTATGACACAGCAAACTTTTCTGGATCCACTCCATAGTCTTAGTCTCTTGACACGTGCATTCAGCATAAAATATGTGTAGAATATAGTAAATCCTTTTGCTTTAGAAATATATAACTATGCTTGTTTGGGGAGAAGATTTTTTATTACTCAAGGCACTGTAAAACCAAATACTCCTTAACAGTATGCTCTGTATTTTCCGGACATCTCTGCTTTTCTTGCTTTACAGCTTCATGTACTGTGCCATAATAATACAGTTAGTAAATGAGTCATGTTCATATCAGTAGGATGTCTGCTACAGAAACAGGCTTTAAAACCGATTCTAAGAAACAAAAATGAAACCACTAAACTCTAATGAATTCTTTACTGCATGCCTTAACTTATTTCTTTTACTGGGAAATAAATGTACCCTAAATGAATGAATGAGCTGAGTCACTGTGATAAAGATTAACTACTTTCAAGAAAAAGGAGCATCCGTTAAGTACGAAAGTCAAAAACAGAAAAATATGTGCTATTGCATTAAGGAGGCGCATTAGTGATAGACTGTGCAGCACCTTGCATCTTGCAGTGAAAGTATTTACTAGTAATAATTTTAAAAAATATATTTTAGTCTAGTGTATGTGTGATTTTCTTATACAAAACTGTAGACTACACGACTCTGTAACAATAAACGTTGCTTTCAATTGTGTACTTATTAAAACAGAATAACTTTGCTTCACTAAAAGCAGTGTACTGTTTAATAAGACAACACTGTACTTTTACAATTTCTAAACATTTTTTAATGAAAGTATGGCATATTAAGATTTATAAGCTGTCTTTTTTGCTACAGATAAACTTCTGCTACTGGTACTCATAGCGGTTTAAGCCAAATATACATTTACAGATTCCTTCAATGTTTCTTAGAAGTTTTGGTGGGCTTACTATGAAGAATTATGTCTCATTTAATTTGCATATGATATTTAATTTCAAAACATGTAAAACATCAAATAATTGCTACTCAAAACAACAACTCTCCCAGGGTCACAAAACACAAAAACACTTATTTTTGTAGAAGAGACAAGCCCACATGGGGGCAATTCCTCCTTATATACATACTATATAAATTCTGTTTTTGAGATTGCATAAACTCAGAGAAGAGAGAGAAAGTGTCCAAAAATGCAACACTCAGCTTCACAGTCCTGCCCAAGTGTAATGGCCATTACAAGATGTGGTTGATCTTCCAGTGATATTGTGAGCATTAATCAATTGACTACTGAAAAATGCTAGGTTTCCCAGTTTAGGTATGTCTCGGCTTAAGTGATGGCCCCTTCCATGTTTTTTCTTTTCTTTGTTACTATGCATTGGAGATTTGTATTAAAATGCTGCTAGCATCTAATATGGATGAAATAAATTATTTACAGGAAGAAACTACACTTTAAGAAGTAGCTTCACTATCTGAGATTATGAAAGTAAGCACATTAGTAGTAAGCTCCATTACAAATACATGACCATTTCACACTTTCAGTTATCTAAAATCCTTCACTCTAAGAGCCAAGGAAAGATATAAAACACACATGGATACACTACCCTCACACAGAAAAAAATATATTCACCCTGGCATCAAAGTTGTTTTTTTTCTGGTATTGAAAAAGCATGCTATCCAGAAACATGCACTATTGTTGATGGTAAGAGTGGAGCTACATTTAAAATGGGGAGGGTTACATTCGGGAAATTGGTCTACAATCCCAAAAGTCCTCCTAAAGCCCATATGTCTACACAATTATAAAACATGTCTGATGCACAGCAGGTTAAAAAGCACCATACCATCATCAGGTAGTATAGAGACATTCGAGACCAACTTATGGCAGGGAGTTGGGACCTTTGCCTTACAGAGACAAAATGGAGACCATGCTTCTCTAGCCCTGAGCCTAGATGTCTTGCAGTGTCTAAAATAATATACTTTAGATTACAAATGTGTATAGTTGTGTGACAGGATAGCCAGGTATTTGACAGCTGTTTCTAGATGGGGGAAAATGAGAATGAGAGAGAGCCTCCATTTCATTGACTTCACTGAGTAAAAATATGGATGTGTGTTTGGCAAGTAAGGATCCATGAAAAACCATTCATATCATTCCGCATTGCACAGCTTATAAGTAAGGGCATGGTATTCTGATCCAAGGAGGTCACTGTTCTGCTGTACTTGGCATTCATCAGACCAGTCATTGAGTACAATGAACCCTTCGGCATGAACCTGACCAGGTATTTATAACAGATTGAGACATCACAGATGCTTCTTACAAACAGAATATAAAGAGTAAATAACAAGTTCTATGTAGGCCATCTCAAAGTGTTATCCCTGTACTCAGTCTGCTACAGATTATTGTGTGGCAGTCTATGCCTGTCCTACAAAAAATCTTCTGATTTCATGCTGATGGATCTGTAGAGCACCAGCAAAACAAACAGCATCAGAAATACCAATTCCAATGGCCTAAACCTCATTTGTGACATAAATAGAACATGTTGAATGGACAGGTGTGTGTCTCAGAGAATACCCCTTCTCTGGAAAAGGCTTTCCAACCATGTAAAGCAAAGCTCAACCTTAACCCTATTCAAATGTAGCTTGGACCAATGGATATGAAATCACAAATTTACTTCTGATTTGGCACCTATAACCCTAGTAGCAATCTGTGAATGCTTTATGTTTACAAGCCTATATGAGAACTGTTAAATTCCTTAGGGTATTGACAGATGTCATCAGTAGTTTGATAAATTTGGGGTAAGGTTGGCTAGGCTAAAATTGGCTTTTGGTCCAACAGCCCTAGTAACCATCTATGAACCTATACCTGGCATAGACATTTTCCGGTTTATTATCATATATTCAAATTCACTGCATTCGAATGTTCAGATGTCTGAACAACATGTTCGAAAATCAGAACACCGAACACAGTAAATTCCGAACTAAGCATTTCAGTAAAGCCGAATGTCGAACATGTCAACCTTACTGAAATGCTCACATACGCTCAGCATTAAAACACACTTTTTGCAGGGGGGCAAGCCCCCTTGCACCCCCATGGGGGGGCTGTGCCCCCACCCCCTATTTATATATACAAACTCCAAGATCACACTACAGTGAAGGAAAGGGCAGATTTCCTGATCCTCACTTTAGTGTGATCTGCACCACAATGTCGAACCTTGTAATAGCGAACATTCGCTATTACAAGTTTCAACATTGTGGTGCCCGCATTTTCAGATATGCAAATTAGGTTTTGCACATATGTCAGTTCGAAAGCAGTGCTACCAATGATGATGTGGCCTACAGTAAGTGGTGGCCAGCACACTTTGCCATTGCATGTGGTTCAAGCCCTTCATAGGCAGATGATGAATATATGTGATTCTATGGCAATAATGTGTAGAATTTTGTATTACAGTTAAAGGTGGCACTGCATGGATTATTATAGTAAAAGTATTATGAATTTTATTAATATCAGTGCAGAATTCTTCATACCTGAACTGAGATCCATAATATACAGAGAAGGGAATTGATTCCAAAATGTATTGAGGTTAGTTGTATGAGATAAGGTGAACGTAGCCTTGAAAAGTAACAAGCTTCTGCATAAATCTGAAAACTGCTCTTTTTAGATTAGTTCAAATTATTATGTATGAGACATGGGGCTAAATTACACAGTATGATACTTGATAATCAAATGCACCCAGAATAGTTTGGTTCTAGCATTTTGACTTGTGAGAGAATAAACTGCAGTCTCAAAATGAATCAGTAGATATAAAGGTATGAAGGATCAGGGTTTTGTTTCACAAAAGTCCTCTTTAGTCAAGATGTTTGTGTATGTCTGTGCATGACCAAAGCTCTTTGCCTGACTGTACTGATATGACAGAAGCTTTGCAGACATAAGCTTTGACAATGATCAATAAAAACAGAAACAGTTCCTCTCAGCACCATGTACTGTATTCATTGAATTTACTAACGTGTACTTCATAATAGAATAGAATAATTAATAACGTATTATATTTGTGTCAGTCTATAGACACTATGTTTCAATTTATTTTTGTTGGCTTTTCAAGTCTTGAATTCCATCTGGCTATCTGTACTCTAAATAAATGGCTTATCTTAAAATTGTAGAATTAATCCTTAAAACACACAATCAACATATAAACTGACTAAAAAATGTTTCAAAGACTCATGAAAGCCATCTTTGTGAGCCACTGAGTAAGCATCATAAAAAGCAGGGATACTGATTTTCCATTTTTCCAGGAAAGATACTAGTAAACCCAGAACATGGACTATCCTAGTTTTGGGAAAAAAAATATATTCATAGAATTTGGCAATTTAGGCTAGAACATTCATTCACTAAAGCCTGCATTTCTTCTCATATTTATTAGTTATAATACTGTCAGCTACTTTTAGTGACTGTTCTCAACCTAGAACTTGTTTCAGTTTGGCATACATATAGATGCAGTAGAAAATTTTATTGAAGATTATGACTGGATCTCTGATCATAACTATATTATTATGTGTTCAGTACCTGGATGCCAAGAAGCTCACCTTGAGTGTAAATCTAGAGCGGTGGACATCCATGTTGAGAGCATATAATAAATGATTATGATTTGTGATCTGATCATAATTATTTGTAGTGCATGGAGCTTTTTCTACTTCATGTGCTATGATTTCAGAAAAAAAGTGTGAAGTATTTTTATTGGCTTTTAAAGCTGGTGAAGCACTCAGTGAGTGCTGTGATCATACCTCTCAATTGTCCATATTTCTGCAGAATGTCCAGACTTTTGTCTATTTTTAGTCCACTCGTCTTAAAATTTGTGGTTTTCTGGCAGAGCATTCAGAATTAAAAATCACTAAATAATGACAACCATTTGAGCTTCAGAGTTCATATCCTTTAGAAAATGCATGATATTTCATAACCTTTTATTCTGCCAGCTGCCTACATTTATAATAGCAATGCTTAAAATTTGTCCCTATTTTAAGGCCTTTGTCCCCCCATTATTTTTGACTTTGTCTATAATTCTTCACTAAGAGGTAAAGCTCTTGTATAGACAGCTTGTATATATTATTTCATTTTTTAGAATAAGGAAGATAGGTAATCCTAACATTTTTTTATTAATATTTTTATTCACATTACAGAAAGGCAACCAAAAGTTGGCAATCACATAACTTATTTTTTATTATGCAACAAAATCAAACATCAACAACACACGTTATTTACAGTCTGTATAAACATGTCAGAGAGATGTTATGGTTAAAACAGCAATTAATAAAATAATGGTAATACAAGTCAGAATAAGACATTTAAAAAATATTTCTATAGGTCCAATCAACTTAATACTTTAGTCCAAGGACTATTGAATGGATGTGATGAAGATGATCCCATTTTTAACAGTGATTTCTTTGTGGATGATTTCTTTGAGAAGCAACAGAAATTCTTCAAAGAGAGGTGTTTTTGGCAGCTGATGATGGTCTTCCATGTTACCACCAAAATAGTCCAAATGAAGTAGTAATCATCTTTCTTTGTTTGTAATAAGACTAGAGGATAAATTATATAAGACTAATTCTTGTCTAAGGCTATTTTATCTGTCCGAAAACCTTTAAAATGTCTATTTATTTCAAAAACTTGTTAGAGATGGGCAATCAAAAATATGTTGACAGTTAGCTTAATTTATTTGATTACATCTCCAGAAATCATTGTCACCTTTGTTAGAAAAAATGTTAGCAATTTTTTAGGAGTATAAAAAGACATGTAAAGACATCTCCAAGCCAGAATATACCAGCATTCCACCGAAGTACCTCTAGCAGAACGAAATATTAATGGTTTATTAGATTCAAAAATAAAAATATTATCATCTTGTAAAACAAAATTCCAAAATTTACAGTTTAGAGAAGTTTTCAGATTAGAAGAATTTTATATGTCATAATTAATAGTGTTAGGGTTTGGATGCTTATAGATTATTCAATTAAGAGAAACAATTCTTTGGGTGAATTATAATTTTATTTATTTATTTATTTATTTTATTTTACATTCATTGACCGGGATTGTCTGACTCATCTGAAGAGCCCTTTTTCAGCGGAGGCCCGGGGAGAAAAGCTCCAACATATTATATAATTTTCATTATAAATTAGCATTAAACAGCAATATTGCAGGATCATTACAAGACATTAAGTAGTAATAAAATGTTATACAGTGTCAGTAATCAGGAGTACAGCATAACTATTTCAAGATGTATAAAAATAAATATGTCATTAAGATGAGTATAGTTTTTGGGGTAAGTGGTTACAAAAACCCAGTTTTATCATGATGTAGTTGCATGAAGGCAAGAAAATTACAATAGAATGTTTCTCTGAGGCAATTTGCTTAATAGATTTTAGAAGACAGTAGCAAGAGTAATCAAGGAAGATTAGAGAGAGCTGGTGAGAAGAGTGAGTTAAGGGCAGAAAGTATATTAAGGTATAAGAAGTAGGGGATGTTTAAGGAGGGAGAGTGCAGTGGCAGGACCAGTGACTTTTAATATGGTCTTTGGTGGCTGTCTTAAATTGTTTAGGATGTGCAAGGGTCCTGATTTCTAGTGGGAGCCTATTCCAGGCAATAGTGGGGTGATGCCTGTACATGTTGTGTCCAAATTTAAATTTGGGTTTGTAGATTTGTAGTAGGTCTTGGTTAGAGCTTCGGAGAGGTCTGGAGGGAGAATAATGGGGAGATGAGAAGGGATAGTGCTGGGCAGTAGGAAGGCTGGTATAGGATAGAATGGATGATATGGAGCTGAGAGAGAAGAAACTGGTGGGGTAATTCAAGCCATTTTAGGTGTTTTAGAGAGAGACAGTGATGGGATTTGTAGGTTTGTTGGGCAGCAAATCTAGCTACCTTGTTGTAGGTAGATTCGAGTTTTAGACTGGGTAGAAGGTAGGTAAGAGAGAGAGTAATCTTGGCTTCAGAGGTAAGGAATTTCTTGTTATGGTACAGGAGCCCTAGTTTTGAATGAGTCTTTTTGATACAGTTATTAACATGTAAGTCAAATTTAAGATGATTGTCGATGGTTATGCTTAGTACTGGATTCTACCTGAATGGGAGTGTTATTAAGGGACTGTATGGAGAAGGAGGGCTTAATATTGTTGAATATTTTAGGTAGGAAGAGCAACAGCTTTGTTTTATTAGGGTTAAGGATGAGCTTGTTGTTGGAGAGCCATGTTTCAACTAAGTTAAAAGATGCCTGAGTAGCTGAGAAGAGCTTAGAGAGAGAGTTGGCTGTGGTGATAACTGTAGAGTCATCTGTGTATTGCACTAAAGATGACTGAGGACAGGAGGTATAGAGCTGTTTAGTAAAAATATTAAAAAGTAAAGGCCCTAGGATAGACCCTTGAGATACACCCATTTTTACTGGGAGAGGAGGGGAGAGTGCAGAGTGCCATCTCACTGATTGAGATCTATCAGTGAGGTAGCTGAAGAAATGCAGCAGTATCAGAGGAGAAGTTGAGGTTATGCAGTTTGTGCAGAAGAAAAGAGTGTGAGACAGTGTTGAAAGCTTTTTAGAGCTCGAAGAATAGGCAAGAAATAAGTTTATGGTCGTCCATGGCTATAGAGACAGTGTTGAGGAAGGATAATAGAGCTGTAGTGGTGCTATGTTTGGGTCTGAAGTCACGTTGAATGGGTGTAAGTGGATTTTTCTGTATTAGATACTGCATAACTTGTTTATGAATACATTTTTCTAGTTCTTTAGAGAGAGGGGAGAGGATAGTGATAGGTCTACAGTTGGAGATATCAGAGGAGTTACCTCCTTTATGTACAGGTAGAGTGTAGCATTGTTTTCAGATGGAAGGGACTTTGGATTCAGAGATAGAGTGATTATTTAAGATTGCTACAGGGAGAGCAAGAGAGTCAGCTACTAGTAGAAGAAAAGTGGAAGGAATATTGTCAGCTGATGCTGAGCATGGTTTTAATTTATAGAGTAGAGTTTTGATGTAGCTAGTAGGTATAGATTTGAGGGAGAAGGTATTTGAGGAGATAGTATTAGGAGTAGGTTCAGAAAAGTTGGAGATGTTAGTAGTAGAGGAGTTTGGGTTAGGGTTCAGTAGCTTAGATATTGAATCGATAAAATAGGTATTGAAGATAGTGGCAGTTTCTTCAGATGTCTTGTCTGGGCAACGAATGGGGGAGCTAAGAAAATCGGGATGTAATATTTGGTCAATAGAGTTCCAGAATTTTTAGGATTAGATTTTAGGGCTGTGGGAGGTTTGTTATAGAAGTCCTTTTTATCTTTGTTTATGTGTTTTTTGTCAGATTTCTGAGTTCTTTATATTTTTGTAAGTCTCCAGAGAGCTTAGTCTGTGCCAATTTTTTCCCTAATTTGTCTCTAGTTATCATAAGGATACGAGTGGCTTTTGAAAGCCACTGAGATATGGTGGACTTAATTTGGACTTTGCAAGGGGGAGCAAATGAGTCTAAGATGCTAAGGAAGGTGAAGTTGAAAGCTAAGACTGCTTCTTCTAGTGGGAGTTGGGTAAGGAATTTCCAGTTTACTTTAGAGAGCAGGGCATTAAAGGTTTCTGGATAGTAGTTAGAGAGTTTACGACAAGTGATACATTTAGGAGGATTTGAAAAGTGGGGAGTGAACCTAAGCTCTTTTATAGGGGAGTGATCACTCAGGGTGTTTGGTAGGGTTTCAGGGTTATGATATTTGGAAGGATTAGATACAAGTACACAGTCAATAAGAGTACTAGATATGTGAGAGTTGTTTGTATGGGTAGGTTGGGAGATTAGCTGTGTAAAGCAATATAAATTCATATGAATATTAGAGTTTGGATTACTGACAGTTGACCAGTTAATGCTGATATCCCCAAGGAGGATAGTTTTATTGGGGATGTGTTGAGAAAAGTATGAAAGAAGATTTTTGAGCAGAGGAATGTTGTCTCCTGGAGGAATATAGGTGGCTGCTACTGTAATAGTGGTGTGGTCATTTATTTTAAGGTTAGCTCTAAGTAGTTCACCAGTAGAAAAGGATGGGATAGGTTTCATAATACTTGTAATCTTGATGTAATATTGCCTCATGAAAGCTAGCTTGAACAAAACCCCTAGTACTTTCAACTTATAAACAATTAGAGTAATCATTATTAAATTCTACAAACTTTTTAGGTGATTTTAGTTTATTTTATTGATATGCACACCTTCTAAAAAGCCTTTAGGAGCAAAGAAAGGAATCAATTAATTAAACCACACTTTTAAATCAATTTTACTAAAAATTATATATTTTAATTTTTTTAGAACTGAACTGACATAGCTGGATTGAGATGGGAAAGAAATATGACATTATCTGTAGTTACAGACTAAGAACCATAACTGATTATTTTTAGATCATGACTGTAGTGTGAGATTTTATTTGTTTATCATTAAACAAGTGAGCATGTAATACCTTCCAATTAACAGAATAGCTGAAATTAAGCCAATCAACTACAACTTATAGAAACATTAGTGTAAGCTTCAAGATGAGAAAATATAAAATTTACTTTGTCCCAATGTTTAATATGGTGGGAATAAGTGATTCATTTTTTTTTTTTTTTTTTTTTGGTGGGGATACCATAAGAATTTTAATGCTATTTTATTAAATGAAGAAACATAAGCTTGATTGGGATAAAGCAAAGTTGTATAAAAATGTATAATATTTTTGTAAAATTACCATTTGTATTAATGGATATCTATCTTTGAAAGAGAGCTATAATTTATTCCAATAGTCTATTACTTGAGAAGTAAAATCTATCACTTTTGAATAATTAACTAATTTTCAGTACAGTTATTTTAATATTAATTCCTAATATCTTGAGATTCATGAGCAAATTTGGGATATGATGAAAAGGATAGGTCAGGGTGTTTAATAGAAGAAATTTAGATTTAAAATTATTAAATGATAAATATGAAATTTTACTAAAATCAATAAGAATATTAGAAGCTTCTCTAAGAGATAAATCTATATTTGCAAGAGTTAACAAGAAATCATCTGCAAATGTCATTAATCTAGATTAACAGTCAGTACCAATTTTTATTGACTGAATTTAACAATTAGATCATATTTGAATTGCTAAGATTTCTATAGCTAAAGCAAAAAGCTAGGGGAAAATGGGCATTCTTGACTAGTCCCTCTAGTAATTATGACTGGATCAGAAGTAAATGTGGCTATTTTAATGCAAGCTTTGTTGTCTTTATAGATTTGCTTTGCTAAATCAATAAAATGTAATGGTGAGTGAAAGTCATGTAATAATTCAAAAATCAAGTCCAATCCAGAGAATCATAAACTTTTTCAGCATCAAGACTGATAAACATAGTTTATGTTTTATTATTATTTGCAAAGTCCAATAAAGTTAAAATCGTTTAATCTTATCTTATGTCAGTCTTCTGGGTAGAAAACTCCTTTGGGCACCTTTAATTAGTTAAGAAATATTTTTTAAATCTATCTGTGTAAATAGACATTAATAATTTATAATCAAGATTTAACAATGTAATTAGCCTATAAGCTGAAAAAGAAAGGATATATTTGCCTTCTTTTGAAATTGGAGTAATAAATGAATATTTATATGAAAGAGGATTTAAGTGATTATGGTTCTCTAAAACAACTTTATATAAAAATGTATCATGCTATTAGGTAATAGTATATTCAATTCAGGGATCATCAGGAATAGGAGATTTATTATTTTTTTAGGTTTATATTATTTTTGTACTTTTTAAAATAGTTTTGAGCAAAACATTCTTGGAATTTTCTGATAATTTAGGAATTGTAATTGATTTAATGAATTTCTAATAAAGTCTATTGAAAATTTATTTATATAATTGTTTAAAAGAGTACAATATTCATTAAACTGAGATAAGGTGTCTGAATCCCATTATTAGATTATCTTACTTCTCTGATGTGAGTAGATATTGACTCTGTTTTGACTCTTTTAATTGGAATATGCATACCTCTAAGTGGCACTGATTAGGATGAGAACCAGCATTTCCAAAGGGTAATAAAAATTTTATGTTGAAGAATATCTTGATAATCTTTTTAAAGAGAGTTAATTAAAAATGAATTTTGACTTATCACCTTTTTGATATGTTAAATTAAGAGTATGACATTTACTTTGAATATCTAATAAATCATTCTCCCAATTTTTTATTTATTTCTATACCAAGTTACAGGTTTATCATAAATATAAGCGTTGTAGGAATCCCAAATTATCATCCCACTCAAGTCATTTGTATTATTTATTTTCAATAGCTGTTCCACTTCAGAATTAAATCAATCTTTAAAATCTTTTAAGTTAACAGTATAAGGTGAAATTCTATTAATGATTAGAAGTCTCTTAAAGTTAGCAGAAATATTAAAAGTTAGGGTGCTATGGTCTGATAAGGAGAAAGGAGTCATTTTAAAGTTATTTAATTTAAAAATAAGATAAGAAATAAATATTTTGTTAATTCTAGTTTGTGTTTTTACTTTATCATACATATGATAAGAATGTGGAAAGTGGAGAGAGCCTGTCTTTTAAATCTAATGTGTCTGCAACTTTTTAGGGCTTTAGCAGTAGAATTATGTTTGAATTATTTCAAAAAACTCGTATCTTTTTCATTTAATAAGCAATTAAAGTGTATTCCTAATAAAGATAATTTAGAATAATGGTAGTAATGTTTTAGCAGGTTTCACTTCCATCCCTAGAAACCAACTTTTAATAGTTAAGTTCCAAATATTATTATTGAAAGATAATATGACAAGAGTTAAGAGACTATTCTTATATTCAAATTTGAATGCAACTTTAGGGTTATTATGTTCCTTTATCACAAAATCTTTACTCATCTTCTTTTAATACCAGTAGTGGAATGAGCTAGTATCTCATATCTATAAGAGTTCCATGAGTTTCTATTATTGTGATTAAAGTTGGAGTCATGAATGAATAAAATATTAGGTTTAAATGTTTCACAGTACTGAAGAATAGATATGCTCTTCATTTTATGCTTTAGGCTAGTAATATTTAAAGAAAAAATCAATAGTTACAACAAAACTTTTAGAAAAATTGGAAAGATTGGACATTTGTAAACTAAAAAAGAAATGTACATTACTACATAAATTTAAGTCTCTGTTAATATGGATTAATTCTATTATATGATTGCAAAGTCTTTATCTTGAAAAAGTGTATAGAATCTCACTGAACCTGGGAAAGAAAGAGTAGGTTAATAAAAAATAAGTAGTAAAGCTGAGGAAAATTAATTAAAAATGGAATAAAAAAGATTCCTAGTTTGATAAAAAAGAATTTCTATCAAATAACCCTCTTTAATAAAACAATAAATAATGACTAAATATAAAATGAAATGACAAGATTAAAGAGCTTTAAAATAAAATCAAGAAGCAAACCTAACAATAAAGTGATTAATATTACAGATATATAAAATGTATTACTCAATTAATTCATTCTTGCTTTTGTAATTGTCCTCTGCTTATATTATTATTTCTTCTTGTTCCACTACTAAATTGATATTACTCATTAACCTCTCAGATTATATACTCAGTTGATCTTTCCTATCCTATACTTAACTAACTTCCTTTGATATATGTAACTTAACTAGCTGGATTCTTATAATTCTAAGATAAATTTTCATTCCATAAATTATAAGTTTAATAAGACTAAATTAGAATTTATTATACAAGTAATCATTACAATGATTTAGATTTATTATTAAAATCATGGCAAAGGTAAATTAGAGTTCTTAGTTTACAACACTATTAGGAATATAAATGCATATGTGACTGTTTAATTTGATTGCGTTATAATTCTGATGTAGTATATCTACAAATAATCTCCTTTTTAATAATAGCAGAGACTAAATAACTTTTATGAAACTAAAGATCTGATAAGGAACATGAAATTAATAATTCTTTTAAAGACTGTACCATACTAACCCTTATTAACTAAATTTCAGCAAGAAATAATAACGAGCTCTTGTTTGAATCATAAAAACATAGATAAAACAGGAAATGAAAACATTTAAAACATGAATATCTCTAATCATTGTTTTATTGCATTATACTTTGTATTACTTCTTTTAAACTATGCACATAAGTAAGGCAAAGTAAAATCAAAGGAAATGGTAGCAGTACAAAGCTAGACTGAAATCTATTACAAGTCTGACCATAATCAGAATGAAGGATCAAGCCCTATGATTATGTGATATAAATGCTAAACAGTATATTAAAGACTTCCCAGAAATAAGTCTTTTGTGCCTGGCTGTTCACCTGTGGCTGGCTGCAAGAATTGGAGTTCTTCTAAGACCATCTGGAAATACAAAGCTGATATAAGTATATATATTTGTTTGCACTTGCTCTGTTTCAGTGATATTTTACATCCCTGTACTGCATTTATTTATTGGCCTACGTTTGTTAAAGACATTCCATCTGCTTGTTACTTTACTGCTCTTAGGTTGTTGTTTTAACATTATTTTGCAAAGGCTGTGTTTTGTATATATATCTCAGGGTTAGGGAGCCTTACTGCATGAATCCTTTTCTGTTTTAATTTTGTCTCCATTTTATTTTTCCTAACCATCTGCCTAACTATGGTATTCTTAAAACTTGATGGCTTTTGAGTTTCATGTCTCTATTATACATTTGATATTGGACACTTTTAGCAGTCCCATTGCATCTGATCATTTTATTGAATACAGTAAGACCATTTGGGAAGGCCCACCCCCTATTTCTCTTAGCCTTGAATTGTCCTCTGTTTCCTCTCTTTCTACTTAACTAAAAATGCAATTTACTCAGCTGCTTTTACTGTATTTTTGTCTCTTCCTAACTTATTATTTTATTTTGTTTTTCCTGCTTGTTCTTAGAAGTGTTCAATTACATTTATTCTGCTGCGTTTATTACTGCTTGATAGGAGCCTGAAAACAATTACACTTTATTCAGCTGCTTTTATTGTATTTGTGTCTCTTTGTGCTTTGTTACTTTATTTTGCTTTTGTTGTTTGTTTTTAAAGTGTTCAATTGCATGTATTACTGCCTGTTAGTAGCCTTATTAAATTGTAACTATTACTCTAAGTCTATCAGTTTTGATTTAAAAACTTGGGCTTCAGGCCAGTTGTTTTGCATTAAAAAGGTTAGTGGTCTGCACTCTTGTGGGAGGAGAGGATAGAACCTGCCCTTTTGAGCTGGGAATTGCTGGGTGAAGACTTATTGTAGATGTTGTTCTAAGACTCTTTGTTCCAGTTTAAGCACTTGGGTTATAATTCTGATGTAGTATACCTATAAATGATCTCCTTTTTAATAATAGCAGAGATTAAATAACTTTTATGAAACTAAAGATCTGATAAGGAACATGAAATTAATATTTCTTTTAAAGACTGTACCATTCTAACCCTTATGAACTAAATTTCAGCAAGAAATAATAACGAGCTCTTGTTTGAATCATAAAAAACATAGATAAAACAGGAAATGAAAACATTTAAAACATGAATATCTCTAATCCTTGTTTTATTGCATTATAATTTGTATTCCTTCTTTTAAACTATGCACATAAGTAAGACAAAGTAAAATCAAAGGAACTGATAGCAGTACAAAGCTAGACTGAAATCTATTACAAGTCTGACCATAATCAGAATGAAGGATCAAGCCCTATGATTATGTGATATAAATGCTAAACAGTATATTAAAGACTTCCCAGAAATAAGTCTTTTGTGCCTGGCTGTTCACCTGTGGCTGGCTGCAAGAATTGGAGTTCTTCTAAGACCATCTAGAAATACAAAGCTGATATAAGTATATATATTTGTTTGCACTTGCTCTGTTTCAGTGATATTTTACATCCCTGCACTGCATTTATTTGTTGGCCTGCGTTTGTTAAAGACATTCCATCTGCTTGTTACTTTGCTGCTCTTAGGTTGTTGTTTTAACATTATTTTGCAAAGGCTGTGTTTTGTATATATATATCTCAGGGTTAGGTAGCCTTACTGCATGAATCCTTTTCTGTTCTAATTTTGTCACCATTTTATTTTTCCTAACCATCTGCCTAACTATGGTATTCTTAAAACTTGATGGCTCTTGAGTTTCATGTCTCTATTATATATTTGATATTGGACACTTCTAGCAGTCCCATTGCATCTGATCATTCTATTGAGTACAGTAAGACCATTTGGGAAGGCCCACCCCCTATTTCTCTTAGCCTTGAATTGCCCTCTGTTTCCTCCCTTTCTATTTAACTAAAAATGCAATTTACTCAGCTGCTTTTACTGTATTTTTGTCTCTTCCTAACTTATTACTTTATTTTGTTTTTCCTGCTTGTTCTTAAAAGTGTTCAATTACTTTTATTCTGCTGCATTTATTACTGCTTGTTAGGAGCCTGAAAACAATTACACTTTATTCAGCTGCTTTTATTGTATTTGTGTCTCTTTGTACTTTGTTACTTTATTTTGCTTTTGTTGTTTTTTTTAAAGTGTTCAATTGCATTTATTACTGCCTGTTAGCAGCCTTATTAAATTGTGACTATTACTCTAAGTCTATCAGTCTTGGTTTAAAAACTTGGGCTTCAGGCCAGTTATTTTGCATTAAAAAGGTTAGTGGTCTGCGCTCTTGTGGGTGGAGAGGATAGAACCTGCCCTTCTGCGCTGGGAATTTCGGGGTGAAGACTTATTGTAGATGTTGTTCTAAGGGTCTTTGTTCCGGTTTAAGCACTTGGGTTCCAATCCAGTTATTTTACATTAGGAAGATTTGTGGTTTAAACACTTGTGGCAGGAGAGAATAGCCTACACCCTTATAAGCTGGGAAGTGCTGGTTGAAGACTCATTGTGTCTGTTATTCTGAAAGTATCTTAGTTCTGGTTTATGCACTTCGGCTCCAAACACTTATGTTACATTTGGAGGATTGTGGTCTAGACTCTTGTGGCAGGAGAGTGTGGTCTACACCCTTCTAAGCTGGGAATTGCTGGTGAATGCTTAGTGTGCCTGTTATTCTAAGTGTCTTTATTCTGGTTTAAGCACTTGGGTTCCAAACCAATTACTTTACATTAGGAGGATTCATGGTATAAACTCTTATGGCGGAAGAGGATAACCTACACCCTTTTAAGCTGGAAATTGCTGGTTGAGGGTCTATTATTCCTGTTTTCTAAAGTTTCTTAGTTCTGGCTTAAGCAACTTACTTGGGTTCTAAAACCAGTTGTTTTACATTAAGAAGAGTTGTGGTATAGACTCTTGTGGCAAGAGAGTATGGTCTACACCTTTCTAAGGTGGAATTGCTGGTGAATTGTTGCATTATTTAAACAGTTTTTTGCTGCTATGCACTTTGAATTTCTAGTACTACTGCATTTTATAGCATAGGCTAGATTCAGACTTGCTGAATCTAGACTGTTTAATATCGCTTGAGTACAAAAAACAGCTCTTTACTGAGAGACTGAAAGGTCTGAGGCATCTAAGTGCCTGTTTTTGCTCTTATATTGCACTTTTAATTTGTATTTGCACTTACTGTTTGAATTGTCTGAATTGTTTTTTGCCACATTTTACTGTATACCATACTAGTTCAGCTGTACCATAGCCTAGTTCCAGGTTTGCTGTTTCTGGATCTATTTTGTAACTTCTTAACATCAAATTGAAGCCTCCTTTGCTGATGAAGGTCCTTGTACATGCTTGTGGGAGAATAGTGCTGTCTGGGACCCATCTAATTGAGGTTGATTGGACTAGAGCTCAGATAGTGTCCTTATTGGCTAGTTTGAGTTTAAAGGGTTATTTCTTGTTTTAAGACCTGCATCTGTGCTTGTTTGCATGTAGCTCACCATTGTGCACTGCCATATAGCGGTGGTCACTGTTGGTGGCTACAGACACAAACATTTTGCTTGTTAAAATTTCCCTTAGCACTTGGCTTTTGGTCCTCCAGAGGTTTTTCACAGCCTTGCTCTACTGACAGGTGGAAAACTAAGCCTAGCCTCAGAGGTACCAACATACCTCTTACCCACTAGCCTTTCCTAAGTGTGACCTCTTTTAATGAGCATATAAATTTACCTAATACAATGGACAGACAGTTTCCAACAAATTTGCCAGCCAGCTTGGTGAACATGGGCATCTTGAGGCAGTGTAGCAACTGCCTCATGTTCACAGACAACCCTCTTCTCCTAGTCCACCACACAAACTCAACATGTGAGAGATGCAACTATCAAAAACCTTGAATCTATGCTCCCTCACACAGCAGTCATTACATATGACAATGAGCAGGTTGTCAGCATGCGCACCTCACCTCCTACTCTACCCAAACCCACATCACACATTACCTACATATGCGGAGGCCCTTACCAGAAATGTACCTAAACACCAGAGACCTCCGAAAGACAAACACAAGCACGCTACACATAATACTTCCTCTGCAAAACACAATACACATAATAGCTCATGAACCTGTGTCTCACCTGTCAAACCCTTAAGGCAAACCATAAAACCAGTGATTCCATTTTGAGACACACAGATGTCCCTCTCACCAGGCTGGATAAGGAAAAGTCATTGCCAGTTGTCTGTCAGGTGCTGGTATACACCATATCACACATGCACTCAAGTGTCTCAACAACAGGTACTGTTATGACTGTCATAGTCCATAATGGTGTGAACAACTTGGGATGTACATCTCTGGACTATATGTAGAGAGGCATGACTGAACTCTCAAACTATGTGTTTCAGGCAGGTATGTCCCTAGCCTTAAGCAGCATTTTACCTTCACCAAGGATGATGCCTCAATAAATACAGAAAATAATTGTCTTCAATAATTGTCTTAATTTATGGTGTCATTCTAAGGGGATCCAGTATCTGTCAACGTGGAATGACATGATCAATGGACTGCAATGCTTTGCTAGTGATGGTCTTCATCTGTCACCAATGGGATTTCGGCTACTGGTTAAGGCTCCTGCACCTCCTTTTTAGGCAGTGTCTCAAGGACAAAATTCCTGACATAAAAAACTTCAGCTAAAAACAAACTCAAGGTTATTCTGCTAAACGCTAGGAGTTTCAAGACAAAACTGCACTCACTATACCAATTCTTGACTTGGAACACGCAGACATTTTTGCAGTCGCAGAGACCTGATTCAAGGCTGTAGAGACCACCGCAGCCATACCAGATTACATCGCCTTCCACATGTTCAGACCACAAACTGAAGGTGTGAAAGCTAAAAGATACGGTATATCAATATTCATTAAACATAAAGTACATCTCCAGATTGGTTAAACAGTATGATTCCCTGCAGATACTTCAGGTGCAATTAACTGTTGGTAGGACATCTATTCAAGTCATTGTCAGCTACAGGACCCCCTCCATGAATTACAACACCAACTCTGCCTATTTGGATCTACTTGAGTCTATGAAGATACATCCAAACACAATGTTTTTTGGTGACTTTAACTGTAAATTACTTGCACTCAAACTCACTTGCCTAAAGTTTCCTCAACTTCCTTATCTCCAGTGCCCTGGACCAGCTGGTTGACACACTCACAAGGGGTGCCAACATCCTGGACCTGGTGCTTACTAATATGGGGGACCACTGTAGCACCCCCACTGTGAGGTCTTCCCTGGTGAGATCTGACCACAAATCAGTCTTATTTGAAGTAACTATCACACCTGACCCCCCCAGCAGCAAATAAACTAAAAAACTTCTCCAAAGCAGATTATAACTGCTTACAGGATGGTATAAATAGCTTCACTGCACCTCTCCCCTCAAATGGAACTGGCAACAATGCTGAGTTCTACACCAATGCTTTATACAAACACCTGTATAACTGCAATGACTCAGCCATGCCTGATAGGACCAAAACAAGATCCTCAAGGAAGAGCAAACCTGCCTGGTGGACAACTGCCATTAACAGGCTTTATAACAAGAGGAAGACATTGATATGTAAGAGAAAGAGGGAGTGAGCCCTAAACTGGAAACACTCCCTCCTCAACTTAAACAAGTGAATAAGACTTCTTGTGAAGTCCTCAAAAGCAAACTGTGAATCCAAATTAGATTCCTCAACTGAAGGCAACCATAAAGCATTCTTTAGTTACATCTGTAACCTAAAAGGGAAGGCCCAGATTGTGCCAAACTGGGAGTTAATGATACTGTATATACTGAGCCTGTGGACATAACTAACCTATGGCCAACAGGTTCTGTGAAAACTTCACTCCCTTGTCTCTGCCGCATGTACTCCATGACATCTGTACCACCTTTCTCCTACCTTGTATCTTTAAAGAGCAAGTCATAAACTCCCTCTCTAAGGCCAAAAACATGGCAGCTATGGGACGTGATAACATCCCAGACTGCATTTAACTTGGGATCCAACAAGAATTAACAACACCATTAGGTACTCTTTTCAGTCATAGTCTAGGCACCGGCATCATCCCAACTGAATGGAAAATGGCCACCATTATTCCCTTGTACAAATGTGGTGCTTCCACTGACCCCAGGAACTATAGACCTATTAACCTGATTAGTCTTATCTGCAAGGCCATGGAGCAAATCATCATGGACCTTATCAACAAAGATATAGATAATCTCCAAACATTTGACCCTACTCAGTTTGGATTTTTCAAAGGGAGATCATGCCTGTTAAACCTAGTGGACTACTTCGAGGCAGTCACCAAGGCCCTGGACAAGGAGAAATCTGTGCATACAGCTTATCTAGACTTATCCAAGGTGCTTGACACTATCCCTCACTCAGCCACCATTGACAAACTCACCAAGATAGGTATCAACCCTTATATCGTTAGATGGGTTACTAACTGGGTCACTGATAAACCCATACAGTCAAAATAGGGGAATCCACCTTCAATAGCAGACCTGTAACCAGTGGAGTTCCACAGGGATCAGTCCTTGGACCTCTACTGTTTGGAATCTATTTCTCCAAAGTAGAAGCCAAAGCTAAAGGTCTATGGCTGACAAAGTTGCTGATTACTGCAAACTGGGAGCAGTCATAGAATCTCCAAATGATGTTAACATCCTACAAGTGGGTCTTACACAAACAAATGATTGGTCCTAAAGTCATGACCTTAAACTCAATACAAAAAAAATGTATTACCATTCTTTTTGTTAAGCATGATGTTCCTGCTAACTACCACATCAACAGCAACACCTTAAGTAGGGACTCAGAGCTGAGAGACCTGGGTGCACTGGTTGACAGCAACCTTACCTTTGACCACCATGTCTCTACAGTGGTCAGAAGGGCATTCTGTATTGTTCATCTCATAAGTAAGGGAATTGCCTCCAGAAAAAAAGAATTATAACCTTCCTGTACTCTTCCCTCATCAAACCAATAATTGAGTACAACACCCCATTTGGTATGTACCTTTCAAAGCCCCTGCAGCAATTGGAGATACCACAAAGGTTCCTAACAAACTAAATTCAAGGTCTTCAGCATGTCTTATGTAGATCATCTGAAATCACTGTCACTTTATTCTGTTTTATACAGACTACTCAGAAGTGATTTCTGCCTTGCATACAAGGCAATATCTTCCCCTTGCTTTATTGGAAATGCTGCATCTCCATAAGTCAAATGGTACATGGGTTACTCACTCTAAAGGCCTTAACGTGGCATGTGACATTAATAGAACTTGTTGGAGCAACAGATTTGTCTCACAGAGGTTACCATACCTTTGGAACACTCTCCCACTTCATGTCAAATAGAACACCTCATTGGCCCTATTTAAACGCAATCTGGATGATTGGATGCACAAACATAAATTCATCCTGGGGGTTTCACCTGTGACCCTCTTAGACAGGGGCAATAGGTGCTGATCATGGAAATAATGGTAGAACCTGGCTAGGCTTGTAAGGCCCCTAGGGCCATTAGCCTAGTAACTTCCTCTGATCCTATGAAGGTTTTTTTCCTCAAATGGATGTTTAGGAGAAATGATCCTTTAATCTAACAGTATGAGTAATAAAACAGAGATGCATGCACAATCAAAGTAGTGAATGTAATATTATAGACAGACTTACATCTTATCTCTAAAATTACATTCATAATCTGTGTTGTGGTTGTAATGTTAAAGATGAGATCTAAGACTGTCTAGCATTTTATGTAGGGTCATTATTACCACATGTTAAGAAATCTACCACATGTTAAGAAATCTACTATAAACACACATATATATATATATATATATATATATATATATATATATATATATATATATATATATATATATATATATACTACCAAAAGTACATCAGATCAACAAAGCTTTAGACATACGAGAAACATGACAAAAAAAGAAATTCTCTCAGACAAAAAAAAATTCTACTGTAAAATGCAGCAAACATACCAAAACAATCCTCAAAAATTATGGGCAAGTATCAATTGACTTCTCTATCCAGGTCACTCCAGAACACCAACCCCAACAGGTGCAACACATGAGACTCCTATCCAAACTGCCAATGCTTTCAATTCCTTCTTCACAGAGGCTATCCAATCTCTAGCCAGGCAACTAGCTCCTGATAGAGCCAGTCTTCTTAACTCTTCTCCGAGCTCTCTTCCTACCTTCCAATTTCTACCCACCTCTACAAATTATATCTATGAACTTATTCTAAAACTTAAGCCTTGTACTCCCTCTGCTGACCAGATCCCAGCCGAATACCTGCAAAAAGCAGCTAAAGAAGTAGCCTACCCGATATCCATCCTGATTAATAGAACTACTAACGAGGGAAGCATCCCTAACATCTGGAAAATCTCACATATTATCCCCCTACAAAAAGGTGGCAACTCAAATGAATACTCTAATTATCGACCTATAGCCCTACTATCCCCCTTAGCAAAAATAATGGAAAAATGTATTCACCATCAGCTTCTAAACGATTTAATTCGACATAACATACTTGCTGAAAGCCAACATGGCTTTAGGCCATTCCTTCTACTACTGCCCTCTTATCTTTTACTGATACCATAAACAAAAACCGCAATAACAATATTCTCTCTTCCTCTCTATTTATTGATCTCTCAAAAGCATTTGATATGGTAAACCACTCTCTACTTATAAATATTCTGAAATCACTCTCTCTTGATACTTTGGCTGTACAATGGTTTACTTCTTACCTCAGCAATAGGCAACAGGCTGTGCTCTGGGAGAATAAACTATCATCCCACCTTTCAGTCTCACTCGGTGTCCCTCAGGGCTCCATCCTAGGCCCTCTCTTATTCTCAATATTTATCATTGATCTCTACCTAGCTATTCCTCAGGCAACATGCATACAATATGCAGATGATTCAACTTTAATCTGTGCAGCTAAATCTTCATCTGAACTACAATCCCTAACTCAGAAAATATTTAACATAGCTGAGACTTGGTTCATAAAACATTGCCTCCTCTTGAATCCCAAAAAAAAAAAACAAAGCTCCTTCTTTTTACACCTACCTGTAAATCCATGCCTTTAGATTTTTCTGTCATTTCTAACAATGGCACCCTCATATCCCCTGATTCTACCACCAAACTCCTAGGAATAACTACAGACAGTCACCTCAGCTTTGATAACCATATTAATAACACTATAAAAACAGTCAACAAAAAATGGGCTCCCTATACAGGATCAAATATTTTCTCACTACAACAGCCAGAACTACTATTGCCCACTCTCATCTAATCTCAACACTCCTCTATGCCTCATCAATTTACACCAACCTATCCAAGAAGAATCTTCTTAAACTCAGTACATCTTACAACAACATTGCCAGATTTGCTACTGGTAATCGCTTTAAAACTCATCACTGCCAGAATTTAAAACAACTAGGATGGCTTGAACTGCAAAATCAGCTTTATTTTAAGCAACTAACCATTGTTCATAAGATCCTCAACCAGCCCAACAACACTCCTATACTCTCAAACCTCATTACTCTGTATAAAAATCTTAATACCTTACGCTCTGCTAACAAACCTCTACTTAGTATTAGTAAGTCTAACAACATGGCAGGAAACTCTGTTTTCTCTAACACAACTGGGAAATACTGGAATCTTCTACCTAGCGATCTTATATCACTTCCTTCCCTACCCCACTTCAAACAAAAACTCAAAATATACCTTAGAACACACTGGCTATGCCCTTGCACTAACCCTGACTAACCTACTACCTCAGAGACTAAGTTTCTCCTAACTCCTCTCTAATTATAATTTAATGCTCTTTCTGCAAACTTTAGAAGAATAGCAAACCCACTTTAGTGATGTTCTACCTCACATGGATATCTTGATCAACATGTTATCAATACTCTTATGTAACCGTTCTAAGGAAATTGTAAACTTTAAGTTTAATCTACCTCATGAGAATATCTTGTCCCATATTATTGTAAATATTTGTCTTGTAATAAACTGTAAAATGTTTTGTATCTACTGCTATGTTAACTTGATTGTAACCTTACAAACACTGTTTTGTATTTGTAACCTTATACATTTTGTTATAATATATCTGTCTTTGGAGCTTTTCTCCCTGGGCCTCTACTGAAAATGGACATATATCCAGTTGGACTAGCCCGGTCAACAAATGTAAATTAAATAAAATAAATATATATATATATATATATATATATATATATATATATATATATATATATATATATATATATACATATAAATCAAGTATGCTATATTATAAAAGAACATTGAGATTAAATGCATTAGAAGATTATTAATAATGATGCATAATAGTAATATGTTATTATTACAATTATAATGATATAAAATATTAACTCCAGATATATCTTACTTCACAATGTTGTCGGCTGTCAAACTATCATTTACACTGAAGTAAATGTGGATGGATAAATATATGAACAGGTACTGCTACTTTCCTTGGAAGACATTATTATAATCGGCTAGTGCAAACTAACAAGTGAGTTTTGGTATTTGAATAAATATGCAACAAATAAAATTCTGTAAAAATATAGCCATGCAATAGGTACAGTTTGACTACCATTAAATGAGATTTAAAGTGTATCAAATTAAATAACAAGAAGATGTTACGTACAGCGATACTTAAGTATTATACTGACATTACAAATTACAGAGCTCTTGAAATTAGTCATTTTAGTAATGGTTTACACTTGCCCTGAGTTGTAGCAAATTTTGGGTTGGGAATTATACATATGCAGGTGCTGAAAATAGACCCCACTTTGTGACAGTGTATCAGACTTCCCTCTTTATTAAAATGTTCTTTGCGTATTAAACAAATGTAATCTTGAACAGTTAAACTTTGGCTATATATCTAATCTACAAAATTCAACTGTGAAAACAAGCATCAAATTCATAAGAAATTAAATAACAAAGTACATAATAACTGGAAGTAATTTCCCATAAATGTACACATAAAAATCAAACAGCAAGATGCCTTCTTTGATATGTTTATATATTGGAAAATAATATTAAAAAGTGTATTACAGGCATATAAAATAAGTAGAGTACTCGTACAAAGCATGAGCATTAAATAAATGAGATGCAGTAAGTATTCAAAATCAGCTAAATTCAGAGATATAGCCCATACAAAATGTCAGAGTCAACTAGAAGCCAGGTCATGTGCTATTAACAAATCCCAAACATTTACTGATCCAAAGGATGTAATGGGTATGCAGCACAGGAACCCAAGAAAAGGAGCAGATGATTAGTAATAACATGCTCCGAACACGAATGCTGGCACTGAAGTGCGAATATCAGAGTAGCAACAGAACAAACATGCAAATTAACCAAAGCTAAATCTGTTCAGTAATATAACCCATTTAAAGTACTGAACACAGTCATAGCAGAAATGAAAACAATGACTCCAAAGAGACAGTGCCAACACACATGAGAAGCAAACATCAAGCACAAAAAAAAAAAAAAAAAAATCAAGTCAATGACCCAAACTAAAACAACATTGACTAAACTGTTCCTGCATAAAAAAAAAAATGTACCACCATCACAATGAATGACAGAGTAAACCTGTAATGTTGCCCCAATTCGTAATGACTGGTTGCAAAGACACAAAGGCAGGGGTGTCAGACATCACACCCACCTCACAAAATTTAAAAAATAAACTCAAGTATGTTCAAAATTTCAAATTACATTAGTAGTAATAATGTTTAATTAAAAGATTAGTAACATAATCTAACGTATCATGCTTGTATTAATATAATGGGCTTAGAGTACAGTGTCACTTTAAAGCAACAGTAAAGGCATGTTACATGTAAAGGTTGAAAAGATGGAAGCAGTTCACAAAGACAAATAGACTTAGCAAAAAATGCTAATAGAAATAGTATCGAGAATCATTGTAAAAGTACTCGCATAATGACGTGCAAAGAAACAGCGTGAAGACAGGTAAAAAGAAAGAATGAGCAGGAAAGAAATGATAAAGCAACACTGATGAGTGACCAAGGGCATGACTGAAGTAGCATTCTGAAAAGGACTTCATATTTAATGGAAATTAGAACATGATATGAAATAAGTTAAAGGAGATATTAGTAATGAACTTAAGTACAAAATTCACTACATATTAATGAAAATGTTCACATAAAATAATAGATATGTTTATATCAAGAGATAAAAGATATGATAAACTAATACAATACTGTTAATTTAGGGAAATAAGTAATAGCAATATTATGATAGAAAGTTTGTTTAATATTACAAATAGATAGGAATAAGAAGCAGAAATGAGGTTTGGTAGCAGACCAATTTGCCCAGGAACATCTTCAGATGGGAGTTTAGATTGAAATAGTAATGGGTTTCAAGATGGTAAAGGAAGAAGCCAATTGGGGGGTAGGGTTAAATAGGAAAGTAGGATGAGTGTGAGGAAGTGAGGTAAGTGTAGAGAGGGGCTTAATATGTTTTGTGAGAATGTAGCTCGGTAACATATCACATTTTAGCATGAACTTGCTAAGGCAAGTGATATCCATGATGACCTGTAGGTGCAGAATGGTCATTTTTTGGGTTGCAAGACAGTGGTAAGGTGTTTAGCTTTGCTACATTTCTGTTCTTGCACAGGTGGTTTGTATGGGTAAAGTAATTATTTTTTTTCTTGGCTAGACAGAGGGAGAGGTGTTCACTCACTTATGGTGCTTTGTTCGTCTTGCATGTGCAATGCGGCAGTAACACCCATGGGGGGAAAGTGTCAAGATATGAAGTATATTTCGTTGTCTCCTTCCAAAATGTTTGATATTCTGGGCCCAGGATAAAGCAAAGGATATTTTAGCAGAGTGGCTAAGAAAGTAGCTGTGCCCATAAAGGACACTAAGCTTTTGATATTTTTTTTAATGTTGCTGCAGATATGAAGGTCAAAAGTTAACTTGTCATCAATGATGACACCCAACAGTTTGGTACTAGGGTTAACTTGAATGGTAGTGCTGTTTTGGAAATTAACAGAGAAAAGTGATTTGTCAATAGGGCTAGATTTTGTGGGGGTAAATACTAAGACTTTAGTTTTATTGGGGTTAAGGGTTAGAGGGTTCTGGGACATCCAGGTTTCAGCAGAAGTAAAAGCTTCTTGGGTAAGATGCTGTAATAAAGTGAAAGATATAGAAGAACAGATGATGGTCGAGTCATCAGCATATTGGATAACAGTACTGTGGATTAGAGTGTTGTGAAAGTCATTAACAAATATACTGAATAGGAGGGGACCTAGAATTGAACCTTGGGGGACACCTTTATTTGTGTTGATGAAAGGGGAAGAAGAGTGCTGCCATTTAGTAGATTGTTGTCTATTCCTGAGATAGCTAGTAAGCCATTTTAAGATAGGAGGAGATAGGCTGAGGTTAGAGAGTTTAATAAGCAGAAGGGAGTGGAAGATAGTATCATCTGCCTTAGACAGATCAAGAAAGAGAGCAGAGACTATGGAGCCAGCATCACAAGCTCTATTTACTATGTCCAAGAAGGAAATAGGGCAGTGTTGGTGCAATGTCTGGGTCTAAAGCCATGTTGAGTAGGGGAAAGTATGTGGTGCTTTACCAAATGGCTTAGGAGCTGAGTGTGAATACACTTCTCTAGCATTTTGGAGATAGGAGAAAGTATGGCGATGGGACGGAAGTTAGAGATTTCTGAATTGTTGCTGCCTTTATGAAGTGGGAGGACAAATGCCTTTTTCCAGATGTCAGGTATGTATGATACTTGGAATGACCTGTTGAGGAAGATGCTGACAGGGTATGCAATGAAGTAGGCAGCTAGTTGTAAGTATTCTGCAGGTAGGTTATCTGGGGAGTTAGTACATGGTACATGCTGATGCTATGAATAAATAGTGGTGTTGCAAGTAGATGCCAGTCACAGCAATATTTATTGTCATTTACTTTATTTGCATTCACTTTGACAGGAGTAGGGTATAGAGAGCTGATTGAATAATAACCACTTTTAGGCTAAGCCTTGCCTAAATTCTATGACAATAACAAAAATGTCAGGCAAAGAAAAGTAATCAAGTAACAAAACTGAGCTAATCTTATGAGAACACAGACTTGGTCAACCAAGGTTACATTCAATAGTAACAACACAAATGCCCACATTCTTCAAAAGGTAATTAAATGGCAGCTGTAATACAATCATTCATTAGTAACAACAGGAATGTCAAAATCAAACAAATGTAACCAAGAAACAGCAATGATATAATCATATATGCAAATATAAATTGTCATAGTGTTTTTATCTGCTTTATTTGCAGTTATGGTGAGTGGTTGTAGATTTGGTGTGTGGGGCAGATACCCTTCCGTTTCACCCTGTGTTGGTGGTGTGGTCTGTTCCTATGGATGGTATCAGTGGTGTTGGCAGTGTTGCAGTGCATTCAGTGTTTTTTGTGTGTTTTCCATGACAGGTTCCAGTGCATGTTTCAGAGTCTGGAGCTACCCGTGAAAAACATCAGTGCACATGCAGTGAGATACTAATGGTCTTGTTCGTAGGTAGAGGTTTGCGACCTTTCACCTTGGAGAGCAAAAAAAGAAGAAAACCTAAAACAGTATGTTACTACTGGTTTGAAACGGTTGGGTTTAATGTATTAATTATATATTTTCACTAGACAGTTAAAACAATTCAAACATTAACGGTTTGGACCTATGTCCTTCATACCTATCTGAGATACTGTAGTTTGCTTTACAGTAAATTGTCTTGCAAGATGTAGGTATCATTGGTGACATCAGTAGCTTGTGAAGATGAGTGTGTATGATCTGATATAAACTTTTTATTTACAATGGGAGTGCAACTCCTGTTGCTAGATTAGTCACGTCAACATCAGGACAGTTTTGTCTCATTTTGTTTATGGCTTTTTTCATGTTCTTGCTCTAAGAGGTTGAGAGGTATGCAATGCATGTCCGGGTCTTTGCCTCATATTAGGTTCATAGGTTCATAGGTTCATACTAGGCTATCTGCCCAAGGGCATTTATAAGCCTAGCCCAGAGTTTTGTGGCTTTCGCCACCCCTTTAGTTTGAAGCAAACTATGCCCATTATTTTGCTGTGCCTCTGTCAAGCAGTGACACTGAGGTAATCCCTGGGGTATATCTGCGATCTCCCATCCATTGGACAAGATTTCTTTTGAACAAGGCCAGCAAGGTGCTCTGCCTCACATGTACCGGGATTTTGTTCCACAGCATAGGGAGTCTCTGGGTGATGAATCTGTCCCTCCAGCACGTCCTATTAATAAATGTGTCAAGGTTTAAGTCTCCTGCCCTTGTAGTTCTGAGGGATCTAGATTTTTTGAGGTGAAGCATGTTCATCAAATCTGGGTTTGACATGGCCTTGTATGTCAGGCACAGGTCACCTCTGAGTAAGCGGTAAGCGACTGAATAGAGCTGGAGTTCTTTCAGTCGGGCAGCATAAGACATATTTTTGAGACCCTTTATCCTTTTGGTGAGGAACTTATGGGGCCTTTCTAGCTGCTGCAGGTGTCAGGTCAGATACATTCCGAATGGGGCATTGTACTCAATCATTGGTCTGATGAGTGATGAGTACAGGGGGACGATGACCTCCCTTGATCTAGATGTGAATCCCTTCATGATCAGGTGGGCAATGTAGAAGGTCTTCCTAACTACTTTAGCAATGTGAGTGTCAAACGAAAGGTTACTGTCAACCTGGGTCCCCAGATCCCTGATAACCTCTTCTGTGCTCAGTGGATTGTCACATATATGGTAGCTAGGGGTAACCTTGTTTTTCCCAAAGGGTATGACTATGCATTTCTTGGTGTTTAACTTTAGGCCATGGCTCTGGCACCAGTTATCCGTTTCTGTGAGACCCTTCTGAAGGATATCTGTGTCAGATGTGTTCTCGACTATGGCGCCCAGTTTGCAGTCAACTGCAAACTTTGTCAGCCATAACCCTCCTGTGTTTGCTTGTACTTCTGAAAAGTAGATTCCAAACAAGAGTGGGCCCAGGACTGAGCCCTGTGGGACACCACTTGTGACAGGCTTTGAGTCTGACATGGCGCCAGCAACTCTGACCCTGTGGGTTCTGTCACTTAGCCAGTTTGCAACCCATCTTGTGATGTATGGGTTTACATTTAAGCTGATGAGTTTTTCAATGATACCTGAGTGGGGTATTGTGTTGAAAGCCTTTGCCAGGTCGAGGTAGGCTGTATGGACTGCCTTTCCCTCATCAATGGCCTTGGTGACTGTTTCGAAAAAGTCAACCAAGTTTAAAAGGCATGATCTGCCTTTGACAAAGCCAAACTTGGTTGGATCCAAAGTCTGCAAGTTCCCTATGTCCTTCTTTATGAGTTCCATTATGTTCCTCTCCATAGCTTTGCAGATCAGGCTTGTCAAGCTGATGGGACGGTAATTTCCAGGGTCAGTGGAGGCACTGCTTTTGTGAAGTGGGACCACATTTGCCGTGCGCCACTCCTTGGGTACGTATCCTGAGGTGAGGCTAAGATTAAACAGCTGTCCTAACTGCGAGTTTAATTCCTCATTGAGTTCATGGAGCACACAGCCGGGGACACCATCCGGTCCTATGGATGCTGTGTTTTTCGCCTTGGAGAGAGCAGTTCTCACCTGGGCGTTAGAGATGTTTGGGGGGCTACAATCTTCTGGTGTAGATATCTCTCCTTTTGGGGGGGGGGGAGAAGTTTGCACTGAACCTGTCAGCCAGTATGTTGGCAATGTCTATAGGTTCAGTAATTTTCACATCATTTTGAGCTAATTCTGAGCATATCTGGGAGTTTCCTCCCAGGTTTCTAACATAGCTAAAGAAGGCCTTATGATTGTCTTTTGAGTCCTTAGCGATTTTTCTCTCAAAATTTGCCTTGGATGATTTTATGAGGGCTCTTAGTTTTTTACTTATAATGATCAAAGGTGTCTAACCTTTTAAGGATTTTGCTCTATCTTGTAGTAGCTTCCTTTTTTTGTTGTAGAGCTTTTTTATGGCTGGGGTCCACCAGACTGGACGCTTGCCTTTGGTACAAAGAGTCTTTGTTTTGTTTGGGATTGCCTGATCCATGCAGTCCTGTAGGTGCTGGTAGACGGCATTTGTAAGTGATTCAGCGGCTTGAGTAATGTTTTCCGCCGGCTCAGGGGCCTTAAAGGAGACCACACTAGTCTTTAGAAGTGTGAAGTCGGCTTTTGAGAAGTTCTTCACTGTGGTCTTTTTTATCTCAGGTGGGGGCGGGATGAGGACCTCCAGTGAGATTAGTTTATGATCTGATCTCACCAGTGAGGGGTATACTTCCGGTGTTGAACATTGTGATCCCATGTTCGTGATGATGAGATCAAGTATGTTTTCACCTCTTGTGGGGATGGTGACTAGTTGTTCCATGGCATTTGAGTTTATGAACCCCAGGAACCTTTGGGCTAGAGTGTTTGGGCTTGAGTAATGATCCCAGTCTATATTAGGGTAGTTGAAGTCACCTAGTATGATGGTGTTTGGAGATACATTTATCCCCTCCAGTGTTTTCAGGAAAGCTATGTGAGGTTCCTGAGTTTGAGAGGGTGGCCTGTAACATGCTACAAATTGCAGAGCAGTCTTGCCTATGGTTAATTGCACCTGGATGGTCTCCGATGCATCGTGCGTTGCCACCAACCTTGAGGTGTGGGTGTCCTTGAGGAATATCATATTCTGGACCACCTTTAATGACATTGGGGTTATCTGGCAAATTACTGGCAAATTATTAAGCCTGAAGTAAAAATGATGATGGACGTTTAATTTTCAGGCTATCTACCCATGAGAATTAAGGCTAATGTAACACCAGTTATTTATAAAATGTTTTAAGTTGGTAAGACCAAAAAAAAAAAAAAAAAAAGAAAGAAAAATGGTTGCTTTTTTGGGGGGCTTTGGCCTGCTTTGGTTTACGGCTTTGTCCAGATGTTTGCTTTAAGATATTGAGATATATGCCTTGCATGCAATTTTCCACTATTTGCAGTAACCAAACTTTGGTAATGCCCAGATGTGGCAGAACAGACAGATTTTAGATTCAATTTTCGAACTTTACTGGGTTCTTGATTTGACTTCCCTGACTTGACAGCTAGCTTAATGCAGATGATATAAGGATGTGTATAGTTATAACATCTTTGCCTCATAGGCACTATGTAATGTGCTTGATTTCCATCTTTTATTGGGGGTCACTGGGAGGTTTGATGAGCCTGTATGTATAAAGGGTCTGAATTGGTGAGCACAGTAATTTAATATTGTCTCTGTAGGGCAGTTAACCTAAAATGAACCAATGAAGGAGAAAGGGCATTTCTTCAAATTTCCCATCACTTGCACAGTTCTCACCTAAAACCTGTGGATGTCTGCTTATGTGATGTGGGTTTTTTATGCTAGGTAAAGCCTCTCCTTAACACAGATGCCATCACAGGCTCTGTAATCTGCTGTATTAGCAGAGGTAGGGAATGGTTTAAATTTTTGTTACCTGATTGTTTTCTCCTTCCATTCCCAAGATAAGTAATGCTGCCTCTATAATGTGGAACAAATGGCTAAAAGGTAGAACTCTAGCTAATGGTTCTCTAACAACTTTAACTAGGAATACCATAGGTTGGATAAAGGTGATAATTTCAATTGTAGAATAAGTCTTTTAATGAAATAATGATTCATTTCGATTTGACATTCATATCAGCTAAATGGGTAACACAGAATACATGCCAGAGTTGTTCAATGTGAAATTTGGAGGAACTTAGGTTCATAGGTTGGTACTAGGCTATCGGCCCTAAGGCCTATGCAAGCCTAGCCATAACAATTCCCTGGAAATTTCTTCCCACAATATTTACTTCTCTGGGCCCCTGTCTAGCAGGGCGACTGACATGATCCCTGGGGTGAATTTCCTATCTCCCATCCAATCTTCAAGGTTCTTTTTGAAGAGGGCCAATGAGGTGCTCTGCTTGACATGTATGGGCAGTCTATTCCAGAGTATGGGGAGTCTCTGGGTCAGGAACATATCCCTCCAGCATGTTTTGTTCATTGTGATAATAAGGTTTAGATCCCCAGAGCGTGTGGCTCTGAGGGATTGGGATTTCTTTAAGTGGAGCATGTCCAACAGCTCAGGGTTTGACATGGCCTTGTATGTTAAGCAGAGATCGCCTCTGAGAAGACGATATGCCACAGAGTATAGCTGGAGTTTTTTTAGACGGTCAGCATATGGCATCTGCTTTAGGCCTGTGATTCTTTTAGTGAGCTATTTTGTAGCCTTTCCAGCTGTTGCAGATGTCTTGTGAGGTACATACCAAATGGGGCATTATACTCTATAATGGATCTAATGAGGGATGAGTACAGTGGGACAATGATCTCTTTTTTTCTGGATGAAAAGCCCTTAGTGATGAGGTGTGCCACATAGAAGGATTTCCTGACTGTTGTGGCGATGTGGTTATCAAAAGTGAGACCACTGTCCACTTGTGTCCCTAAGTGTCTCATCACACTTTCAATGCTTAGTGTCCTGCCACCTATGTGGTAGTTCATGGGTACATGTTTTTTTCCAAAGGGGATAACTATACATTTCTTGGCATTAAGCTTGAGCCCACGGCTCTGGCACCAGGCATCTGTTTCTGTAAGGCCCTTTTGTAGAATATCCACATCATTTGGGGATACTATAATGGCTCCCAGTTTGCAGTCATCTGCAAACTTTGTTAGCCAGAGTCCCTTAGTGTTGGCTTGTACTTCAGAGAAGTAGATGCCAAACAAGAGTGGTCCCAGGACTGAAACCTGAGGTACTCCACTTGTCACTTGTCTGGAGCTGGATTCGGAGTCTGCTACTTTTACAGTCTGAGTTCTGTCAGTAAGCCAGTTGGAAACCCATCGAGTGACGTAGGGATTTATGCCCAGCTTAGTAGGTTTATCTATGATTCCAGAGTGGGGGATGGTGTTGAAGGCCTTGACAAGGTCCAGATAGGCTACGTGGACCGCCTTACCCTCGTCCACAGCTCTGGAGACTGATTTGAAGAAGTCAATCAGATTCAGGAGACAAGATCGGCCCTTCACAAACCCAAACTTGAACTATTATGACCCCGAATGAATAATGTTCCTCAAAATGAGGTTCATTTGACAGGTATACATATGTCTGGAGGTATTTTACTCCTTGTTTTAAGCATCTTAACTTTATTGCTGGGTACATGTTTCTGTAGACCTGCCTGTAGAGCAAGGCAGCACATGGGAGGGGGCAGGCTTAGGGGTCAATCTAAAGCATAGGTTCATTTAAAGCTGTTTGTATTGTAAATCCATTTTGCTGAAGTATGTTTCTTAATGGACTGTGAGAGGAGTTGCAAGGAGATGTGGCGGTGCCAGGTTATTGAGGTTAGTGGATGCGGGGCTGGCTAGCAGCGGTGCAGTGGTTGAACAAGTTAGGCATTTTATGGTTTCTACTGTTGTCTTTAAGAAGTCTTGGTTGTATATGCAGAGCATTTACAGTTTTCCTTTCTTTTCCAAATGGGGAAGTACTGACTGAGCATCAGTTGGTGGCCTGAAGGAGGTGTACATGACAGGCAATGGGTGCTGCTGTGGTGGATGTTCCGGCTGCTGGAGTGGTCACAATGTGGTCAAAGATGAGGAAATGTAGTCTGCATCAGAGTTTGCTTCATTTGATAGGATTGAAAGGTGATGGATTATGTGGGGGGTGGATGTGCCAGTCACTGGGGTGGTGCACAGTGAGGTCGCAGGGAGCTCTACTTTATTGGTGCTCATTAAGGCATGTCAAAGTGGCTGCAGTTTGGGACTAGTGAGGTGGCAGGTGAGGATGCACTATGTTAGCAGCAGGTTAATGAGGGTTTGGAGCCTATTTATGAAGGGTTTGGGGTTGTCTTTAAGTGAGGAAGTGACCCAACAAAGTGACGTTGTATCAGAGTTTAGGGGCATGGTAGTTGGGTTTGATTTTCTTAGTGGACAGGCAATCAAATTTAGACACTGTTTGTATCCCCCATTTGCTGGTCTGTTGGGGTGATGGAAGGTAAGGTTTTCTGTTCTTAAATAGAAGTTGGGGCATGGTGGAAGGGTTAACATTTTTTATTGGTTTAGGTGGCAGCAGGCAGGCAATCGTAATTAGATATATTATCTGGATACACTTTTGCTGTGGTGTTGGGGACGTCTGAGGAATGGGTTTCTGTTAAGAAGAAGGGAAGATCTAAGTAAGACATTGTGTTTTTGGGGTTGGTGATGGATATAGGCCATGGTTGGATTTATCAAATGTGAAGGTAATGTGATTAAAATCTGGGAAGGATTTTGGTGGGAAAGCTTTAATTATTTGTTGGGCATTGGAATAGGGTAAAGCTGGTCAAGGAGGAGTTAGATGTGAGTAGTATAGTCACATGGGTGACAAGGGTATGCGAATTTAATTCTGGTTGGCGTTTCATTGGTTTGAAGAGTTGGGGCATGATTGATAGTGTGAAGATTAACAGACATTGGATATTGACAAGATAGCTTGTATTTTGAGGGGTGGATTTGGTAATGGAGGTTTATTGGGCTACAGTTCATGAGGTATTTTCTTTAAGGGATGCATTGAAGTCATTCAGAGGGTGGTTGTTGGTTAGCAAATGCTATGATGTCATTAAATGTTTCATGGTTTATATCAGGTAGTTGGTGTGATGGTGGGATTGCTTTTGCATTGATTGGAATGGACCTTTCATTTTGGACATTATTATGAACATTGGGCAGTAAAACAGGGCTGCAGTTAAGCATGATGATGTGCAATTATTCTTGCGTGCATGGTTTCACGTGGCATTGGTGTATTGTTTTTGGTGGTGCATTCAGCAGGTATTGACTGGGGAGTCATTGTGAATCTACTGTTGAGAGTTAGGTGAGAATTTAGCTAATTTACAGAGGCTTAGATCTGTTGGGGAGGTTAAAGGGGGCTACAGTTAGCCGGGAAGCACACAATTTTGCTTGGGTGGTTGCAGGTGGTATTGTGGACCCTTGCAGTCTTTGTGGAACATTTGCAAGGTTGCAAGGTGGGAATAATTTTGGAGTTACAGTTGGAAGGTTAACAGAGGATTGGTGATTTAAAGAGGTTATTTCAAGGTAAGGGTATTATGTGGTCTATGGTAGTTATTTTGGCTTTGGGAGAGAGCTCATCGGTTAAGTCAGCTATTTAGACAACTGGTTGATTTGCAAATTTTGTTAGGCCATTGGGTGGTTGATGACAGGGATCCAGTTTGTTCAGAGGGTATGGCATACACCAAATGACTTTGCTAGAAAACCTGGAATGAATGAGGAGGAACTGGTAGGTGAAGAAGAGGGCCAGACTTGCCCCTCTTCTGTTCCCCCTCTGGTGTTGGAGGTTCATTTCAATGAGTTTGGGAAATGCAAGTGAGTGTTTGGACACTGCTTGCCAGGTATAAGTAAGAAAGTGGAGGTGAGGATGATGCTTATTTGGTTGGATGGTTATTCCAATGAGTTGGGAAATTCAAGTGGCCAGTTGGACACTGCTTGATAAATAAAGTAAGCGAATGGAGGTAAGAATGCTGCTTACTTGGTCAGGGCGAGCGGGGTCATGCTGCCCTAAGTTAACTGTTATATAGATGTCTATGCCATGATTAATAAATGAAGATATTGGTTGGCCAATGAAGTTATGTTTATGGAATTTTAATAAAGGTCATCTAATGTCATTTGGTGTGATGTGTGTTTATTGAAGGGGACCTGGACAAATGAGGTTTGGTAACAGACCAATTTGTCCAGGGACATCTTCAGATGGGGGTTTAGATTGAAATAGTAATGGGTTTCAAGAGGGTAAGGGAAGAAGCTAGTTGGGGAGGGAGGGTTAAATAAGAAAGTATGATGAATGGGAGGAAGTGAGGTAAGTGTAAGGAGGGGCTTAATAGGTTTTGTGAGAGTGTAACTGGGTAGGGTATTACATTTTGGCATGAACTTAGCTACCCACCCTCCCCCACATTTTGGGGCATTGGGGATGGTGTGGTATATTTTTGGCAGGCAGAGAAGAGGACCAGGCTTGTCCCTTTTATGTTCCCCCTCTGGTGTTGGAGGTCCATTTCAATGAGTTTGAGAAATGCAAGTGAGTGGTTGGATGCTGCTTACCAGGTATAAGAAAGCAAAAATATGTGAGGACGCTGCTGATTTGGTTGGATAGTAATTTCAATGAGTTGGGAAATTCACTTGAGGGCTTAGACACTGCTTGATAAGTATAAGTAAGCAAGTGGAGATGAGGACGCTGCTGATTTGGTTGGATGGTTATTTCAATGAGTTGGGAAATTCAAGTAAGCTTTTGGACACTGCTTGATAAGTAAAAGTGAGTAGTGGCAAGAATGCTGCTTACTTGGTCAGGGTGAGCAAGGTCACACTGCCCTAAGTTAACTGTTATATGAATGTTTATGCTGTAATTAATAAATGCAAATATTACTTGGTCAGTGGAGTGATGTTTATGGAATTACTAATAAAAGTCATCAAATGTCATTTGGTGTGATGTGTGTTTATTGAAGGGGACCTGGACAAATAAGCAATATTATGAATAACATAAATGAGATAAAATATTAATTTTGATAACTTAACAGCTAAGAATGAATACAAGTTTAAGAAGTGTCAAATGTTAGACTAGAAGTACTAGTGTAAAACCTGCAGAAATATGTAAAAATGTGCTAAAATGTTTAGCCGATATTATGAATTAACTAAATTGGAGAATGTAATTTCATAATGGAACATGGAGTTATAAGGAATATCAGGCTTTACAAAACCAGAATCATACTTTTCTACTAAGAAAAATGCTATGCTGTTTTCCATTAATTTACTAGTAACCTCAGACCATTATTGTTTCTCTAAAGATCTTTTGAAAGAAGCTGTAGCTCAATCCATTTCTTCTGATGAAGCAATGATGTTATTATTTTTAATAAAAGAAGTAGTTTCATCAGCAATGCTAAAAATGCTTGGTCCTGACTGAAGTATGATTTTAATTCTTGCTGGAAAAAGAAGTGAGATTTAATGCTGTTCTGTTTAAGAGACTTGATCAGTGGCCAGTATTTCTTTCTTTTTTCAAGAGTCTTAGTGGCATAATCATTATCAAACCTAAATAGTGTTTTTACCAAGTTTTTGGGGAACTTTAGACCAGGCTGTTTTCAGGACTAATTCTTTATCAAGAAATGACATGAATTTGACAATAATAGATATTGGAGGTTTTGATTTATATGTAAAAGGTGGTTTACCCAATGAACAATGAGCTTTTTCTTTCCTATATAAAAGTCTTTCCTGGAGGTTGAGGAAACTGTGTATATAAATTGTAAGAAATAAAATTATGTTATCTCTTTCAGTTTTCTTTGGAAGACCAAATATCCTTATGTTAGATCTTCTTCTGTGATTTCCTAAGTCTTCTATTTTCATTTGCAGCCAGTTGTTTTGTTTCAGAATAAAGTCAATAAACATTTCATTTGCTTGAAGTCTTCCATCAATGTCACTTAAGTTTCAATGTCTTGAATCTTAAGATTTGGTTTATGAAGCATTTCTTGAAGTAAGTCAGTTTGTTTCAAGCAATTTTCTTGAAGGTTATCCACTCTGAGAGAAGAATCTGGAGATGAACATTTTGATTAACTCATCCTGAGGTAAGCTGGTATAAAGATTTTGTGAGGAAAAGTCAAGATCTCATTTAAAGCATCTTACAAAAATAGTTTTCTGAAGAGTTAGAAGGATTTTGTGAAGAAAAAATTGTAGAAGAATAGACTTTTCCTTTTTTCTTTTGAAAAATTCTGCAGAGCTCTTTACAAATGATGCTATCAAGCTGCCATCGTGGGTAGAACTCAGTTAAAACATTTTGACTGACTGAAACCTTCCTTAGATTGAGGAAGAATATGAGGCAAGATATTTGGGGACAGTTGAGAGCAAAGGAACATCCCTTTTGTGAGACTCAGCCATAACAGGTCTCATCCAACAGAAGAGCTTTACAGTTTTTTTCCCCCAATATTGTAGCATAATCACGGTCCTCCACGCACTACATTGACAGGATTGTAAAACTGGAAATTACATTTAAAACTCACGGGTATAATTCTCAGATTTTATCACATGAAATCGGAATTTCATTTTATTTATTTATTTATTTTTTTTTTTGAGAAACATAATTCAGTGTTCCCTATAAAAAGGCAACAGATGTAATTCAGTATAAACATGTAATGACACCATACTGTGTGTAACTGTTTGAAATGCTGAGACTTGTTAATGCCAGTTCTGAAGTGTTGAGACTTTCAAAACCTAAATTGTAGTCTTATGTATACTAAGTTAAAGATTAGCATTTCCTAGTATATTGCCTTGTCTCTGAGGTATGGTGGTTCTAGAGTTGCGAAATATAAATTCAGGGAGAATATGGGGGCTTACCCACAATATCAGGGGTAGAGGAGAAGCTTGTCTCCCTGCAAAAACAAAGTATAAAGGAAAAAAATTATGTTTGATATTCACTGTTCTCCTGTTTTTTTTTTCTTTGTATTTTATTTAACATTTGTTTACCAGGAAAGTCTGACTTGGAATGAAGCCAATTTTCAGTGGAGGCCCGGGGAGAAATGGTCCAGATGCGTGTCTTTGTAACATGTGAGGAAACTGGAGTACCCAGAGAAAACCCACATGAATGCATGGAGGACATGCAGGCTCCACACAGAAGGCACTCCAGCTGAGAATCAAACTGGAGAACCTCTTACTGTGAGGTGACAACACTACCACTGTACCACTGCACTGGCCATTTTCGGGCTCAGCATTACAAGTTTTGGCTGTTAATAGGGAGCATCTGCTGAGTTATATTGTGGACTGTAATGTAATGTGGTATAGAACTAGTAATTGCAATCTCTTATTTAGTATGACTAAAAGCAGTATTCATAGTCCAGCCCTTCACATTTTCGTAATGGTAATCCGCAAAGAGTGGCACTACACGATTAGGTAAATCATCTCAGGATGAGTTCAAAAATGTGGAGATATTTTGTTAAACATGCCTCCCTATTGCAAAAGCTTAACATACTTAAGGTAGAACCAATAGGGGAGACAGCTTATATGCAGATATGTGGTATTACACGTCTGCGTATCAGTAGGATTCATAGAGATGAATCTAAAAGGACCCCATTTGCACACTAAATGTGTAAATGGTAAATAGCCCTGAACTTATGCCAGTAAGCAGCAATTAACCATCAAATAGAGATTTGTGAGTGGAAAGGAAAAAAGGTATTCCTATTGCCATACATTTTAAAAGGAGGGACAATTATTGACTTTACTTAAAGAAACTAGATACACCACTAAATGGAATGATTGGGCAAATGTTTCATTTTGCTGTTTTTCCATACTTGGTGAAACTATTGAAGGGATCACTTGGAGAAATGTTTCATTTTGGTGCTTGTGTATACTTGGAAATACTACTGAAGGAATCACTGTGGAAAATGTTTAATTTTGGAGATTGTGCATACTTGGTCAAACTAATGAAGGGATCACTGGGGGAAATGCTTCATTTTGTTGCTTGTACATCATGAATCTACTGAAGGGATTGGTTGGGGAATTGTTTAATTTTGGAGATTGTGCATATTTGGTCAAACTAATGAAGGGATCACTGGAGGAAATGTTTCATTTTGGCCCTTGTGCATATTTGGTCAAACTAATGAAGGGATAACTGGAGGAAATGTTTCATTTTGGTCCTCGAACATACTTCATGAATCGACTGAAGGGACTAGTTGGGGCAATGTTTCATTTTGGTGCTTGTGCACACTTAGAGAAACTACTGAAGGGTTGCTGGTAGAAATAATGTGTGTGTTAGGGAAATGCTTGTGCATATTTGAATAAACTGCTGAAGGGGTCAGTGGAGGAAATGTTTCATTTTGATGCCAGTGAAGTGCTTGTGCATATATAGAATAACGACAGAAGGGATCGCCTGGGGAAATGTTTCATTTTGGTGCTTGTGCATACTTAGAGAAACTACTGAAGGGATTGCTGAGGGGAATGATTCATTTGTGTGTCAGGGAAGTGATTGTGCATACTTAGACAAACTACTGAAGGGATTGCTGGGGGGAATGATTAATTTGTGTGTCAGGGAACTGATTGTGCATACTTAGACAAACTACTGAAGGGATTGCTGGGGGGAATGATTCATTTGTGTGTCAGGGAAGTGATTGTGCATACTTAGACAAACTACTGAAGGGATTGTTGGGGGGAATGATTCATTTGTGTATCAGAGAAGTGATTGTGCATACTTAGACAAACTACTGAAGGGATTGCTGGGGGGAATGATTCATTTGTGTGTCAGGGAAGTGATTGTGCATACTTAGACAAACTACTGAAGGGATTGCTGGGGGGAATGATTCATTTGTGTGTCAGGGAAGTGATTGTGCATACTTAGACAAACTACTGAAGGGATTGCTGGGGGGAATGATTCATTTATGTGTCAGGGAAGTGATTGTGCATACTTAGACAAACTACTGAAGGGATTGCTGGGGGGAATGATTCATTTGTGTGTCAGGGAAGTGATTGTGCATACTTAGACAAACTACTGAAGGGATGGCTGGGGGGAATGATTCATTTGTGTGTCAGGGAAGTGATTGTGCATACTTAGACAAACTACTGAAGGGATGGCTGGGGGGAATGATTCATTTGTGTGTCAGGGAAGTGATTGTGCATACTTAGACAAACTACTGAAGGGATGGCTGGGGGGAATGATTCATTTGTGTGTCAGGGAAGTGATTGTACATACTTAGACAAACTACTGAAGGGATGGCTGGGGGCAAGTTCATGGATTACATTTCATATATTAAAGACAAAGCATCACTTTCAACAACTAATATGGGTACTGGACGGATATTGGACTATGGATTACAATAACACCTTATTAGCATACACCACTTTACAAATTGTCTTATTTTCATATTATTATAATTAAATAATTTCACATTAACATTAATGGCTTCTAGGAATCTAATCTTTGTTATGCTCATTCCTAAATATTACAGCTGCCCCTACTGCATTTGTGCAAATGGCTATGAATACTGGCTTATGTGTATCCCTATTGTAGGGTTATGCCTATTATTGTATTGGTATATTTTCAAGGACCCTAGATTTATAATGTAGTTTTTTTAAGATAGACAAACAGTATACAGATTAAAGACACATTGTTTTTTGATTCTGGGCATTGTGTTAACATTGCAGGTAAGTATGTTGTTTTCTTCTTAGATTGCTGAGCTACACACTAAAGCGGGGCACTTACTTTTAGCATGGCATCTCGCCATTGTAGAATAGTGCCACTTTATCAGTGCACAAGTGCATACATATGGTGAAGCTTTTTTAAGTGAGAGTCTACCTTCCATTGTAACGTAGAAGACTGGATTTGTGCAAGCAGCAGCAGTAAATGCAGTGGAAATTTTAGATTGTAAAAGAGCAAGTGGTAGATTTTCTAAAGAACAATAGTTTACTTGCCTATATCATCCACACTGTCATTAGGCCACCAAGAAGCACTATAAATTTGCATGCAGCCACAAAGTGTTCTATTCTTGGATAGTTACATAGAAGAGGATTGCCTTGATAATGGTTCCATGACACTACACTACACTGAAATTCTGCATTCAGAGATTCAGCTCATAGAGAAACCTAATGTTGGCCTTACAGTTCAAGACTGGGCTAATTATACACTCTTAGTTTTAAGTAACAGTTGACTAGGAACTGTGTACTACTGTATGCATCAACCTTTATAATGCAAGGTTTGGGCAGTACAGTCATCTGTGGATTTCTACAGGCTTCTTCACTGAGATATGATTTACTGGAAACATGACTATTATAACAGGTAGCCATATGTCTGCCACTCATACCCATTGGGCTTCTGGATACATTACTTTAACAGACACAGTATATGATGATACTCACATATTTTTGCAGTGACAGAAACAGTGGACAGCATGGGTGCAACTCCCAGCCCCTTGCATGGCAGATGCAACATAACGCTACCTGATTATAAGGGGACAAGCAGAGGCAACACCTAAACTGCCTGTGCAGTAATATGTTGTGGTTCTTCCAATAATACCGTTCTAGTAGGACTGTACTAGTACTACAGGAATTAGTAATTAGAATATCTATCACATAAATTGGCAGAGTTATATTGTAGTGGCCACTCAGAGAAGAAAATTTTAAAGAAAAAACATATATGCATTCATAAATACAAAAAAAGTCACTTTGTGATGTAATTGTCAAGATGTCAGGGAAGAATAGCTACAACCCACACCACACCACAAATTTAAGAGCTCTACAAGCTCATGACATAGTGTGACAGCCATGTTCCAGGGCACATCTTAATGCAATGAATTGCTGTTTACACACATAGAAACACACACACACACACACACACACACACACACACACACACATACACATCTTTGAAATGGTAGTGTCTGTCTATTATTATGTACTTATGTATGACATGCTGTACATGTTTGATAGTGTCTGTGGTATGCTGACTTTAACACATAGGTTGACATACATTAACTGTGCAGTTCCTTTTTCCACAGTACAGACATGTTGAAAACATTGAGATGTTTAGTGAGAGAAGAGCTGAAGCACAACTATGGTAAGTATATAACTGCCATTGTCATACAATGTAGGTGTAGCATGACACATACTACACCTACATACAATGTAGGTGTAGTATGTGTCATGCCTAACAATACATGATGTGTGTCAGATTGTTAAAAGGTGTATACTGTTGACTGACAGTTTACTACAGATAGTAAAGGCTGTAGCTGCTAATTAGCTTCAGCACATATTCCCAGGTTTGGTTCTCATAATTTCCACTTGTGTATTGAACCATTGAGTAACTAACTTAAAGAGACAGTACTACCAGGAGACTAATGGAGATGGGTATATGCAACTCATATGGTTACCCGATTAACACTTACATTAAGTAAAATAAATAACATTTAATGCACTTGGTTGCACCTTTGTTTATACTGCTTGGGTTGTATTACAATGCATAAGGCATCATTCTGTTAAGAGTATGCGTATCTTTTGTAGTGTACATTACATTCTTTATTGCACCAACCTCATTGCACTGTCTCGTACAATGTATAGTTTATTGTATTGCCCTTACTTAAGAAGAAGGCTCTAAAATAGGCATGTGCACATATCTGTCTATAGGTCACAATTGCCACATGCGGTAAATCAAATTAAATGATGGAAATGTGTGCCCTATTTGTGGAGAGTGTCCTATGAACAAGCAGTTTCATTTTATGGGAGGACATATGCAGTGCTATATGTAATGTACAGACAATCATTATTAAAACTGTATCTCAGTGATTGTCATCATTATGATTGTAAATGTGATAGTCAGTTCCTTGTCTGACAATATACATGCACATGTATGTGTCTACATACTCCTCATTTGCCATGTTGTTAAATCCTGCAACCCAGCATGTCTTATTTGAATGCATGCCAATGTCAATTAGGAATTTTTTCTGTCTGTGTGCATATTTGTGTATGTGTGTGTGTGTGTGTGTCTGTCTTTGTCTGTCTCTGTTTATGTTTGTGCCAATCATATCTCTACCAGCTACTTGTGGAAGTATTTTTATTTGAATCCTACTGTACAGGATCTGATTGACTGCAATATCTGTATTCCTCTCCATATAAATAACTGAAAACAATATGCATACTGTTGTACTGCAAACTGCATGGCTCAGGCTTTCTAAGTGCATACATTACCAGGTATGGTCATGATTCTTTTCACTGCAGAAGTACATCTTGACTTACAACACAGCGCTCTTGTATCTTTGTGTCTGCTGAGTTCTTCTTGTGCAAGGAAATTAATACTTATCATTTTCAGAGTTTACTTTTTGCTTTGGTCACCTTGCTCAGTACTGTGTGTGGTAATTTTGCTATGTGTCATATTCTGTAACTGTTTCTGGACCTCTTGCTCAATTATTGGCAGTCATTGTAATGTTTGCTATCTTGTATGTCTTTTTTATGTGTTTCATGTAATTTGCCTTAGAGTTATGTGAGTACAAACAGAGGTTACACAAGGGGGGTGAGTGACAGTGGCATACTGCACCAATGCTTGATAGTATCTTTATGTTTGATTGTCTTTACTTAGCATTCTTATATCATTTGTCTACATCTATGTTCCCTTTTCAAATAGCAACTGATAAAACTGCATGAAAAACGTACAATGCTGTGCTTATAACATTCAAAGTCTGACATGGCAAGATACTACTGCATTATGTTGTGCTTTTTTATCTTTTTCGATAATTATTGTTTTTGTTGTAGTTCTGTTTGTTTGTCTTTAAAATCACCTTGTACTTGTTTTGTTTATAATTTTTTTTGTCTTCCTTTCTTGACAAATGTACACACAATTACCCAACGAGTGAACCAGCTGCCAACGGACACAGAACCAAGTAAAATAGCACAGCAGATATCAACAGCAGGATGCACAGCAGTCATAAAAATGTATTCAGCAAGGCAGAGGTCTAAACGTTTTAATATAACATTTAAAATCGGTAAGCCCTTTCACCAAACTATGGCTTCATCAGACCATCATAACAACAAAATACCAAAGCCAGCATCATTAAATAATAAAGCATCAGTTAAAATCATTTTAAACTCACCAATAATATTCCCTGTCCACAACAATCTACAATCAAGAAGCAAATACGTACAAGTGACGTCAGCAAGTCTTAAAGTAGACAGATCTAAATATACACAATAGTACATAATATAGTATAAAACATAAAACTAAAAACTTATTCAAATCAGGGTCCATAAATCAACTGCCAAAAAGATCTTACCTTGGTAAACCTCTCCTATCTAGTATAGGCTTAATAGACACAGCATTATTCAAACCGGATCCTTTATCTGCTCTCAGTTTAAGGATTCATCTAAGCTCCGCCTCACTAGTTTTATTCTCAATATTACTTAATCTAAACCCTGTATTCATAACCTCCACAGCCCTGAACCTAAACTGATGCACCCGATCACTACTCATTACGTACCTAGCAAGGGCATTAGTGGTATTACCAGTGTGCATACTATATGTATGTTCCCTCATACGTTCTTTAAATGTACGATCCATCTTCCTAACATAAAAAATTTGCAGCAGCCACACTGCTCTAATTATACCAAATGTCTCATTGTACATGTTGTCCTTGACTTAAACTCAAACCTTTTGTCATTATCAGGGTGTACAAACACACTATCACTTTCTATCAAAGAGTAAAAATTGCACATACCACAAGGATGAGTCTCAGTTCCACCCTCACGTCCCCTCATCTCTTTATCCGAGGTAATACAACATCATCTTTAATGATCAACAATTCCTAAACCCAAACCTAGGGACCTTTCCTATGACCCTGCTAATCTTATCATCGGTCAAAAATAATGACAAATGGGTCTGGAAAACCTTTTTAATGGCATCAACATTACTCATATATGTCATTGAGACCTGAACAAACTCTTTAGTAAAACCCCTGGTCCTTCCAACAATTCTCCCCTCTGTACCTGTATCCTTACCTGATGAAAAATAAGGTAGAGCTCGTCCCTTCCTCATTAAATCAACATCGGACAAGACGGGGTCCACCTCACTCCCTTTATAACCTCTCTGCACCAAACACTGGCTAAGAGTCTCACGCCCCTTCCTATATCCTATATCATCACTATATAGTCAGGAGACCCTCATACCCTCTCCTTTCACAATATTATTGAACACCTTACGAGTGCATGCTTATTCTATGAAGTAAAGAATTCCTGTAACAGACCTTCCTAAATAGTCCAGTGGTAAGTGTGGAATCTACCTCTTTGTTAATACATCAAGAAACTCCATCGAGGTAGTAGAGCATTTGAAAGTGAATCTTAAAAAATCATTTGACCTATGGAGTCTACTAACAAACTCTTCAAGACCCTCATATGTCCCACCCCACAACAAAAAAATATTATCGACAAATTGACGATAAAAAAGTGTATGTTGCAAAGACAAGTCCATGCCAAATACCTCTTCCAGCTCCCACTTGTCCATAACAGCACTGGCATAACTATTGGCGCCGCAAGTACCCATTGCTACACCATGTTTTTGCCTATAATACTGACTGTCAAATACAAATATATTATTACTAAACACCACATTCATAAAGTCACAAATCAAACCTATAAGTTTATGCTCATACCTACGCTGGCCCCTCAAATATCTATGTAAATACTCTATCCCTTGTGTATTGGGAATAGTTGTAAACAGGGACACCACATTTAAAGTGTCCAACATAAATTCACTGGACCTTTCAAAACCCTCCATAAATCTAAACAAGTCCTGTAGAAAATGTTTTGTATCTCTCAGTATAGCTATGAATTTGTCCAGCATGGGTCTAACATGTCTCTCAACAAAAACAGAGTTGGGATCGGTGACCCACCCCTTACCAGCCACAATCAGTCTAAATGGGGGGACTCTGGAATCCTTGTGTACCTTGGGCAGACCTTGAAATAATGGTATAACTGGGGACTCAGCTGTAAGATATTGTGCTAACTCCATACTAATAGTACAAATAGAACAAAGACCATAATGGAGTTCCGAGAGTGAGAGACTTCTCAGATTGCCTGGTTATATAAAAGTTCTGCAATTTTATCATCATATGAAGGCTACAAAATCTATACATTTTCTTTCTCAATCAAATTAACATTAAATTACAATTATCAAAATGGCAATAACAATAATAAATGTTCACTATATTTATCCCCTCTATGGATTTAACAATGCTTTCACTAAACATTAATGTTTAAACAACCCTAGGAAAAGATTTAATTTATTATAATTTCTAAACATAAATAAAGCACAACTCATATTTCTTCAAGAGATGCTGGTTAAATGTGAAGTTAAAAAATTGAAACCTTTTATTTATGAAATACTATTACAATCCATTTATAAAAGTAGAAGAAGAGGTGTTATGATATTATGGAAAAAAAACTAATTATACTTCAAATACTTTACAAATATGAAGATAGTGATGGTTTAATGACTGTACTAATAATAGATTATAATAATAGTCTCTGGATATTGATTTATCTCTGCTGGTTTTCTGGAATGGGTCTAACCCAGCCAACATACATTTAGATATCATATTAAATAATGCCAAAGGCAACATAATATTAGGCAAAGACTTCAACTGTAAATTAAATAATACAGAAACCACTGCAACAAGGAAACTATGGCTATCATCATCAGCAGCAAAAGCTCTTAAAATTGGATAGAATGATTAAATTTAAAAGCTACATTCCCATTTAAATTAATCAACTCTCTAAATTTTACTCCTTATATGGAATACAAACTAGAATACATAAAATAATAATTTTTATTTATTTATTTATTTTTATTTATTTTACATTTGTTTACTGGGTGATCCGACTGGAACAGTGGCCCTTTTCAGTGGAGGCCCGGGGAGAAAAGCTCAAGCCTACGTTTACATACGAAATCATAACATCAAGTAATAGGAATTATAGACAAAAAAAAATGAGTGTTAACACATTTACAGGATATAAATGTAAAAACAAAAATATATACATAGTATCAAATAGAACAAGACTTTTAACACTTGAATATAGACAAATATATGGTTGAACTTATATATGTGGAGGAACATAATATTAGTTAGGAAATTATGTAGGAAGAATCACTTAAGCAAAGTAGTGCATAGTTAGTAATGCTTCCGTGGTGAGAGTTGCAGCTAGGAATGTAACTACTTATAGAGAAGTGGTGTTATCAGAAAGGATATGTTAACAGAGTTAGTACATATAGCCAAATTGTAAAAGTAATGCTAAGTTAAAAATTAACCAGGAGTGTTACGTGTGCAAAGCCAGGATTCAAATAAGTGTGTTTTGAGACATGTTTTGAAATGATTAAGATTGCTTATGGATCTAATGCTATGTGAAAGGGTATTCCAATTTTTAGCAACAAAGTTAAAGAGAGCTGCCTGCTGTATTGGATACTTACAATGCTATAAAAACACGACTACAAATACTATAAAAACAATACAATAACCAATAACAAATTGGTTACTTGGAGTAAGTCTTTGTTAGATGATCAAAGACTACAAATGTCAGAGTATGGTTGTAGAAGCTTTTTAGGGAAGGTACGTTGTCAGGATTGTGCATTATTTTGTGAGACCTTATTAACTGGTTATAGTTCATAGCATGAAGTATTTCCAACCAAGAAAGATTTTTTAGGCATTGACAGTGATGGGTTGAATGTGTGGAATTTGTTGCAAATTTGGCAATCTTATTATAACAGGATTCTAATTTATTTAGTTCTGACTTTTTGAGGTTGGCAAGTATGGGGGATGCATATAAGAGTGAGGAGAGAAGGTGGGATCTAGCTATGGCCATTCTTGCAGCGTCTGTTAAGAATCTTTTATTCTATATATTGTTCCCATTTTCTTGTGAACCTTTTTGATTGTGTTAGAAATGTGTATGTCAAATTTTAGTCTGTTGTCAATTATGACGCCTAATAGTTTTGTCTGGGAATCTGGGAAAATCCTAGTATTATTACTGGCAGTGATATAAACGTTAGCTGGAAGGTTAGTAGGTTTAGATGAGTGGAAGATCATAAGTGTAGTTTTATTAGGGTTGAGAATGAGTTGTGAGCTTGCTAGCCACATGTAAATATCAGAGAAAGCTTTTTGTGTGACTGTAAGAAGTTGGGTTATTGTGAATCCTGCAATTATGGGGGTTGAATCATCTGCATATTGTATGACAGATGATTGACAGGAGGCAGTATTAAGATCATTTATGAATATGCTGAAGAGGAGGGGCCCTAGGATTGAACCCTGAGGGACACCAGTGTAACAGGAAGGCATGGGGATAGAGTTTGCTTCCATGTTACAGCTTACTGGTGGCTAGATAGATAACTTTGAAACCAGTTAATATTATCAGGGTTGATATTAAGATTATTCAGAGTGGACAATAACTTAGGATGTGAAACTGTATTGAATGCTTTAGACATGTCCACAATGACTGAAGATGCTATTTTGCCATCATCTCTGAATTTATTTATAGTATTAGTGAAACTTAGAAGAGCTGTAGTAGTGCTTTGATATGGTTGGAATCCATGTTGTGATGATGAGAGGAGATTATTGTTTAGAAGGTGTTTAAGAAGTTAAAAGCGGATACATCTTTCCAGCATTTTAGAAAGTGTTGAACGTATAGCAATGGGATGGTAGGTTGTTAGTTCTGTTGAATTGCCTCCTTTGTGTAATGGTGTAATATATGCAATTTTATAAATAGCTGGGACATAGTGTTCTGTTATAGAGTGGTTTATAAGTATTGACACCGGGAAGACAATAGCATCTACTGTTAATTTTAGATATTCTGCTGGCAAGTTATCTGCTGCCAGTGAAGTGGGTTTCAACTTCTTTAATAGTTTTGCAATAGTTTGTTTTGGGAATGTCTGAAAGGAGGATGCATCTACAAAATTGCTTGGATTGTTGGGTATTGGCATTGTGAGAGACTTGCTATTCTTAGTCAGTGCTAAAACACTTTCAGTGAAGAATATGCTAAATTGTTCAGCAGTATTGTTTGTGTTATCAGGTAAGATGGAGGAGGGGGGTTTGTGATTTGGCCAGGATGAAGTACGCTATTGATTGTGTTCCAGAATTTTTATGAATTCATTCTGTATTTCCATGGTAAATTAGAATAGTAGTGTTGTTTGTCTGTTTTAATTTGGTGTTTGGCACTGTTTCTAAGTTGCTGATAAATTCAACGGTTTTGGAGGGATTTATTTTTAGCCCAAGTTTGCCATGCTTTGTCCCTTTGTGTTAGGAGGGTACGAGTCTCATGGGTTAACCATGGTGTGTAGTTGGCTTTGATACGAACTGTTCTTGGAGGTGCAAGTCTGTTTAGAATAGTAAGGAAAGTGTCATTGAAGTGCTCCACAGCATCTAAGGGCAGTTGCTTAAGAGGAGTCCAGTCTATTTTTTTCAAGAATATTAAGTAGAATCTGTAAGTTAAAATTTTTCTTATTACGAACTTGGTGGAAGTTGATTAGTTTAGTGGGGTTACTGTGATTTCTCAGTAAGTAGGTTCAAAAGTGGTCACTTAAGTGACCTGGGAGACACCCTGCTGTTTGGTAATACTGGGGATTATTAGTTAAGAACCCATCCAAAATAGATTGTTTATCTGTTTTCTTATCAATTCTAGTTGGGTGAGAAATCATTTGTGTGAAACCATGGAGGTTTAGGTAGTTATGAGGATTGTCAGAGTTGCATGTCATCCATTCTGTGCTAAGGTCTCCTGCAATAATGGTTTCCTGTGATATGGCTTTTGTGACATTTTGGAGAATGATTTTGACTGTACTAGAATTGTTTCCTGGAAGGATGTAGATGGCTATTTTATATATATAATATATGTTTGTTCTGTTTTAGCTGTAATCAGGTTATGAGTAGCTCTGCATTATTGTTAGTAATACTTATATTTACAGGTTGTAAGTTCAGCATGTTCTTAAAGAGAATTGCTACACCACCTCCCTTTTTTCTATTCTATCAGCTCTTAGAATATTGTAACCAGTCTCACAAGATATAACAACTAAATAAGAGGAACTTAATAAAATACAATGTCCAATTTTGGACCATAATTCTCTTATTTTAAAACTTCAAGCCACACACAAGAAACTCCCATACATCACCAAAATATCAGCCTATATAATTAAGTTAAAGGACTACAAATCTTGGATACTCCCTGAAATTGAATTTTTCTTGAAAATAAACTATATAGAAGAAGCAAATATAATTATGGTTAGGACTCATTCAAGGCATCTCTCTCTCTCTGTCTCTGTCTCGCCATATATGTATGCACACACACACACACACACACACAGATATATATATATATATATATATATATATATATATATATATATATATATATATATATATATATACAGTAGGTGATTATCTTGGTATCAATGCAATTAGGGTTTATATTAGTTCAACGAAATGGTATTCGTGTGAACACCTATTCATCAACCTGTAATCAGTGAAAATAGTTTCAGCAATTCATTGAATTCACTAAGGGCAATGAAATAGTTGCCGGAAGCATAATGGACAACTTCAGAACTCTGCCCGTTTCTCCAATGTAGTGCAATCTCAGAGTTGGTATATATAGTTGGGGATGTGTGAAGCCCCCCACTTGGATGGTTTGAGTATACTACAAGTTGGTCAGTTGTTCTTCAGGCAACTATTTTGTTGCCCTTAATAAATTCAGCAAATTGCTGACATGATTTTATCTGATTAGGGGTGAATTAACAGGTGTTCGCCAGAATAACATTTCAGGGAACTATTATAGACCTGTGAAATCAAATGAATAGGAATCTCAATGGATAAATATACAAAATGAACTGCAAAAAGTTAGCTCTAACTATAATAATAATGATAATACTACAACTGATAAAATACTAAGCTTAAGCAAGAAAAATACTCTGAAATATTAACACATAAAACAGCTATAGCCATAGAAAAATTAAAAATGACCTCACTTGCTATGACTCCTAAATATATACATAGCTTATCTTGAAGAGTTAAAATACACTCTAGAAATGATAAATTCACTGAAATAAAGAACACAAAGAATAATAAAATATACACACATATTGGAAACACATTAGACCATATTTTTCATATTTAAATTACAAATCAATGCATTCAGATTCAAATGTAGAATTAAACCTAGATAATTTATTTTTAGAAAGAATCATCCCTGAAACTAAAAAGAACTTGACTAAAACCAATTATCTGCAAAGAAAATCAAACAGCTTAAAACTATTAAAGATTCCAGGCATGGATGCAATTATACCAGAAATATATAAATTATTTTCCTCACCCATTATTAAACTGTCTCACAAAACCCTCATAGAAATTCAAAATAAAGAAGTTATTCTTCCTTCTAAGATTCTAAGAAATACTTTATAATTACTCCAATACTGAAACAAAAATAAAGGTCCTTAATTGTGCTCTTTCTATACACTCATTTTTCTCTTAAATAATGATTGTAAAATTATTATGTCAATCTTAAATGATGAAACGAATCTTGAATGCAATTAATAAATGCAGATCAAACTGGCTTTATACATAAAATTAAGTCATGACTATATTATAAGAGTTTTAACACTTTTAGATTTATTAATAAAAGAGATAAATAAGCTTTAATTGTAAGTATAGGTATTGAAAAGACTTTCAATACATTAATTTGGAGTTACTTTTTTTATCCTCTCTTTATTCTTTACCCCCCTCGGCTAATGTCTAATTAGAACACTTCACCTAACTTAAGTAACTTTGCTAAGCCAACCAATCATAGTCCTGTACCCACTTAGGACTGTTAATCTACTAATCGTCCCATCTCTCCAGGAGTTAGGGAAAACTACACCAATGGTATAATTTCCATAAGCAACTAAAACCAGGTGAAGACATATAGTAAATCAACTTGTTATCCTTCTCAACTATAGCAAGCATCATCTGCTCTCTTGAAGCATTATTCTACGTCTCTCTGCTTTTACTCTGATAGTAAATCTATCACAGGAATCCTAAACTTAGGAATATCTTCTAAAATGTAATATTATATTGTAGAGAGTGAATGTATCCTATCTGTTAGTTAACATGTATGTCAAAGTCTCTTCTATGGAAACTGTATGTCAAAAGTCTGTCCTTAAAACTATATTTTGTAAAAAATTGTTCTCGCTTTTCTCCCCGGGACTCCACTGAAAATGGACTTGTAATCCAGCTTCCTGGTCAATAAATGTAAAATAAATAAATAAATAAAATAAATAAATAAATACTTATTTAAAGCATTAAAGATATTTATATATCTGCAGTGGATATAAAAAATTTACACACCCATTAAAATGCAAGGTTTTTATGATATAAAAAATGAGACCACAATAAATCACTTTTCCCATCTTTAATGTAACCTATAACCTGTACAATTTAATTGAAAAACAAACAAATCTGTTAGAGGAGAAAATATAAAAAATAGAAAACATACAATAAGCTGATTGTATAAGTGTGCACACCCTTAAACCAATACTTTGTTGTTGAAGCACCTTTTGATTTAATTACAGCATTCAGTCTTCTTAGGTAGGAGTCTATTAGCATGGCACATCTTGACTTGGCAATATTTGTCCACTCTTCCTTGCAAAAGCACTCCAAATCTGTCAGATTGCGAGGGCATCTCTTTCTTGTGCACAGCCCTATTCAGGTCACCCACAGATTTTCTTTTGGATTTATGTCTGGGCTCTGGCTGGGCCATTGCAAAACTTTAATTTTCTTCTGGTGAAGACATTCTTTTGTTGATTTGGATGTATGCTTAGGGTCATTGTCTTGTTGAAAGTTAAAATTCCTCTTCATCTTCAGCTTTCTAGCAGGCGCCTGAAGGTTTTGGGCCAAAGGTGACTGGCATTTGGAAGTGTTCATAATTCCCTCCACCTTGAATAAAGCCCCAGTTCCATCTGAAGAAAAGCAACCCCAAAGCATGATACTGCCACCACCATGCTCCAGCATGGGGATGGTGTTCTTTTGGTGATGCAAAGTGTTATTTTTGCGCCAAACGTACCTTTTGGAATTGTGGCCAGAAAGTTCAACCTTGGTCTCATCACACCATAGCACATTTTCCCACATGCTTTTGGGAGACTTGATGTATTGTTTTGCAAATTTTAGCTGGGCCTGGATGTTTTTCTGTGTAAGAAAAGGCTTCCGTCTTGCAACCCTATCCCATAGCCCAGACATATGGAGAATACGGGAGATTATTGTCATATGTAGTATACAACCAGTACTTGCCAGAAATTCCTGAAGCACCTTCAGTGTTGCTGCAGGGATCCTGGCAGCCTCCCTGCCAGTTTTTGTCTTGTCATTTCATCAATTTGGGAAGTATGTCCAGTTCTATGCAACGACACTGTTGTCCCATATTTTCTGCACGTTTTGCTGACTGTCTTCACTGTGTTCCATAGTATATCCAAGGGTGTGGAAATTTTTTTGTACCCTTCTCCTGACTGATACCTTTCAACAATAAGATCCCTTTCATGCTTTGCAAGCTGTCTGCGAACCATGGCCTTTGCTGTAGCAGGCAACTAAGTACATGTCAGGAAAATCGTACTAGGACAGCTGAACTTTATTTGGGGTTAATCAGATTCTCTTTACTTGATGGCAGGTGTGTACCCAAGAAGACTGAATGCTGTAATAAAATCAAAAGGTGCTTCAACAAAGTATTAGTTTAAGTGTATGCACACACAACAAAGTATTAGTTTAAGGGTGTGCACACTTATGCAACCAGCATATTGTACATTTTTTTTTTTTTTATATTTTTCCCTTAACAGATTTGTTTGTTTTTTCATAGCATTGTACAGGATATAAGACACATTAAAGATGGGAAAAGTTTTGAAATGATTTATTGTGGTTTCATTTTTATATATATATATATACAATTTATATTATATTTATATTCTTTTTGGAAAATATTACAGTAATAATAAAGCCTATGTTAAATCAGGCACATTCACATCTGAACTAATTACTTTAACCAGAGAAATTAAACAAGGTTGCTCATTATGCCCTACACTCTTTTCTGTAGCCATTGAACTACTAGCTATTTCTATTAGAAATAGTTACACAGAAGGCATAGAAACATCAAATAAATATAATTCTAAATTAATGCTTTTTTCAAATGACATACTACTAACTCTTCCAAATAAACAATCAATATTAAAAGACGTTGATCCAAGGAAAAGAATGAAAGGCACACCACGACAATCGAAGCAAACCTCCAAAATATGAATAAAACTTTTTGAATTTTGGAGGTTTGCTTCGATTGTCGTGGTGTGCCTTTCATTCTTTTCCTTGGATATTCATTTTTGTGTGAAGGCACTTCACCCCTACAGAGTATTCCTTTTTTGAATTAAAAGATGTTGAACTTACCATTAATAAATTCTAATTCTGCTCAGAATTAAAATGTAATGATACAAATCACAACACATGTTCTTAAAGAAAGAAAGAAAGAAAGAAAAACATAAATATATAATATTAATATAAGTTCATGGTAATAGAAATAATACAACCTAAGGAACATGGGGTGATTTTAGGAATAAGGAAAAAACATCTGAATTAAAATGGATTATTAGAATGAGAGCCAACAGAGGTAGAGGTTTGAATGATAAAGTTTCCATAAAGCCCATCCTTAATGCTAGACATATATATAAGTAGGTTGACCATAAGAGTTCAAATATTTCATTCCTGTCACATGCTGAGTTGACAAGGTTTACATATATTTGATATATTCACATTTTTGTATATATATATATATATATATGGGTCTACTTCATATGATCGAAATGTCATTTGACTTAAATTTATTTGACCAAGACCATATAACTTAAAGTTCATAACACTAAAATTCACGTGACTGAAACTCATCACACTGACACCTTACAATGCTAAATTTCAACATAGTAGTGTCAGTGTATATAAGGTAAGTAAAAGCTATATGCCCTTTTCCCCACTGTAGTGGGATCCTGGAGTTAGTATATATAGTTGGGGGGGGTGTGGGTGGCATAGTCCCCCACCTATTTTAAATATTTTGAACCAAAGACATGGATACTCAAGTCCAATAAATTACTCTTTTCAGAACAGAATATATACCCAAACTACGTGGGGGTCTATGCCCCCATACCCCCCACTGTGGGGGTCTGTGCCCCCTACACCCCCCTAACTATATATACTAACTCCAGGATCGCACTACAGTGAGAAAACAGAACAACGGGCCATCTTCAGGTAAATGATTTCAGGTGAGAAAACAGAACAATGGGCCATCTTCATATAAAGGAATGTACAGCAACTGTGGATCTTGACAGTCTGACAAACATCAAATTTTTATTGCACATTTACTTATTTATTTATTTATTGATATTGCACAACTTGTAAACAAAGGGATTGTGTCTAAATCTAGGGATGTCAATGTCCTCCTTTACTCAGCCCTTATTAGGCCAGTCATTGAATATAATGCACCCTTTGACATGTATCTGTCCAGACACATGCAACAAAAGGAATACCCACAGAGATACCTTGTTACAAGGCTTAAACAGCATGTCCTATATGATCCATCTCAAAGCCCTGTCACTATACTCAGCATTCTACAGACTGCTAAGAGGTGACTTGTGTCTGGCATACAAGACATCCTCTGACTCAATACTGATGGGTTTACTGCAAACAACAAAGCAAACCTCTGTAACATCAATAGAATGGTTTGGAGGGGCAAGTTATTGCACAGATGTTACCACTACTCTGGAACAGATTCTTCTTCCACATAAAATAAAGTTTACCCCTGTCCATACTCAAGTACAACTTGGGTCTAGGGATGGGAAACAGAAAATTTCCTCCAGGATTGTCGCTGAGCTACTAATAAGTTCATAGGTGAGTACTAGGCTAATGGCCCTGGAGCCTTTACAAGCCTAACCCACAGAAGTGCCCTGCCATTGTTCCGCCCGATGTTAGTTCCCAGTGCCTCTATCAAGTAAAGCCACTGGAGTGATCCCCAGGGTGAACTTTCTATTTCCCATCCACTCATCAAGATTTCTCTTGAAGAGGGACAGCGAGGTGCTCTGCTTGACATATATGGGAAGTCTATTCCAGAGCATGGGCAGTCTTTGGGTGACGAACCTGTCCCTCCAGCATTCTCTGTTGATTGTGGTAATGAGGTTGAGGTCTCTGGAATGTGTGGTGTGGAGGGACTGGGATTTCTTTAGATGTAGCATTTCTAACAGAGCTAGGTCAGACATGGCTTTGGAAGTCAAGCAGAAATCGCCTCTAAGTAGGCAATATGAGGCAGAGAATAGCTGGAGTCTTTTGAATCTGTCCATGTAGGGCAAGTGTTTTATGCCTAGGATCCTGTTCATGAGGTACTTCTGCAGCCTCTCCAGCTGTTGCAGGTGTCTAGTGAGGTACATGCCAAATCGGGCATTGTACTCTGGCCTAATGAGGGAAGAGTAGAGAGAGACAATGACCTCTTTTTTCCTGGATGCAAAACCCTTGGTAATGAGATGTGCCACACAGAAGGACTTTCTGACCACAGTGGCAATGTGGTGGTCAAAGGAGAGTCAGGAGGAGAAGGAAACCACACTCACTACAATTCCAGTCTCACATAGACCTACCAGGACAACAAACCAAACACATAAACACACAAAAACATACTCGGAGGCTCTAAATAAAAATCTGCCTAAGCAGCAGAGACCTCCAAAGCAGACACCCAAGCAACCGCTACCCCAAAACAAAACACGTGCAACACATAGCTCACAAAGCCAGTGTGCCGAACAGTCACAGCCCTTAAGGCTAAACAACACACCTGATACACTTGTAATAGGTGACTCTATTGTCAGGCACACTGACGTCCCGCTCACCAGGCTGAACAAGGAGAAGGTCACGGTGAGCTGCCTGTCGGGCGATAGGATCCGCCACATAACACAAGCACTCAGGTCACTCCAAGGCAAGTACAAATATGACTCAGTCATTGTCCATGCTGGTGTGAATGACCTGAGACGCACCTCCCTGGACTACATGAAAAGAGACATAGAGGAGCTCTCTGAGCATGTAGCCCAGGCCGGTATGACCCTGACCTTGAGTAGCATCTTACCCTCACCAAGAATGATGCCACAATATGAAGACAAGATGATCAATTTCAACAATTGGCTTAAGTGTTGGTGTCATTCAAAGGGGATCCAATGCCTGTCAGCCTGGGATGACATGCTCGACAAGCCACGATGCTTCGCTAGGGACAGCTTGCACCTGTCACCCCTGGGCTTTCGGATATTGGCAAAGGCTCTTGCTACCCTCATAGTGCCTTTTTTAGGCAAGGCTCAAAAGACAAACCCACCTCCATAGGTATCACAAGGGATAAGAAACTAAGAGTAATGCTACTCAACGCCAGAAGTCTAAACCTCAAGATGCACGCACTCGAAACTCTCCTTAGCATGAAGAACATTGATATCTGTGCAGTAACAGAAACCTGGTTCAAGGCTCCCGAGAGCACCCCAGCACTACCAGGTTATACCTCATACCATGCTTTTCTCCCCAAACCTTGGACCGAACCACAAAAGGAGGGGGGAGTATCAATATTCGTCAAAGATACCCACACCTCCAGGTTGGTGGCACAGCACGAAGCATCAGAGACTATCCATGTGCAACTAACTGTGGGTAAAACTGCCTTCCAGTATATAGCCTGCTACAGACCACCCTCCCAAACACAGGAACCCCACTCGGCCTTCCTGAGAATACTGGAAAATATGAAGGTCTCTCCAAACACCATTATATTGGGCGACTTCAACTACCCAAACATAGACTGGGAGCATTACTCTAGCTCCAACACCCTAGCCCAAAGGTTCCTAGAATTTATAAACTCAAATGCTATGGAACAACTTGTTACCACTCCCACAAGAGGGGAAAACATACTGGACCTGATCATCATCAACATGGGGACACTATGCTCCAGACCAGAAGTGTATCCCTCACTGGTAAGATCAGACCATAAACTAATCTCACTGGATATTCACATCCCGACCCCACCCCCTGCCCAGAAAACCACAGTGAAAAACTTCTCTAAAGCAAATTTCACATGCCTCAAAACCGAGGCGAAATCCTTCAAAGCCCCCGGGCCTATGGAAAATATGGCCCAGACCGCAGAATCCTTTATAAACGCATTCTATGAACACCTTCAGGAATGCATGGATCATGCAATCCCAAATAAAACCAAGACCCAGTCCTCCAAAGGCAGATGTCCTGTCTGGTGGGCCCCAGCCATAAACAAACTATACAATAGAAGGAGGAAGCTACTACATGATAGAGCAAAATCCCAAAAAGGGAAGGCATCTCTGATCAGTATTAGCAAAAAACTACGGGCACTCATAAAATCGTCTAAGGCCAGCTTCGAGAGAAAAATTGCACAGGACACTAAGGATAATCACAAGGCTTTCTTTAGTTATGTTAGGAACCTGGGTGGGAATTCCCAGATATGCTCAGAATTAGTCCAAAATGACAAAAAATACACCGAGCCCACAGACATTGCCAACGTCCTAGCTGACAGGTTCAGTGCAAACTTCTCCCCCGCCTCCCCACCAAAAGGGCAAATATCTATCCCAACAGAGTGCTGCCCCCCTGACATCTCAGATGCTCAGGTAAGAGCTGCCCTCTCCAAACCAAAAAACACAGCATCAGTGGGACCACATGGTGTCCCGGGCTGCGTCCTACATGAACTCCAAGAAGAGCTAAACACAAACATAAAACTACTGTTCAGTCTTAGCCTTACTACAGGATATGTACCCAAAGAGTGGCATACAGCAACAGTGGTCCCTCTCCACAAAGGTGGTGCCTCAACGGATCCTGGAAACTATCGCCCCATAAGCCTGACTAGCTTGGTCTGCAAAGCTATGGAAAGGATCATCATGGACCTCATAAATAAAGATATTGGGGACCTACAGACACTGGATCCTACCCAGTTTGGCTTTGTTAAGGGCAGATCCTGCCTCTTAAACCTGGTCAATTTCCTTGAAACAGTCACCAAGGCCATTGACGATGGGAAGGTGGTCCACACAGCCTACCTGGACCTCGCAAAAGCCTTCGATACAATACCCCACTCGGGCATTATAGATAAGCTCACCAGCTTAAATATAAACCCCTATGTCACTAGATGGGTTGCAAACTGGCTCAAGGACAGAACCCACATGGTTAGAATTGCTGGAGCCATGTCAGACTCCAAACCAGTTACAAGTGGCGTCCCACAAGGCTCAGTCCTGGGACCTCTCTTGTTCGGTATATATTTCTTGGCGGTACAGGCCAACACGGATGGACTGTGGCTGACCAAGTTCGCAGATGACTGCAAACTGGGCACCATAATCAACTCTCCAGCCGACACAAGCATCCTCCAAAAGGGCCTCATAGAAACAGACAACTGGTGCCAAAGCCATGGCCTCAAGCTAAACGCCAAAAAGTGTATAGTCATCCCCTTTGGCAAAATCAAAGTGCCCACAAATTACCACATAGGTGGTAATCCATTAAGTACAGAAGAAGTCATTAGGGACCTGGGGACCCAAGTTGATAGCAATTTCTCATTTGACAACCACGTGGCCAAAGTGGTTAGAAAAACATTTTATATAGCCCACCTAATCATGAAGGGATTCACATCTAGATCAGGGAGGTCATCGTGCCTCTTTACTCATCCCTCATCAGGCCCATAATTGAGTACAATGCCCCTTTTGGGATGTACCTTACCAGACACCTGCAGCAACTGGAAAGACCCCAAAAGTACCTCACCAAGAGGATCAGAGGGCTCAAACAGATGCCATATGCTGCCGGTTAAAGAAACTCCAGCTCTACTCAGTGGCATACCGCCTGCTCAGAGGCGATCTGTGCCTGACGTATAAAGCCATGTCCAACCCGAATTAATGGACATGCTGCACCTCAGAAAATCCAAATCCCATCGAGCTACGCTCGAGACTTGAACCACAGCACTGAAATAAATAGGACATGCTGGAGGGACAGATTCATAACCCAGAGGCTCCCTTCACTCTGGAATAAAATCCCAGTCCAGGTTAGGCAGAGTCCCACATTGACTCTCTTCAAGAGGAATCTTGATGAGTGGATGGGAGATCATAGGTTTACCCCGGCTATCACTTCTATGTCACTGTTAGACAGAGGCACAGTATACTAACCTCAAAAAAAGGCATAGCAAAATTAATTTAAAATGGGTGGTGAAAGCCAAACACACTCTGGCTAGGCTTATAAATGCCCTAGGGCAGATAGCCTAGTTTGAACCTATGAACCTATGAACCTATCAACCTGCATCCCCAGATCTCTTATAATGCCTTCAGTGTTCAGTGGGCTCCTATCAATGTGGTAATTAGTGGGAACTGAGTTTTTACCAAAGGGGATGATGACGCATTTTTTGGTGTTAAGCTGAAGGCCATGGTTTCAACACCAGTCATTGGTCTCAGTGAGGCCTTTCTGTAGGATGTCTGCATCACTTGGGGAGTGTATAATGGCTCCCAGCTTGCAGTCATCTGTGAACTTGGCAAGCCAGAGTCCCTTTGTGTTGGCCTGGGCTTCTGAGAAGTAGATGCCAAACAGGAGAGGACCCAGGACTGATCCCTGTGGGACTCTACTCATGACTGGTCAGCAGTCTGACTTGAAGTCTGCTACTTGCACACTGTGTGTTCTATCTGTGAGCCAATTTGCAACCCACCTACTGATATAGGGGTTGATGCCTAGTTTGGTGAGTTTATCAATAATTCCCGAGTGAGGAATGTATCAAAGGCATTGGCCAAATCAAGGTAGGCTGGATGCACTGCCTTACCTTCATCCACAGCCCTGGTGATTGACTCAAAGAAGTCAACCAGGTTGAGCAGGCATGATCTTTATTTCACAAAGCCAAATTGTTTGGTGTCTAGAGTTTGAGATTTCCTATATCTTTGTAATCAGGTCCATGATGATGTACTCCATAGCTTTACATATCGGACTCATCAGGCTAATGGGGTAATAATTCCCAGGGTATGTAGTCACTCCCCCTTTATAGAGAGGGATGACTGTAGCAGTGCGCCATTCTCTAGGGACAAAGCCTGAGGTAAGTCTGTGACTGAACAGGGCACACAGATATGATGCCAGTTCGCTTTGTAGTTCATGTAGAGCCCACCCAGGGATATTATTGGGTCCCATGGAAGCTGTATTCTGGGCCTTGGACAATGCAGCTTTAACCTGTGCTGCAGTAATGCTGGGTGCCTGGCATTCTTCTAGTATCATGATTGGTCCTTGGAGGGGGGGTAAATTTGGAACTGAATCTGTCGGCCAGTATGTTGGCATTATCTGCTGGCTCAGTATAGGAGGTACCATTGTGCAGTAACTCAGAGCAAACCTGGGTATTGCCAATGAGGTTCTTGATATAAGTATAGAAGGCTTTGTGATTGCTTTTAGTGTCTGCCACAATTTTGCCTTCATAGCTGGCTTTGGAGGATTTGATGAGGGATCTCAACTTTTTGTTGAGGCTAATAAAGGAGTTTTTCCAGTCTTGGGACTTCACCTTTTTCTGCAACAGCTTCTTCCTTCTGTTGTAGAGCTTATTAATGGCAGGGGACAACCAGATTAGCTTCCTTTTTTTGGAGGAGAGTGTCTTGGTTCTGTTGGGTATGGCTAGTTCCATGCATTTATGTACATGTTCGTACAGTGCATTGGTGTATGATTCGGCAGACATACAGCTATTTTCCATTTGCAGGGGTGCCATGAAGTTAGCCACCTCTGTTTTTAGGAGCCCAAAGTCAGCTTTGGAGAAGTTTTTCAGGGTGGTAACCTTTGTGGGGGGAGTGGGTGAGATGTGGATATCCATGGTGATTAGCTTATGGTCGGATCTGACCAGGGAGGGATTGACTATTGATGTAGAACAATGGTCGCCCATGTTAGTAATAACCAGGTCAAGGATGTTACTTCCTCTAGTGGGGGTCAGAATGAGCTGGTCCAGGGCATTGGAATTGATGAATTCCAGGAAGCGTTGGGCCTGTTGGTGCTTGAGTAGTTTTCCCAGTTGATGGAGGGATAGTTGAAGTCTCCTAGTATAAGAGTATTGGGTTGGACCTTGATAGAGTCCAGGATGCTTAGGAACATGGAGTGAGAGTCTAGGGACATGGTTGGGGACCTATAGCAGGCTATGACCTGGATCGCTGTCTTACCCATTGTTAGTTGTACCTGAAGTAATGGACAGAGGAAGCTCCTAATTGCTTAATCCCATGCATGGGTCCCCTCAAATTATCTATGGTATGATCCCAGTTATACTTATTAGGTGAAATATATAATTATCAACCATGGGATGGGTAAGGCCAATCTCTAACTTAATGGGATATGTTAATTTGAACACAAAATGGAAATTGTCTATGCTTAAAATGGCCCACAAGGGTAGCTAACCTACTACCTATGAATCTATGAACCTATCATGACATTATTATACATGGATAATTGTATCCCATGATATTATGACACACAAAAAGCTATACATTGTGATATTAGTAAAATGATAGATATTTATACATTATTTCACTAGATGCCTTTAGTTTTTACAGCCTTACACTAACACTGATTTTTCTTGCTGTTCTAACCATTTACAGTCAAGATCATAAGCTCTTTTTGCATTGCAGACACCTGTTTATAATGAATCTCCTATGAAATCTCATTAATCTTTGTTTTAAAGAGGTTCTGTTACTCTGTTATTTCCTCATGACATGTTACTTATGTTACTGCTAACCTTTGCAATTTTGAGTCCTCCAAAATAAGGTATGCGTGGGTAGTCACAGTACAGGTATTACTGCATGGCCACAGATGTGAGTCCAAAGGACAAGTCCTTAACATTCTGTAAATGTATAGTAACATCTTTACTGTGCACTCCCCAAGTGACTTCTTGTATTTATAAAATAGGGATCCGTATTTTTTGCAGTCTGAATTTTATATTTAGTCATTTATAAATGATAATTATACATGTTGTAAAAAAATATTTCCTGTCCTTATTCTAACTAATTGAATGCTGCTCTGTGTTATAACATTGTAAATGTGTAGAATTTTGGTATAAATTTTCAGGGTACTTTCTTAAGAAACCCACCTATCAAACTGTTTTTGTGTTTTTGCTCATTCAAATTTATAATATTCTTATCCTACTCCAGTTTAAGATTCCTTCACCTTCTCTTAAATTTTATATCACAAATCCCTTAACTCTACCAGCATTTCACTTTCCATTCTGTCACACTCTAATATTACTACTGCTACTACTACTACAACTATTCCTACCACCACTACCACTACTGCTCCTTCCACCAATAATTCTACAGCTACCCCTATAACTGCTAATACTACTGCTACTCCTACCATCAGTAATATTACTGTTACTCCTACCACCACTAATACTACTGCTCCTACCACCACTAATACTAGTACTGCTCCTACCACCATTAATACTTCTACTACCCCTACCACTACTAATAGTACTCCTTCTCATACCATCACTAATACTACTATTGCTCCTATCACCACTAATATTACTACTGCTCTTCCCATCACTAACACTACCACTGTTGCTATTGACAGTAGAGCTACTACTCCTAGCACCACTAATTCTACTATGTTCCTACCTCCACTAATACTACCATTGATCATACTATTACTGATCTTACTACAACTAATACTGCTGTTACTCTTCCATGACTAATTCTACTGCTACTTCTACAACTAATACTATTGCTACTTCTTCCACCACTAATATTACTGCTACCCCTACCACAACTACTTTTACATCTCCCATCACCACTAATAGTACTACTGCTTCTACCACCACTAATACTGCTACTCCTTCTACCATTACTAATACTACTGCTACTCCTACCACCACTACTACTGCTCCTGTTAACATTACTATGACCACTGCTCCTACCCCCACTAATACTATTAATACTAATACTCCTACCACTACTTCTCCTCCTCCTACCACTACTTCTCCTCCTCCTACCACCACTAATATTACTCCTTATCCTGGTACTATTAATACTACTGCTAAACTCACACTGGCTATTGAACATTATGCTCTATCATCAATCATGTTCTGTAAATGAAACTTAATGTTCATCAGGAACTTTACTGTTATGTTTTACGCTCAATAGTCTGTTCTAATTTGTAAATTTGTATATATATATATATATATATATATATATATATATATATATATATATACTACTGTTTGTCTCTCAAACTCAGTATTAACAATCTACTGTTTTATTAATTTTGTATGGCAGTCTTAAGATACTTCAACCCAAACTGTAATACAATACTTGTACTATTCTAGAGCTTCTCTCCCTGAGCATCCATTGAAAAGGGGCTTCTGTTCAGCTGGACTATCCTGGTTAACAAATGTAAATAAATGAATAGAATAGATCTGACATTACACAACACTTCAAATGAGTTCTATCAGGAGAAAAAGTCCAAATAAGGAGACTTACAAATCAGCAGCACAGTGTCTCATAAATGTGAAATGCATACATTGTTTTCCAGGAAACACAGCCTTAAAAATATTCACAAATGAGATCGTTCAGGTGGCAACCCCAAGAATAAGGCACATAAATACAAAACAGTAATGACCCCTTCCATCATTTTTTAATCTGGTGAATAACCTCTTCAACTAAACTCTGAAGAAATGAGAAGGTAAAATAATAAAACAGCATTGCACAGCATTGTCAATAAGACAAAATAATTAGAGCCATGAACTTGGAGTGTCAAGTTAAACAAGACATTTACTTGTTTGACAGTAAAAATAACTTAGAATGAGTTTGGTACATTCAAATATGCCCCTTAGCCATCTTGTGCTTTAGTGTTTTTGATAAAAAAGACAGACAGGATTGTTGGCAGGGTTTGCTGTCAATTCATGCATATACGCATATGCATATGTATATGTATATGTATATGCATATCATATGTATTTATGTATCTATCTATAGATACATACACACACACACACACACACACACACACACACACACACACACACACACACACACACACACTATACACACATGCAAACAAACACACACACACACCCCTGCATCCTGTCTTAAGTATGTATATAATACCGATGACACCTTTTAATGCAACACATCACATTAGTTGAGATCATGTCCCAATGAAACAGCACAGATAGAGAACCCACTACGGTATTCTTTTTGTAAACAGCACTGAAGTCTCATGATAAAAGGCTTTAAATGAGTACTTTTGTGAATGCAATAACAAAAGTTGCTACAGCTTTTCAGTGTCTATATAATGATTAATTTTAAATAATCTTGCTTTTATCAACCTGAACACTGATACATAATAGATGATACATTGATATTCTTTCTTTTTTATGACAACATACTCAAATAAATGTTTCAGCTGTTGATTCATTTTTTCCAAAACACGGTAACTGAACAAAGTATACAAATAAAAAACAAGTGCTTTTTGCAGCAGACACAAGTGTATTTGTGTATGTGAGACCTGATGATGCTCTGAGACAAGGGAAAAAGTGCAAGTCTCTTGTTTTAAATTAATAAACCATGGTTGATCATCTAAGTTGCTTGTCTTGCACCTATTGTATGTTAGTACAGGTAACAGTTCCTTTCATACCATTTTATTGGATTAAGTGGATAACTAAAGAATAAATTAATCAATCGATGAAATTTCTGTGCAATAACTATAAAGTGAGTGAGTCTTCAGTAGAACAACTTATATAGTGCAGGTATGTAGTCCAGATATTTGTTGTACATTCTCTTATCAAAACTGGTTTGATTTTCCTCACAATAGTTGCGTTTTACGAATTAAGCAGTGCACTGTTTATCTTAGGCTCTTTTATTAAAGCTTTCCAGATGACATAAAGGAAAAACAATCATTACAATCACTTGAAAAATATTGAATGTCCAATGTAGTTCAAACATTGAGTAACTTGACATTTTGAATCAATTCAAGGATTTTTGTTTTAATTAACAGTAAGATCGAGTATTGCTGACCCCATCAACAACAATGGCAGTAAGTGCAGAAGTAAAATAAAGAACTAGTATATAAGATTCATCACAGAGGGTGTTTGCCACCCGTTAATATCATTCCATAACTAGTACATAAGATTCATCATAGAGTGTGTGTGCCACCAGTTAATATCATTCCATATTCTGACAATAGATCAGGCTCAAAAGCAAAGTTAAACTTGCAGTAAATATGAACTAAGGTTAGCATTGTTTTAAAACATTGTGCTTAGGCAAAACATATGTTGCATCAAGACTCAACTATTAGTGGAAGCTAATACCAGGGAGAAAACATTTTTTTTAGTACCAAAACAAAATGAAAGCTAAGAAGCCTGCTTCGTTGTTTTCCTGCTGACTGCTTCAGGAGTTTGTGGATCATGCATCACATGTTCAAGTGAGCATCACATGGGATCCTTCTGAAAGCTGAATTATTGGTGTTTTGTGTCTCTGTGTGGCAAGATATTGCTTTCTAAAATCCAACCACTAGCCTATTATTGCTGTAAACTATTACATTCTGATGATGATGAAAGGAGCCTCTCAGGCTACTGGATGTTTCTTTAAAAAATAGGTTCCCTATTATATGATCGAAGACGCATTCTTTTGAATGCATCTTGATCGAACTTGAATGCACAAAACGGTGAAATACCGAAACGGCATATAAGCAAATTCTTTCCCTGGGAAAGAAATCACTTGGTTGCCTTTGTTATTTTGCCGTTTTCATCACTGTAGTGCAATCCTGGAGTTGGTATATTTAAGTGGGGAGGGTGGGGGGCACAGCCCCCACGTTGGGGGGTGTGGGGAGGGTGAAGCCCTACACTTTATGTAATGTTTTAAAGTTGTTTTTTTTTTCTTTTTTGGAACACCATTTTTTTTTTCCTTGGGAAAAAAATCGCTGCAATAAGTGTTCAGGATTGTAAGCTTTCACTTACATGTGGGTAGATAAATCCGCGTTCACTTTTTTAAGTGTTCGCTGATTTAATATAGACCCAAAAAATAGACCTCGGATACGTTTTTTCTTTATGAAGGGATTGCGCAGACTGACTAGGTAGTAAGCCAAGACCAAACACTGCACAGCAGACAGCGCCACAGCACTTCCAGATAAAAATGAAAGAGGCTTTAATGGAAGGAAGAAAAAACAAAAGAAAACAGTTGTTTAATGACAGTCAACCACAGACTTTAAAAAAGATGTGGAGGATAAGAAACTAGTTTAGAATATTTCTAAGAAACATTTAACAGAATATAAAACAACTCTGTTGAATAAAGGTTTGTCTTTCATTCCAGCTCAAGGGGCAGACTTAAATGATACTATTTTAGAACTGAGATTGTTTACTTGTAATTTAGCTTTAAAATCTATGTTTGCAGAACATGATGGTAGCAACAATATGCTAGCTTTCATAAAATCCAGTACATACACTCCAGAACTTTCTCCGACCTTAGAAGTATTTTTAAAAGTATGTGAAGAACAAATGTATGTGCTTCTGAATAACAATGTGAGGCATAATAAATTCTTTAATTTGACTAAAAATGAGAAATTAGCTCTAGAGGGATTAAAGAATAATGGTGATATAGTAATAAGACCCGCTGACAAGGGTCAAGTTATTGTTGTCATGTATAGGCTATTTTAACTCCATGAATGAAATGTTGAGAGAAGAGAGTACATATAAAGCCATTGATATTACTTTCATAGATTCCTTGACACAACAGTATTATAATTCTATAGTGAATTGTTTTCATGAAAATGTTATTCCTAAAGAAGTATGTCAATATCTAATTGTTGAAATTCCCCAGATTCCAAGCTTGCAGGGCTTACCAAAAATTCATAAAAACCCATATAACCCTGCAGTTTTCTACATAGTGAAAACCAACAGACGCTTGAAGAAGCGTATTAGGGATCATTATTACTGCATGCGCAAAGGACACAGTTATAGTGCCCTTGCTAAACATATTCTAAAAAAGTGGAAAATCATTGGTTTATGTTTCTTGCTGTGGATGAACTGACAGAAAATGTAAGGAAAGGCGACATGATAAACAATACTGAAAATAAAGAAATAAAATGGATCCTAGAATTGTCAGCACATAAGGGGTTTGGTTTAAATGAATATGTCCCACTTAAACCTGTTTTGAAAGGAAGAAAATTGATGAAGTAAGACATGTTTTAAGTTTTGTTTTCAGTTGGTTCGATAGTATTTACTTTTGTTTTGTTTGTCATGCATTCTCCCTTAGGGCATCTGCTCTCATTAGTTGTCATGGATTTTAATTAATTAATTAGTTAAATTAGTGAAATGTTTTATTGTTAGGAATGATATATGTGTGTTTTTTATGGTCTGAGAAAGCGATTTGGATTATCGTGAAAGCGCTCAACTTTTAGCAAATAAACATTTTTTTTTCAAAAGGAAACATACTGAAATAAATTTTATTTGGAAGTGCTGTGGTGCTGTGCAGTATTTGGTCTTGGCTTGCTTATTTTGTTTCTCTAGCACAGCTTTAATGCTGGAGGTTCCTGATTCTTTTGACTAGATAGTATGCTTAAAGGGTGTCCCCAGTAGGCAAAATTTTGAAGGGGTACTGTTTTGCTGGAGAAGTACTGTATCATGTAATTTCTGCAGTTAGCTCATATCACGTCGGGAGCAACTGAAAGTTGACATTCTAATTAATCAAGTTATTTGAGTAAATTTTACAAAGGGACCCAGTGCAGACAAAAAAAATGGTTACCCGTCTCTCTTTCCATTCTAATGATGGATAGCTGTTAGGGAATCATGCCTAGTGAAAATCTCGAGGTCATAATGTAGCTGTCAAGTCAAGTCAAAGTCAAAGTAAACTTTATTGTCACTTTGACTCACACAAGTGCAAACCGAGTGAAATTACGTTTCTTCAGGGTCAATGTGCATACAAAACATAGACTACATTTAACATGACAATAATACACAAAATTCTATAGATATAGATGGCAAACACAACAATAATAAATATTTGCATTATAGCAATGATTAAACAGATTGTCAATCATTACTGGGTTAATAGCTTATTTTCACTGGAAAAAATGAACTAAAGTGAATGATGTAAGGCCTATTTATTGCACAGTAAGACAGTTTGGTTTGATTACTGCTGACTTTGCTGTCTGTGTGCAGGTAAGACCTTGTTACACATTGCACTATAAAGACTTTTCAGTACAGTTGGATTACTGCAATAATGTCCAGTGTGAAGGGTACTGTTCCTAGAGTTCAGTAACCTGATGGCTAGTGGAAAGAATCTGTTTCTGAATCTCATGGTTTTGCAGTGTATGCATTGAAAGTGACTTCCTAATGTTAAATGTGGGAACAGCTTGTAAGCAGGATGAGTGCTATCCCTAGTTATTTTCCTTGCCCTGCTGAGACATCTGGACATGTGCAGGTCTTGTATGGATGGGAGGGAGTTCCTGATAATCCTCTTAGCCACTTTCACTACCCTCTGGAGGGACTGGTACTTGGAAGCACAGCAGCTTCCATACCATACTGTAAAGCTGTCTGTCAGTATACTTTTGATAGTGCCCCTGTAGAAGGTTGTGAGAGCTGTTGATGGTAGGTTTGCTCTCCTCAACCTTCGCAAGAAGTGAAGCCATTGATGCACCTTCTTAATGATGGCATTTGTGTTGGCTGACCACATCAAGTCTTCTGCAATGTGCACCCACAGACATGTTGTGCTTTTTACTCTCTCAACTGTTTCTTCATTGATTATGATTGATTATGAGTGGAGAGTGCTCTCAGTTGCTCTTCCTGTAGTCCACAATTATTTCTTTGGTCTTGTTGACAATCCAAGATTATTGCTATAACACCAGCTATGACCTTATTCACCTCCTCTCTGTAGGCTGTCTTGTCATCATTCCTGATGAGGCCCACAACTGTCATATCATCTGCAAATTTGATGATATGGCTTGAGCTGTGCTTGGCAGTACAGTCATGGGTTAGTATGGTGAAAAGCAGGGGGCTTAGGGCACATCCTTGTGGGACTCCAATGTTCAGGCTGATGTTTTCTGATGTATTCTTGCCTATGCACATTTTCTGGGGTCTACCTATAAGAAAGCCCAGAATCCAGTTGAATGGTAGAGTGTTGATGCCCAGTTGAACCAGCTTTCTGATCAGATTTTGCAGGATGACCTTATTGAAAGCTGAACTGAAGTCGATGAAAAGTACCCTCACATAGCTATTCTTGATCTATAGGTGGTCCAGAGATAAGTGGAGTGCCAAAGAAATAGCATCTCCTGTGGAGGTATTGGTTCTGTATGCTAACTGGAATGGATCAAAGTCTGCAAGCAGTTTGGATGTTATAACATGTTTGAACAGTCTCTCCAAGCATTTCATCACAGCGGAGGTGAAAGCTATGGGATGATAGTCATTTAGGCTAGCAGGTGGTGACACAATGGCTTGACTTAGTGAGTTGTTGAAGATGTCTGTGAGTACATTTGTTAGTTGGTCCGCACAGTCTCTGAGCACTCTTCCAAGAATGTTATCATATCCAGCTGATTTCCTGGGGCTAACTCTTTATAGGGTCCTTCTGACATCAGCAGGGTTGAAGCTGAGCTCTTCCTCACTCTGCCTGACCCTCTTATGGATTTCCTAGCTCTTATAAGACCATCTCTGGCATGGAAATGGTGTCACATCAGTCTCCCTTGCTCCCTTCCTGGAAGAGTACCTTCCACATTATTCTAGAATAAAAAGCAGTGGCACATTTATCAGGTAGTATGAATACTTTCATTGGCCTACTTATTAGCATATTCTATGTTTACTAAGCTGTGACAGACTTGCAATACTTTCTTGTATTCTTATTGTTTCATGTACATAGAATTTTCTTTATATTTGTAATAAAAGTTGTATTGCTGTCTTATTCTGTATAAACTATTACATCTGTTGTTATGTTTAATATGTTTTTGCCTCTGGTATGGGCATGGCTGTAAATGACCATGGACTAGCCCATTTACCCATCTAACAAACAGGTATATAAATACATTTTAACCAGTGATCTGTACAATGCTTTTTCAGTATTTGTGAAATGGCTTGGAAAGTGCAATTCACGCAAACACTATCAGCACAAAGTGACCTTATGTTTTCATTCATGTTTTCTTCTGATTTGCATGCCATAAATACTGTGACATCTGCAATAGGTCATAGTCAAAACAAAACACAAATATAGCCCTGAGATTCATTGGCTTCATGTGAAATTATAAACAAAGCAAGGGGAAGACAATTACAGCACAACATCTCAGCTATAAAATTGTTCAAGTACAAAAAATATCCTCACAAGGTAAGCTCCTAAACAGTTATTGTTGCTTGTACTAAGTTCATTGTCAAATATTGAGGCTAGCAACTCCAAAAAGGTACGGCATCATTTTCACGTGTAACTTAAAAAACATCCGCAAAAGATAAATGCAATGTCTCATTATTCCATATGTAAGAGACATTATTTAACTTAAGCAGAATTAATAATTTAGCACTGCATTGCTGAAAATGATTCCTTACAATCCTTTCAGCAATGCCTGCTTAGAAACTTCACTATAATACGTAAGGTTTGCATTAAGGGTACAAGAGCCTGGTATGTAAAAATGACTTGTAGTCTGCCCCAGTTAGTGGTATATTTATCATCATAACTGATTCAGCGTAAGATGAAATAGTTTCTATACATCATATAATAAATCATGTCAGTGTTAGTAAAGGAACAAAACAATAAATTACAACATTGCTAAAAGGAAATATCCTATATAGCAAGATTTCATTAAGTTAGAATTTAACCCTGTATGTTCACATACAAAAGTATTATTATACCTAAGTAAACAAAAATAATATTCCTCCTTTCTGCACATGTAGAGAAGAAGGTTTGAAAAGGAAACTCACACATAACGAAGGTTCGCTGAACTACATTCCTTCACTGTCTGTTGGAGAAAGCTACATCCCTTAAGGCATGATTTTTCCCTCTAACATTTCTGACTGACTTTTAAAAACTGACTTCACATGATAAACAGATCCATTTCTTTATTAATAATTCAGTAAACTACATGTATTGCTAAAAGGCAGTGAAAATGCAAACTAGCATGTTTTGCTGTCTACTATAACTACACTGTAATATAGAAATAGAAAAAAAAAATTTTTCAATTAAAATGCAAACTAAGATAATATGGTATTTGATAGCTAAAAACAGGTATTTGATTAACACTACCTAAGAAACAATGTGAAAAGCAGATGTGTCACTATGCTGTGTTTGTATTACTTTTGCAGTTCAAAGCAATACTGCAGATGATTCTGCAGTTAAAAAGATGTGTATTTTATGAGAGGCATCTGGAATGTGTAACAGTGTGGATGAGTGAAGTGAATTCAATGAAAATTAATCAATACAGTGATACAGCCTGGGGCTGTATTAAAAATGGATTTTGTTCACTGAGCATTTTGAGAGATAGAATGAGAGTTATAGAACATGAATTCATAAGAACAAAGATTTCTAGAAAAAAGGAGGTGGGTTACTTCACATTTGGCTTGCTAAAACTTAAAGGGTGACATTTCCAAACATTTTATAGAAAACTCAGTTAAAAAGAAAAAAAAAAAACAGTTCTCCTGTGATACTTAGTTCATGCTGTTACTGTAAATGAATTTAATTGTTTATGTTGTTTTCAATTGTCTAATCATAGCTTTGTTTTCCATTCATTCTACATGCAGTCATACAGACATGCATATGTAAAGATAAGCAAAAAAAAAAATGAAGAAAGAATATAGCTTGCACCAGGTACAGGCATAGCGTCAGCGTTCTAACACCAAATATGGCCACCAAGTGATTCAGTTACGAGCAGTTTCCATGTGCACTACCTGCGTACGCTACACGCGCACAACTCCTGAGCCTTCTATGCTTATTACCCCATGTGCAGCAGTGTAGCATGCAAATGAAGGTATGTAGCGATTCAGGAAGTGGTGCAGGCATAGTGCAAGCATGCAGAAATGTAAACCGTAGAAAACGGTTTACATTTTTGCAAACATAAAATTGGAGCCATGACAGCTGATCAAACACATGTATTATATTGTTACTATATGCCAATAGCTAAATATATAGCCATTGGCAAAAAAAAACTTATACAAAATATAAAATTAACATTTAATATAGATAGTCGCACTATCGCAACGTGGAAGCGCAGGGCAGCGGTGCACAAAGGGGATCGCAAGGAATATATAAAAATATAGAATAAAACCGCAATGAAACACATATCATGATTTCCCCATAATAGTCAATGGTAGGCATGCTACACCATACTTATGGCGGAAGGGTTGCTAAGGGGCAGTGACAGTGTTATGCGCAGTAGCAAGGAATTAGTAGGTAATGCCATGCAAATGAGAGGAGTAATAGTGAATCGCAGATTCCCCGCTGGTGTAAAGATGCACCTCACAGTGTAGCGTTGTAACACCGAGGTGCAACCTTCCGATAAAGATGACATCAAGAGAGGGGCGTGACGCTATTGCTGTAAGTACATTGGAGCATTGCTAAACTGGTCTGCCCCTAACTAGGCAAAGCTGCAGGATAGGGGTGTGCCGAATTGGCCATAGCTATGCTTAGCTGAAAGTACACAAGGTAACCAAGTATGCATGTGAACGGAGATGAAAACATGCATAAACCCAGTAAACGGGTATACACGGCACACACTGCAGCTGAAACAGGAAGGATATAGGAAAGAAATAAGGAAATGCTGCAGCAGTGAAATTGGAGTACAAATGACTAATTAACACCTAGGACCCTACAGTGGGCCATTGACAACAGCTAACAAGGCTGCAAGTGGCTACCTGCAGAACAGGGAAGGGGAGGGGCTGTACTGCAAAGAAAACAGTAAAGTGCCAAAGCAGAACAAAGCCGATATGCAGTATATCAGCTACAAGGCACATTTTGCCATGACTGGGTAGGGAAAGTACAAAACAAGAAAGATGGCAGGCGGATGCATGCCTGATAATGGGAGGGGATCCAGGTAAAAAGTGAATTAAAGGGCAACAGATTAATCAAGGCAGGCAAGTAGATCTCCACAGTAAAGGCCCTACACTTGCAGTACTCATTACAAAACCCATAATTAAGACACACTGCAGCTGGAATAGCTCATACACACCCACTGACATCAGCAGCATCCATAGCACAATACTATAAAGTGTGAAAGCACCTCACAGACATTTGTGTATTCCCATATACTCTATACCAGTGGTGTATACCGACAGGTAACTTTTATTATGTACATGTTAGGGGCTGCCATAGCTTTGATCCACCAGCATGTGTTGGAGACTTAAAGTGGTGTGGAGGATGATGCACACAACCAGCTCAGGCACCAGAGGAGGAGGAGAATGTTCAGACCCAGGTTAACCTATCAGGGGCTTCATAATATGGAGATAGTAGAGCATTACAGGGTGGACAGGGACATCCTACAGCAACTTGTGGAGCTGTGCCGGCCACGCCTCAGCGCCAGAACAAACAGAGGGGAATCCATCCCAGTGGATACGAAGGTATGTGTAAGCCTGAGAATACTAGCTACAGGTATCTTTCAAAGACCAACTGGGGATATCATGGGTATCTCACAGGCATCAGCATCCAGGGTACTACACCAGTTCCCGGATGCCATGTTACCACATGCCAATGAGGACATATACTTCCCCCAAATGCAGGAGGAGTTGGCCAGCAATATGCGTCTCTTCCACCATGTGGCAGAATACCCAGAGGTATTGGATGCAATAGGCTGCACGCACATACACATCAAGTCACCACCCAGTGAGCAGGGTAGGCACTACATAAACCGCAAGGGATACCCCTCCATCAACTGCCAGGTCATGTGCAATGCCCAGGGCATTATCATGGATGCATGTGCTGGCAGCCCTGGAAGCTATCACAACTCCCACATCTGGCATTCCTTACAGCTGTATCAGTTATTTGCCAGGGGGGGACATCCCAACTGGCCACCTGGTGGGGGATGCTGGCTATGCACTGGAACTGTGGATGATGACTCCCATCAGAAATGCACACACACCTATGCAGGAACACCATAATGAGGCACACGCACAAACCAGAATCATCATAGAGCATGTGTTTGGGATGCTGAAATCATGGTTCCCTTGCTTGAACATATCTGGTGGAGCCTTGCAGTACTCTCCAGGCACATGTGCTCACGTCTTCATAGTGTGTGCCATGCTACACAATATGGTCCTGCAGAAACAGCTGCAGCAGGGACAGAATGGTGAAGGCCCTCACAGCCCACCACCATTGCCAAGGGCCCCACAGACACAGAGGTACTCAGACCATGAACACCCTGAGCCAGCCCCAGTAGGCAGATGGAGGCGTTCCCAGTGTACTCATGCCTTGGCAAAGAGAGAATGTATAGCACACACACTGACAGTGTAGGCACCTAGGGACTGACACCTTTCTACACCTGCACACACAGTAAAAATGGATGGCACACACACACACGCACACACGCACACACGCACACACACACACACACACACACACACACACACACACACACACACACACACACACACAGACACACACAAGACTACCTGTAAATTGTCATGTATAGGCAGTCTACTGTGTGCATCCAACATATACAGCCCTCAACTATTGCACACACAACTGCCATTGGCACAAGGTAAGTCAACACCTGAACAGTAAAGTAAGCTATCAGCATATGCAGATACTGTATGTATAGATTCATAGGTAGGTACTTGGCCAACTGCCAGAGGCCATTCATAAGCCCAGCCAAAATGTGTCAGCTTTTGCCACCCCATTGATTCATTAACTGTCCCTCTGTGGAGCAGAGCCAGTGGCGGGATCCCTGGGGTGCTTCCACTGTTCCCCATCCACTCTTCAAGGTTTCTCTTGCAGAGTGTTAGTGAGGGGCTCTGTATAATGTAGTTAGGGATGTTGTTCCAATGTATGGGGAGTGTCTGTGACAGGAAGCTGTCTCTCCAGCATCTTCCAGTTATTGTTGTGGCAAGGTTCAGCTCACTACAGTGTATGGCTCACTGTGTCATGGATTCCCATAGGAGGAGCATATCCATCAAGCCGGAGTTCCACATGGCTGTGTTGGCCAGCGGAGATCATCTCTGGGTAAACAAGATGTCACTGAGTAAAGCAGGAGTTTATTCAGTCTGGCTGCATAGGCCATTTATTGGAGGCCAGTATTCCCCTTGGCGAGGTACATTCGTGGACCCCACAGCTGTTGGAAGTGTCTTCTGAGGTGCATCCCACATGGGTTATTATACCCTATGATGTGACTGATGAGTGATGAGTAAAGGGGCACTATAAACCCAACATGTCTAGATGGGAATCCTTTAGTAATCAGATGGCCTACATAGAAGGATGTCCTAACTACTGTGGAGATATGATTGTCAAATGGGAGATCACTATCTACCTTAGTCCCCAGATACCCCATTACTTCGTCTGTATTAGAGTGGCTGCCACTTATATGTTAATATGTGGGCGCCAATTCCACAATGGAATGACCATGCAGTTAGTGGCACTTGGCTGGAGGCCATGACATTTGCACCCTGTGACATTCTCCGTGCGGCCCCTTGAGGGATGTCTGTGTCAGCTGGACTATCAATCATGACTCCCAGTTTGCAGTCATTGCCAAACATGGTCTGCTGTAGTCCACCTGTGTTTGCCTGTACCTCTGAAACGTATATGCCAAACAGTGGGACTCCCAGGACTGAGCCCATTGGGACACCAGTCATGACTGGTTAAGAGTTGGACCTGGAGACCGTTAGTAGTACCATGTGGGTTCTGTGTGTAAGTCCGTTGACAACCCAACCTGTGATATATGGGTGTATGTACAGGCTGGTGTGTTTATCAATTAAAACCTGAGTGGGGCATGGTGTCAAAAGCCTTGGCGAGGTCCAGGTAGTATGCGTGAACCACCTCCCCCATCATCTAATGTCTTGGTGACTGTATGTAAGACGTCAAACAGGTTTAGTAGGCATGAACTGCACTCAACCAAGCTGACCTGGGTTGGGTCACGTGTTCGGAGGTTACCAATGTCTTTGCTAATGAGTGCCATGAGGATGCGAACCATACCATTGCAGACCAGGCTAGTCAGGCTTATGGGGTGGTAGTTACCATGGTCAGTTGTGATTCTACCTTGATGGAGTGGAATAACCATTGCCACACGCCATTGTATGGGCATGTATCCTGTTGAGAGGCTGAGGTAGGAAAGCTTAATTAGGTGGGGGGCAGGTTGCCTTGTACAGTTTGCAAGATTCAGTCTGGGACAACCTCTGCCTCTACTGACGTTGTGTTCTGCTGTTAGAGAGAGCCATTTCCACCTGTGTGTCTCTGATGTGTGGGATACTGTACCTTTCGGGTAGTGTCGTGGGCTCTTTATGGGATGAAGTATGCACTGAATGTATCTGCAAGGCCGTTAGAGATATCTGTAGGGTCAACATAATTTGCGCTATATTTCACCGGCACAGTGCAAATCTATGTGTCACCACGTAGATCCTTGACATAGCCAAAGAAGGCTTTGTGGTTATCTTTTGAATCCTTGCATATTCTCCTGTTGATGTTAGCCTTGGATGATGTCATGAGGGACCTACATATCATACTAATAGTGGTCATGGATGTCTGCCCTTCGTGGGATTTGCTGTGTGTCTGAGTTTTGGTTTACCAGTGATGGCACGATCCATACATCTGTGTATGTGCTTAAAGACTGTATTTGTAACTCTGTCTGTATCTTGAGCAGTGTTTCCCCTTAGCGGGGGGCTGTGAAACCCCCCACCCCTGTCACTAGTAGTGGAAATTTAGCTGTAGGAAAGGTATACACTGTGGTATCCGTGGGTGGGGTAGATGCTTGGGTGTGGAAACAGTGAATAGTTCATGGTCAGATCTAACCAGTGACTGTTTAACCTCCACTGTAGTGCACCTGTTGCCCATGTTGGTGATGACCACTTCTAGTAGTTTCCATCCCATGTTAGGGAGGTTACCACCTGATACAGGGCATATGAGGTCATAAATTCCAGGAAGCGCTGGGCCTGGAAGTGAGTACCGGAGTAAGTTTCTCAGTTAATGGTATGGTAGTTGACATCGACCAATTCCAGGGTGTGCGTTAGGACTGTCATGTTCTCCACTGTCTACAGGTAGGTGGAGTGGAGGTCCTGGGTCATGGACAGTGATCTGTAGCAGGCCACAGTGTACATTGCAGTTGTGGCTGATGTTAGCTACACATGGATGATCTCAGAGGTATCAAGCTGCCCCACTAACCTGGAGGTGTAGGTATCCCTGATGAATATGGATACAGCCCCTCCATGTCTGTCAGTCCATGTTCTGTGGCTGAAATGTGTGGTATGGGTTGTAGTCTGGTAGTGCTGGTATGCTCTCAGGAGCCTTAAGACAGATGTCAGTTACTGCACAGATGTTGATTTTGTCCATCCTGAGGAGTGCTGTGAGTGCATGCATGTTGTGATCAAAACCCCTGGTGTTGAGTAGCATAACCCTCATTGAATCTGCTATTGTGCTGTTTATGGAGCTGGTAATCACCTTCAAGACTCTGCTAAATACAGCACCATGGGGGCGCCAATAGCCTTGGTCAGTATTCCAAAGCCTAAGGCTGACACATAGGCCGGTATGGTATCATTGCATGCATGTTCCCCATGTGTGCTTGTTTTTCATCTCCTCTGTAGGTAACCTACTGGTAAGCAGTAGAAAGCCTTAAACTTATACAAGTCTTCTAGCTTCCAAGATAGGATTTTGGAGTGACTAAGTATCAGTGATCAGTATGTTCTTGCTGTACTTAACTGTTTCCTGACTACATGGTGATTTCTCACTATATATTGTGATCTGAAGGTCTGTTTATTCACATATTATGGCTGTGATGGCCTGTACGTTAGAGGTTCACATATAGCCTACTACCTATCTGCCCAAGGGCAATTAGAAGCATAGCTACAGTGTGTTGGCTTTCCCCACACCATTGATGAAGTAACTGAGCCCCTGTCAAGCATAGCCAATGAAGCAATTCCAGACAGAGTTGCTGGAAGCAGTTTAAGATTGGGGTTGTGGAGGGTGATAGGGGCACTTAGTGATCTAAATAGGGCATGTTAATGTGACAATTCAACACCATTCAATTCCCCCAACAGGTCTTGCAGCTATCAAACTGGACAGGCTCCCCCACCCCCTGGCTGTATGGTTCTGGGA